>NW_027554223.1:304369-608739 GCF_045843805.1 Urocitellus parryii
CAGCTCCTAACTTGCATAAAATGCCCAATTATATTTAGCAAGTCGAATATCCAAACCCAAGGGAAGTATTAGAGAGGTATGAAGTTAACTCCTACATTCAGGGCTCAAGTCAAGGTCTGCATCATTTCTCAGATGAAAACCCCTAATTATGTTCTCCTGCTTTAGGAGAGGTTCTACCTATTTTAAACTCAGAACTAGAATCTCCTGGAAAACAGTCATTTTTTTCTTTTAACAAAACACAGCAAACTGCAGCAGAAGTATTTGTTTTACTAAAACTTAAGATGACATTCATATCAAGGAATGTCTGAATTTTACATGACATATTTAATAAGTGAATTAGAATAAATTTAAATAAAAGAAGTATAATCTACCCCATGAATCCTGACCTTCATCCCATTATTTTTAAAACTAAGCAGACAAATTAAATATAAATATAGTGTTATATTGTCATTATTCTAATGAAATGGCCAAGTATGGAAAATAAACATAGAAGAGTCTAAATAATTTTGAACCAAAGCTATAGATATAAAAATTATTCATTCTGAGTTAATGATCTACAAATAGTCTAAGTGATCACTGTGGTCTCAGAGTTTGTGTTCTCTCAAAATTCATTTTAAACCTCATGCCCACTGAAATATACTAAGAAGTTGGGCCTTTAAGAAATAATCAGGCCATAAGGACTCTGCCCCCAAGAATGGGATTAGTGCCTTCCTAAAGGAGGCTTGAAGGAGTGTGTTCTTCCCTTCCACCATGTGAAAAACAACAAGAAAGCACCATCTCTCAATCAGAGAACAATGAATCCTGGGGCATTTTGATCTGGAACTTTTCAGCCTCAAGAATCATGAGAAATAAATTTCTATTGTTTATAAATACCTAGCCTAAGGTGCTTTTTATATCACCCTGAATGAACTTACCCATGTTCTATCTTAATTTCTTGAAAGTTATTATGCACTGCACAAGAATGTTAAATTTTAATATGGTCTTATAAACTAAGCTACAGTAAAAGTAGGAATGCATTAATACCAAAAAATTTCATAGTATACCTAGTTTAGTTTTATGTAATATAAATTAATTTGTTTGAAATACAAAAATATTTTTAAATCATTGTTCCATAAAACACATTAAAATGGCAAAAAGGTCTTTTGATTAATATTCATTCAGAAGATTTCTATGTGTCATAAAATTTTATAATGTTCCTTGAAAGAGTGTCTACTTGCAAAAGATAAATTGGTTCAATCCATGCTTCACACCATATACAAAAAATTAACTCACCATGGATCATAGACTAAGTGTAAGGGCCAAAACGCTCAGAAGAAAACTTAGTATACAATCTTTTTGAACTTAAAAAATGGTTTCTTAGATATAATACTAAATACTTAAGTTAAGAAAAAAGTATAAATTGGACTTCAATAAATTTAAAACTTTTTGCTTTAAATTATACCGCTAATAAAATGAAAAGTTAATAAATAGAATAGAAGCAAATAGTTTAAAAGTCATAAATTTGGTGAGACTTGTATACAAAATATATAAAGAATCTTCTAATTAAAAAATAAAGGGACAAATATCTCAATTAAAAATGTGCAAAGAATTTGAATAGATATTTTTCCAAAGAACATACCAAAAAAGATCAATTCAAACTTGAAAAGGTACTCCATATCATCAGTCATGAGAGAAATGCAAATCAAAACCACAATGGTACCACACTAGTTCATATCCACTCTAGTGATTATTCAAAAAGACAGGCAATAGCAAGTGCTGGGAAAGAATATGGAGAAATTAGAACCTTCATGCATTTCTAGAAGATATGTAATATGGTTCAATTCTTTGGGAAACAGCTTGGTGATACCTCAAATTGTTAAAAATAGAAATAAAATATGATCCAGCAATTCCAGTTGTATACCCAAAAAACTAAAACATATATCAACACACAAAAGTTTACATACAAATGTTTATGGTAGCATCATCTATAATGGAACTAATGGAAACAATTCAAGTGTCTATCAACTGAAAAATGGATAAATACAATATGATATACCTATATAGTGTAATACTGTTTTATATTAAAACAAAGTAAAACTTCAATCATACTTCAACATGTATGAACCTTGAAAACATTATGCTAAGTAAAAGAACCCACATATTGTATGATTTAATTTATATGATGTATCCAGAAGAAACAAATCCATATAGACAGAAACTACATTAATTGTTTCCAGGGTAAGGGGAAGGGGAAAATGGGAAGAGACAGCTGATATGTGTAGGGTTTCTTATTAAGTTAACAAATAAAAATGTTCTAAAATTAAATGATGGTGATGGTTACACAACTATGGGCCATTCATCACTAGAATAACAAAAATGAAAGATCACTCTATGATATCATTACACCCTACAAAATTACAGGAAAAATAGTTAAATGATACCATCACAGAAACACATCATCCCTTTTGTTTGTGTTATTAAAGCATCACTTCTAATCAAATTGGAGATCAGCCTCCAAAGTGATCACAAGGTGATGAATTTTAGGAGTGTCTTGGAATTGGGCCTCTTATCTTCTCCTTCCTGATAAATGAGGTCCCAAACAAAACAAAACAAAAAAACTAAAAACAAACGAAATATACAAAAAAAAAAAAAAAAAACAATGAGCACAACATAACAGCAGGGTTTTTCACCCTTTGTTCCATAAAACTGGTTAATAAAGAAATTTGAAATAGCCATAGCAATCCTTAACAGATAATAATGTACAAGAAAATAGCAACTATTGTCAAATAATCAGGAATTGAGAATCAATGACACAAGATATCTTAAAAGCCCTGCAATGACTGTCCAGAGACAAGAGCCAACAGAAGTTTTTCATAATGCTTTTCATTTCTTCCAGTCAGTTTTAAATTACTTAAGCACTATTGACCACTTATTTTTATTTCATGTCTTATTTTCAGATTTTCATTAATACTACCTGTTAGTATCTAAGAAAAATCACAGCAACAGACAATACTAAAAATATAGTAGAAACTACAGTGTGATGTAAATATGCCACAGGCCTAGAGAGTCTAACTCTTACTTCTGAGTTATTTCTGTAACCTGTTTATTTATAAGAAGTTTAAAGTGTTGCTTTTATTGTATTAACCTCTAAATACCCTTACAAAATGCTAACTAGTGAACAGTATAGGAATAGAAATACTTAAAAGTGTCTTGTTCAGTTATTACATCCCATGTTGCAGAGCTCTACTTCTAAATTTTAAATAATAATAATTTCAACAAAAGTTGCATGATAAAACAAGATATTGACTGGTATAAATATTAAATATTGTTTTTATTTCAAAATCATAAACTTAAGACACAAAATATTAATTATTTTTGTGCAGACATACTTCTGAGCTTTTCATTTCTGCTTTCACATAATCATTAATATGAACCCTTCCTGAGATCGTGGGGTGTGGCGGAGCCTGGAGAGCGATGTGACTGTGGGCGTGGACCTGAGCAATGCAAGGCCTGCTTCCTCTGGCAGGCCTAGTAGCTCTGGTCGCACTGCGCGGCTGGGCTGCTATGGGCTAGGAATTTTCTACACTCAAGAAGAATTGTGGAAGTGTTCGTTTAACCTTCTGATTTTCAAGGTGGAGTCACCTGCCCTTGTAGCCACTCTGAGCATGTGGCTCACAGGAAGAACTTCAGGTGCCTGATGCTGTGTATACAGGAGACCATGGCTATGGAAGAATGGCCTCAACTCTTTCAAATGTGTGTGTGTGTGTGTGTGTGCAGGGCTGGGGTTAGAACCCAGGACCCCACACATGCTCTGCAATGACAATTTTGTGCATGTGTATGTGTGGTGGGCACTTGGGATTGAAACCAGGCATGCTCTAACACTGAGATATTCCCCCAGACCTTTTTATTTTTTCATTTTGAGAGGTATTGGTGAGTGGCTAAAATTGACCTTAAACTTGTGATGTTCTTCTCTCAGCCTGCTAAGTGCTGGGATTACAGGTGTGTATCACCACTCTTGGCTCAGTTACAGCTTTTTTTTTTTTTTTTGGTACCAGGGATTGAATCCAGGGCACTTAATCACTGAGCCACATCCCCAGCCTATTTTTATATTTCATTTAGGCACAGGGTCTCACTGAGTTTCTAAGTGCCTTGCTAATCTGCTGAGTCTGGCTTTGAACTAGGGATTCTCCTGCCTCATCCTCCCATATTGCTAGGGTTACAGGTGTGCATCGCTATGCCCGGCTCAGTTATAGATTTTAAAGACAAAGATGCATATATCTTCGAAAAGTTTCTTTGGATTTTTCCTTAAAAATACTGTGTGGGTGCAGGTTAACTCTTCTGTACCTATTGATTTTCTGTGTGAATGATCTGTACATGAACAAAAGCAGGGTGTTGAAGTCCCCAGCTGTTACTGGCCTGAAGTCCAGCACTCTAGAACAAATGGACCTAACAGACATCTATAGAACATTCCATCCAACAACTGCCGGATACACAATTGTCTCAATAGTGTGAGGAACATTTTCCAGGATGATCACATGATAGGGTACAAACAAGTCTCAATAAATTTTAAAAAATTGAAATAAAAAAAATACTGTGTGGGTTTAAAACAAATGTTTGGCATGATCATTTATTTTTAAATTTTATTTTCCATAAAATAAAAATACAGAAAATCACACACACACACACACACACACACACACACACACAAATACGAACCCTTACTCAATAACTCTCTTGGATAAAAGATTCTAACAGGTAACAGATAGGAAAAGGACACAAATGTCCAAGATTTAGCCATGAGATAAATGTCCAGCATATATCCATGCCCATTAATTTGCTCAACTTGCTTAGTATTTGTCCTTAAGATTTCAAAAGCTCAAACTATATTTTAACCTCTGAGATATTATGTTAAAGTAGTATTTCACTATTTAGCAGCTCAAAATATGAATAATTTGCAATAATCAAGAAATAATTAAAATAGATGTTTCCACTTTTCTGCAATTTTTTTAATTTTTCTGAGCCTGTACTGATGTATCTATAAACAGTACCCAATTCTATCATTTTCCTTAATTTTATTAAAATTCTACAATGGAAAGAGGTAAGAATAGTTCCTAACAAAATATCCAAAAGTATTTGTGTGTGTGTGTGTGTGTGTGTGTGTGTGTGTGGCTGGGGTTTGAACCCAGGGCCTTGTGCATGTAATGCAAGGACTCTACCAACTGAGTTATATCCCCAACCCCTTCAAAAGTATTTCTACCAATTTTAAATTTTAAATAGTGCAAGAAATTAATAGTCAAACATTTGTCTTACATTAAAACTGTAATAGATAAATGAAAGAATTTTTATGCAAAACCTGTTATTAAGTTGCACAGAGATAGATAATGTGTCCTTCTACTTTGAGTAATGAAAGTAAAAGAATAATGGGCTGAGGTTGTGGCTCACTGGTAGAGAGCTAACCTAGCATGTATGATGTCCTGGGTTCAATCCTCAGCACCACATATAAATAAATAAAGTAAAGCTAGAAAAAAGGAAAAGTATAAGGTTGTACATAGGCTATAACTAAATGACCCTGACTTCCTTTCCTGAGGCTCTCAGAAATCCATGTTAGTGAGCATCAGAGACAGTGAGAAAGTAAGTACAGTACGTATCCAAATGACAGAGTGCACAGGATTACAAAGTGGAATCTTTCTGTGCAAGTAGTATACATTTCACTTTTTTATTCAAAAACATGTTAATACACAACCTTCAGATCCTTTAACACTACAGCATTCAGTCTTTCAGTATAGTGCAACTGTCTACTGTTTACCTTAAGTTGCAAAAAGTTTGACTAAGTCACTACTCACCCACTGAAATGACAGAATTCAGGTTTAAGCTGTCAATGTGCTTCTACCTACTGCAACCACCACCTAAAATGAACCCCTTCCCCCTTTTGTGTGAATTGTACTTGGGGTCCTATAAATATTGGTTCTAGAAACTATATCTCTAATAAGAAATCCTGCTCTAAATCAAAGAAATTTAAAATAATGATTATAAGATATTGCTAGTTACATTATTGTAAAGTTTGAATAGCCATTAATAATTACAATGAATCAAAATTCATTCTGCTGTCATATATACCTGGTTACAATAAATAAATAAACATTTTTTTAAAAAAGAATTAAATGGTTAGTTAACATATATAACTATGAAGAAATTGTGTCCATCCATTAAAAATAGTATACAAATTATACAATCTAGAAAAATCTTAAATGACATAAAAAATATAAGTATGCAAAATCTGATAGAAGTTATATGTATATATATTTATGAATATATGTGTATGTGTATACACACACACACACACACACATACACAGACATCAGAATGATTCTGTCTGACCTTAGGGATAATGGATAATATAAAATTTACTTTTATTTCATTAATTTCTAAAAATTTTATGATTCTTATTTATTAATTTACAATCAGAAGTCTTCTACCCTACTCTTTTATTATCTTTCAACCTGTATCTCCACATCTCACCTTTTCATACAACTATTTCATTTTGTATTAATTTATTTGACTAGAGTTATATTCTTTACTATGTAATAGGATTTCTTCTGAAACAGCTAGAACCATACTGCCCTCTGTGGGAGTTTGGCTGATTCACAACTTTCTTTTCTTTTTATTCTTCCTTTTTTTTTTTTTTTAAAGAGTGGACCAGAGGTTGCACAATGTATTTAGTTACATAAAAGAAACACATGGGTAAGGTGCATATGTAAAAGGAATATATGCTAAATGGCCAACAGAGTCACATAGAGCACTGAATTAGTGCTACTGGTCTAGTGATATTCAACCCACTTGAATTTGATTTATAATACACATGCCTGGTAGAAATGAAACCTGAAGTTCACAGAAAATGAAAAAGAAGAGTTTTGTGATTTGAATAAGTTCAGCTCTTTAAAGCATTGAATGCAGTGTAGCTAATCAATATTTTGGAAAATAAACAGAAAAAAATCATTAGCTGTAGATAAATGTGGTGTCAGTTAAATGCTAACAGTTATTTGGTATCAGCTATTTTGCAAAGGCTGAGTATTCTTGGGCTCAATACGTGGACCTCCTGTAGATACACAGGGATATTTGTTTAATATCAGAGGTGGAAGAAACATTTCAGACCCTTGGATTACTTCTCTCAGAGAGCAACTGAGTAGAAGAGAAATTCTGGAACTCCTCCAGGCTCACACTTGAGAACTTAGCAGAGTTCTTTCTTGAACAAATTCTACAAATTTCTGGACCAGCGGGCTCTTTGCATTTTACAGAATTAACTTTTCTCTGCCTCGGGGTAACCTGATGTCAACCTGTTAATTTCCATGACTCCTTACTCAGACTTCTGCTGAGTCCTCTTTTCTTCTTTTCCATCAGAGGTCTCCTTTCCTCTTCTGCTTCCTCTTCAGTGTTGCCTATAGCTTGCTTAGCTGCTAGATTAGTCAAATTCAAGAACCCACTGAAAGGTTCTGGGATATAAAGATGATACTTATATCTTTCTATCCAAACTTACAATGAAATATAAATACTGAGTAGATCACATAAAATATGTTTGCCTTTAGGTACTGACTTAAAAATATCTGCACAGAATGTAGAGAGAATTTGGATTTTAGAGAAGTTTCTGGTTTAAATTGTAGCTCTATCTCCCATTAGAAGTAAGAATGAGTAAATTGCTAAATCTTTCTGGGCACTGATTTCTTTATCTGTAAATATTACTACACACTTTGCACAGTTGTGGTAAAGAATAGATTAAATAATATATGTAAATAGACCACTACATAGTTCCTGGTGTTTTGTAGTCACTTGAAATATAGTTCCAAAAATAGCCAAATATTTATTAAGAACCAGGAACTTATCATATATTTAACTTATCGAAAGCTTATTGAGTACTGTCTTCTGGTGTCCTAAAATTCTAAATTTGAAATAGTTCAATTAACCAATATTTCCTTCATGATTAATTCTTTATGTGCCCTATTCTAGAAATCTTTGGTTACTCCAAGAAAGATAGTCACCTGCTTTTTCTTCTGAAGTTTGTTTTGTTTTACTTTGTGCATTAATGTCTGTGGTTTATCTAGGTATGAGTTTTATATTGTTTGGGGTAGATGTTAAGTTTCATCTTCCCATGAATCTTTTCCCTTATGGAGGATTCTTAATGAAATAGATATTCATTTTCTCTACTGCTTAACAGTGTCACCATTGTTATAAGGCAGGAGATCATATATTTGAATCTACTTTTTGCATCCTATTCTGTTCTGTTCATTTCATTTGATAGTTTTCTCCAATACCATGCAGTCATACTCAGTATGGTTTTATATTAAGTATTAAAATCTTATCATTTTCTTGACCATCATTTTCAGTTTTAGCCTGTCCATTTTCACCAAAACCTTCTGGGTTTTAGTTGGAATTATACTACATATATTATTCATCTTTGGAAGAATCAATATCTCAAACATTGAGTTTTATAACAATGAGTTTAGTTATTCCAAATGCAAAAAAAAATAATAAATAGATACCTACCCTCAGAGACCAAAGTATAAAAGATTCAACATCAAGACAAGGAATAAAGATCATACACTACAGAAAGAGAGACTAAGTGATGATAAGAAGGTGTGGAAGGTTTTCTGTGACACATCTTTTGGTAAAGAATTGAGGAAATATTCACTTGATAATTTCTATTTTTCTCCACAAAGTAGAAGGCAATAGATCCATGGAGAGAAAAAGGTAGAGCTTGTAGACTCTATGAAGTTTGAGGAAAGAAAAAGAGAGAATGGACCATCAGTTCCAACAGTTCAGATGACGAGAAAGCCTGTGGATGTGGTAACTGAATTATATGATCAGAACCATAGAGGTAAAGAGACCAAAGAAGTTGATCTGGGTTTATCTATGTTTTAGGATCTGCTGAGATGTTTAAAAAGAACTTCAATGAAGAGAAAGATTTGAAGGCTTTCGTAAAATAGTAGTAGAATGCTGGGTTAAAAAAGGAAAGAAATTTCAAAAGGGCTGAAAGGATTAGGGGAAATGAAATAGTCAAGTGGGCAAATTACTGGATGGTGGCTTGTTGCCAGATAATGGGACATGGTAGACTTGTGAAAGTTCCTAAGGTATTTTTAGATCCCTTCCTCTTGGATACAGTGTAGGATTCACTTTAGCCATTCTTTTGGACTCCTTATTTATAGAGCAATACTGGACTCTGGGCCCTCTTCGGAGTGGTGGAATACTCCTGGGTAGTATGTTGAATGGAGAAAGAAAAAGGGAATGTGGCCAACTGTAAAAACTAGCAACTCTACTTTGTATAATTAGAGCTTTTATACAATGCCTTGGAGAACAGCTCTAATACATACAGAGAATCACAAGTGGAATTTAGATCTTCTTTTGTGTCCAGTTTTCTATCACTACCATGGTTCACCCATACGTCCATGTATTCACTATTGAGTATCTAATTTCTTGAATCAATCAGTTTCAGACTCATTGGTTGGAAAATATTTACAACACTTAGAACGTTGCCAACATTTAAAGTTTAACAGCATCTCCTTTAGTTTTATAACACTTTCCTAAGTATAGCACTTTGAGGATCAATAAAATGTCTCAAAAAAAAAAAAAAGAATCAGGCTGGGAGTGTAGCTCAGTGATACAGCACCTGCATAGCATGCACGAGGCCCTGAGTTTGATTCTCAACACTTTAAATGAAATAAAATACAAAGAGAAATGAAACATATAACATCATTTATACTCTTTCAAATATAAAAACGTCTTGAAGGAAACGATGAAGAAATTTTATGAGAATGCTGTCATGCTTTGGCCATTTCCCAGGCTGGTGGCCCAACAGGAATGCCCCAGGGATGAAGGTGTCTTGTAAAAATTCAATGAGATGATGCTTGTAAAAACACTAAGAATAGTCCATTACAAAAATTTGGTTCTCAATATATTTTAGTTTATTAGGTATTTGAACCTTCATTTATGATGAAAGTCATGAAAAATTGATGAGAAAGAGTATTCAATTTCTATGAAGTCTTCTCACTTTTAAAAAGTGACCTCACAGAAATTTATTTCCAAATCCCTTACCATTCCTGTCTGGCACAGAACTGTTCAATTAATGACTGAACAAGTCAGTCTTGAGGAGTGTTGTGATTCCTTCCTTTAAACAACAGAAATGCAGGAATTCTCATCCACTTACTTATCATTCCCCAGCATTCTCAGCACCTTCTTAATTCAATATTCTCACTGTATTATTCCATAGGGAGTTTCTTGTCTAAATCTTTTTTGTCTGTCTGATCTCCTACACTGGTACTGAGAATGAAGAGTTGTTCAAGTATCAGGTGTCCTTAATGCCTGGCAGCATGTACTTTTGTACCATATCTCCACAGCCCGTCGGCACCACATTCCACAATGGAAAACATGACTAAAGGCTGATAATGGAATGGTGACCCAAATAATATGTCCCCTCTTTCCTTTCTACTTTTGGGTTTTCCCCATCAGACTATGAACTCTTCAATGCATGTCTTATCTGTTTGCCAAATTCCCACATTCAATACTTGTGAAAAAGAAATAGCTGAACATTCTTCACAAACTATTTCTTAACAATGCTATGCAACTAAAAGTCTCACACTTAAATTAACTTGGCTGTTTGGATTTGTGTCTTTTGAGAAAGATAGTACTTAAAGCTTTTTCCAGAGAGTATTGCTTTTTATGCATTCTAGGAGAATGAAGGGAGACAGAAATTTATGCACTGCATTTAAGGATAATATATCATGATGTTTTAACCAATATCTCCAGTGCTACTCTGTTACCATGAACTAGAGTTGGGTGAGAAATCAAGGTTTATTGCTCTGTAATGAAAACTTCATATTCTGCATTGCTGGTAATGCAATTTCTTTTGACACAGATAAAAAGAATAAGGGTATAAGAGTTAAGTAACATATTTTAATAAGTGGGGAATTTGTAGCTAAACTTCATTAATCACCTTCAAAACTACAAATAAAATACATACTTTTATACATGCTCATTTTACAAATATGTTTCTGATCTACCAGTATCCTCTCAACTATCACAAATCCAATCAATCATTTATTTACCCTGTCTCTGAGTTCCTATTATTAAATAAGAAACTGTGGACCCCTAACATTTCCCCTTTCTGTTTACTCCTTTAACTCAATGATTCTTCCCTTATATCTATAATTCTTCTTTCACTTAAAAAACCCTCATATCCTCCAAATTTCCTGTTTTTATTGTATTTTGGACCTCTTAGCCCCAAATTCAAGTCCACAGAGCACAGTGGAATGTTCTGTTAACTAGTAGTAGGGAAAATCAAGTCCTACCGCTTGACCTACCACTAACCTACTTCAAACCTTAGAAAAAATACTTCTTGCTGGACCTTCAGTCTTGCCATTTTCTGGATGGATTAGGTGTTGGAGTTTGAACAACCAATTAAAAAAAAAACTAGAACACACACACACACACACACACAAGATTTCTATAGACATTTTTTAGCAGGACAAAGAATTCTTGTCTTTTTCTTTTGAGCAAATCCTTTGGTGATGAGCTATTGCATCCTTAAGACACTAGAGGGGGCTCCTGAAGGCTTTTCTAGCATTTCACAGAAGAAAAGGTTGAATCTCTCTTGATGACAGTATACATTTTTAAACACAAATTCTAATTAAGAAGTGTGATTTCACTTTTTTCATTTAATGTAAATTTAATAAACCTATCATTTAGATTATTTATGACTTGTAGTATGGTGTTAATTTAATTTAATGCCAACCAATCCTAGAATTTTTTCATCTTCTGTTTACATTTATGAAAACGTGGGGAAGCACTTTTAGAAATCAATGGAAGAGAAGTCTATTTATGAGTTTAGTACTCTGAAGGTGATTTTTATCAACTGAAAACTAATTGCTTAATAATATGGTTAAAGGAGAGTTGTGGTGGTCATTTGTGAGGAATGTCTTTCAGAAAAGGAAACAAATACAATTTAATGAAGACCCATTTAACAATAAACTTATGAATTCATCTCTTAAATTCCATGGCAATCAGGTTCAGGAAGTTTTGTAAAGAATACACAAAGATTTTTTTTTTTCATCATCCTCAGAGTGATGCAGGTTGAGATGAATGATTAGTTTGCATTCTTAAATTACTACATAGTCCAACATATTTCTAATGAAGAAGGGTCCAAGTTACTTGGATTCTTTGCTTCTTTTTTGCACTATTTGATTATTCATTTTTGAATCTATTATTTATTATCATTGATAGTCTGACATTTCAGTATATTTTTGGTGTTGAAATTTTCTTCTCTCGTAGGCTTGAAACCCTAGAAAGCTTTTAATCTGGTATCGTATTATTCTTTTCATTAATTATTTATTTACATTCTCTTTCATTTATGGCACTTTTAATACACAGTGTTAGTAAATATCTGTCAAACATCCATTTCTTTAATTTAGCTCCATGCATTCTATTAACCACTCAATCCTTTCAGTTTATTTTGATTTCATGCTAAATATTTTTAAAACAATAATTGCAAATTGATATTTTTTTGGTATTAGGGGTTGAACCCAGGGACACTCAACCACTGAGCCACATTCCCAGCCCAATACAGGGTCGTGATAAATTGCTGAAGCTGGCCTTCAACCTATAATCCTCCTGCCTCAGTCTCCTGAGTTGCTAAAATTACAGGCATGTGCCACCACACCTGGCTCCTGATCTGTCTTCTTGTATTCTAGCGTCTTCCCTTATATGGGATAATATTTAAATCCATACGTTTTAAACAGTTCTTCCTCTGTTCCAATACCTTTGTTCTTTCCAGTTGACACATAGTCCAATTGTTCTCTGCCAGAGTGTTCAAGCTCCTCAAAAGGCTCAAGGAATTTTACTGTAAATTCATCTTCATTCTGTGAGACCATCAGCTGCCTTTTGAGACAAGGATTACAAGGCTGGTATAGATGTTATTTTGATCCACTAAGAAAGCAATATTTTAATCATTCTGAAATCCATATAACCCATGTATTACTGGGTGTTAGTGAAGCAGATAAGCTATTTTTAAAGCAGCTAATAATGAATGTATAATAAACTATAATCAATATTTTATGAAAGGGAAAATGCTACATACATTCAAACTACTAAAATTTAACAAATAATAATTTCAGTGTGGCTATATGTTAGGTGAAATTACAGATTGGGTAAAAGAATACCAAAAGAAAACTGAGAAGACCTGGATTTAAATCCTGGATCTACATCTTAATAGTTTCACCTTGGTCAAGTACCAAGTTCTTTGGACTCCCATTTTTATATTAATAAAATACAAATCTTAATTTATCTCTTGTTCTCTGAATTAACCTGCCAAAAGAGTATGCACACATATAAAAAGAATATGTCAATAAGTAATGTGTGTGTGTGTGTGTATGTGGGTGTTAAGTTGGGTGTTTATTTGAAAATCTCCAATGCAGGATTCCTCTGGTATAATATGTTGGAGTAATATACTTACCTGGTTGTTCAAATGAGATATCTTTCTTTGAATCTGGAGTGGCTAGTATTTTGGAGCAAACTCCAAGTCTATTAACTCAATAGTTATATAAATAAATTAAATAACCCTTGCCTTGCAGCTCACAGATGGGACCAAGAATGAAGTAGGGGGCTGCATGCAAGGGTGGACTCTGACAGGTGTATGACTATGTATGCTCTGGACAGAGAAGGAAGCACCAAGAAAACTGCAGCACCTGAGTGCAAAAGTAAAATGTAAATAAGTAAACAGAAAGCAGAGCATTTCCCTGCTTCATATATAAATGGAACTTCTTCTACTAGCAAAGTACAAACCAACAGACTCCCATTCAGAACAGTCAAAAGATTATCCTATGTGTATGTGGACAGAAATATTATTGGTTAATAAAGGAAAACAGAAAGAATGGTAGACAGAAATGTCTGTTCCTCTTTATGGATTAAGGCAGATTTGTGAAAAGAAGATAATTTTTTTCCTTCTACAATAGTGATGATTGACCACATGAAAGGTGCTGGACAAATTATAAATTGCAAACAAAACTGAATCATTCATTGATATGTGTATTAAAGGATACATTTGTTTAAAGCATGTTGTGTTCCAGATGGAAATTACAAATTTTTCAGAGTTTATTTTCTATGATATGCCTATCATCCTTGTTGGAGCATTGTAGGCACTCAATACATGGAAGTTTGTTATTTTGATTTCTACCAGTCTTAGTGTATCCAGAGTGCCTTTCAATCTTATCAGCATAAAATGTATACTTCATACAACTACCTGCCGTATCAAAATCCCTGTAAGTATTATTAGTAATGGTTTTAATGGGGATTACAGTTTGGATATCATAGTTTAAGAATTCAATTTTCTCATCATGATTCCTTTTTTCTTCAAATAGTTCAGTGTCTTGTCTTACCAGGTATCACATGCCTCTTTTTCTCCTCAGTCTTCTCCTGTGGCTTCAGAATTCCCTTTGTCAACTCTTATTCTTCCTAAAGACCATGGGAATTGCTTAAGGTTTTAGCCTTGTTCTTTTCCTTATGCTGCAGATGTTTCATGGCCAAGTTGATCCACTGTCATAATTTCAATTACTTTCTATATCTTGATGGTTTCACAATTTGTATACTTAGCCTAAACTTTTCTATTTTAAGGAAAAGTCATTATATTTATATATTCTTGTGATCCCCTTCTTTTCTCTCACAGGCAACACAGGCAAAAATTGCCTCAAACTAGTGTCATTAACAATGAAGTTAAGTGGATGATTGAAAACCATATGGATTCTGAATATATTATAGAAAATCAAATTCCAAACCTATGATTATCAAAGTTAAATTGGTATAGTTGCTTATCACCTACCTTATCACCATACTCTTAGCTTTCATAAATTTTTGTCTTGGGCTATTCTTACAGGAAACATCACTTAAATTTTTGCATAATTCAGAGATTAGTAAGTAGTATCTGATAATTTATTGACCTCTTAATGAAGTTTCAATAATGTAAAACAAAGTGAATACAAGTGAAAAAATTAAAAATGCCTAAATAATTAACATGTTAAAGAAAACTACATTGAATGCCATAAAATGTTTAGAAATATATAAAATGAAGGTTTGTATAAAAATTCATGCAAAATAAATTTTAATGGTAATTTATAAACTTCAATAAAAATACTAGTTAACAAGAAAAGTCAAATATCAATTATTAATCTGAGAAACTAGGAGAAAAACGGGATTTAAAAATCAGTAAAAAATGAAACAATAGTGAAAGAATGGGAATAACTGCAAATGGAACTGAAAAAAATATGAACTTACAAAATAACTTATAAAACTTAAAAAAGTAATAAATGAACTTATTTAATTACTCTTCAATGAGACTATCAAATAGCTACACATACAAATCATTTGATTATGAGGGGAAAAGTTGAAATATTAAAAATAAGAAGACAGTCATAATATTAATCAGTAAATAGTAAAATTAAATGAATTTAGTAATGTAGGTGATTTTGATCAATCTTATAAATGAAAAAAACTCAAGATAAACTAATAAATAAAATATTATGAGAATACTTTAACAAACTGAATCATTGAAATTGCTTCCTCCAAAGTAAAAACTGGGATTACATGTTTTTATAAATTAGTTTTTAATCAAACTTTTAAATAACAATCTTAATTTGTTGTTGAGAATAAGGGCACAGAAACAAAGAAACATGTCCCAATTTATTTCATAACCTTGTGGAACCTTCATATCAAAATTTGAAGAGCAGCTTTTTGAAGTTTCTGGACTGTTTGAGTTTACTTGTATTGTTAACTATTTTTCACACTAAACCTCTTTTCTCCACAAGATGTTTTTACTCTCTCTTGTTCTATAAAATTTTATTATCTTGTAGATTCTCTTATCTGACTCTTTTCCTAACACGGGAAAAGAGTCAGATAAGATTCTCTTATCTGACTCTTTTCCTGTGTTCTCACCCTTGAATTCTTTCCCTGGACCCCTTTATTTCAGGAGTATAATACACTGGGCTCGACCTGTTGTTTCTGGATTCACATTCTCTGCCTCAGAAAGCCCAGCATTTCCCCTGTATACACTCCTGGACATTGCACTGATAACTCTCAAACTACTGACGTTCTTTCTCTTTTCCTCCTCCTCCTCTCTCTCTCCCTCCCTTCCTATCTCTGTTCCCCTCTCTCTGTACCAGGGATTGAACCCAGGGGTGCTTAACCACTGAGCCACATCCCCAGCCTTTTAAATATTTTATTTAGAGAAAGGGTGTTGCTAAGTTGCTTAGGGCCTTGCTAAATTGCTAAGGCGGGCTTTGAAACTGTGATCCTCCTATCTCAGCCTCTCAATCTCCTGGGATTATAGGGGTGTGCCTCCATGCTAGCCTCCAAACTGATGTCTTCCCTCTGATCATCAGGGCTCTATCCTGCCAGGTTGTCATTCCTATTGCACAAATCACTCCTCAAATCCAATTTAAAACTAGACTCATCATTTTCCAAGTCGAAAAAACTGAGCTCTGCCCTCCTTGCCTTCACATCATTTTCCCACTTTTTTTTTCAACAAGATTTTGGCATTATTGTCTTGCATTTCCCTCTTTCATTGTCTGCAACCATCTGAGTTACTCTTTTATACGTCTTATGTCTGTCTCCCTATCTAGTTCCATTCATAGTGCCTTGACCAGGTGCTCAGCATTAACTTGGAACCTACCTCTTCAACATGCATCTTATTTTTTTCCAATCTGCACAGCACATTGCTGCTTAGTTTTTTGTTAAGTGTTCTGCTCATCATATTAGATCACCATTATCTGTTGTTCAGTGTTTCACTATTATTTCAGTATGCCTAAAAATTTTAAGACTCCTCAAAATCAATTTACAATATCTAATCAACATTGCTTCCCATTTCCAATCTGCATATCTTCATATTCCTTAAGTAGAATACTTGCTATAAGTTAAATTTCATTTTAAAAGTTAATCACATTGAAAGCTAAATAAAGACCTCCTACTATGGAATTCTAAATAAAACCATTGGCTATGAAAATGAGACTGCATTTTTAAGTTGAATCAGGCTTTATTTTAATTAAAATGTCATATTTGAAAATTTGGAGAGATTAAACTGGAGAAATAAATGTATTAACTTGTGGGCATTTTTTATCAGATTGTTCTTGTTTTTAAAAAGTGTTCTTTGTTTAGTAACAATTAAGTTATAAAATATATGTATATTTTTTTAGTATGACATTTGTCTGTGAAAGCAGGCATGTGGCTGTGATTGTTAACTGATTTGTCCCATAGAGGATAGGGAAGACGCTTGACATAGCTTGTCTAACATTATTGTAAAGGGAGTTATTTAGAAAATTACCTGTAACTTGTACCAATCTGTAGTTTCTGCATTTTCCCTTTGACTTACGTTTTCTAATTACCTGGTCCCAAGCCATATCAGTTATTTCTTAATTCACTTTAAGCCACATGTCATCCTGACAAGACCCCGGAGTACATTGCCAACCTCAATGGTTATTTAATATAATAGCAGAGATTATGTAATTGACAATGAAATTAGATCTCAAGCTGATAAACTCATAAGGAATAGTAACCTAGGTTTGGTGGATATTTAAATCTTGAGTTTTTCTGTCATAATCTTTGCATTGTCCAAAATTCTTAGATTGCTTCACAAGAGGATTTCCTCTGAGCAAAAATATGAACTATAACAACAAAATCGTAATCGTCTATGATTAGCATTGTTTAAAATAATGAGCTGGTATCTTATTTATAATTATTTTCACATGCATTCTTTAATCTTCTTTTATTAATTGAAATTTTCTGTTTACTTCCATACTTATATCGACACTTTTGGGCTCACAAGGGTTCTGTGTGAATATATATATATATATATATATATATACCATTGTTTTCAGTCCTAACTTTTATAACAGTTTATGAGTCTACATTAAGAATTTTCATGGCTCTAACTAATATTTTTTTCATTCCAACTTTAGTAGTTATATAAATGCATATTGGCATATATTACAAATTTAAAATAAAGAACTTGCAATATTTAAGTTATAGAAAATACATCCTTATTTTTTCAAGTTTCAAAATTATTCCCTATAATCTTACTAGCTGTAAAATGATAAATGACACTGTCAAATTCTGATTACTAAAGTTCAGGATCATGATATGCTTTTAGAATTACTTTCACTTATTGAAGCAAATGAATTTATTAGAGCATCTCTACCACTGTTTCATTCAAAGTAGAGTAATTTATCACTGATTCTCATTTAAATAAACATTTAAATACTTGCACATATTTTTAAGTACTTGCTAGATATTTCTTCTTTAGTCAATGGGAACAAAAAATACTACAGAGTTCTCATTACCTTATAGCTTTTTGCAAAACATTGTTTGCCAACTTTTTCCCATAAAGAAAACCCATACAATCAAACATGTATAGGCTCAGAGAGGAGATTGCAAATGTAATTTCACATGTAGAACTCTTACCTTGAGATGAGATTTCTTAGCCAGCATCGTACACTACTGTTTCTAACATTAATTTCTCATTGCTGGCTAACCTCACTACTACCTAAAAATGTGTTCCACTGGCTCATAAACAATTATACCATCAGTCCCCTCTGCGTGTAACAAGAGACCTTAACCACAAAACTGGGAAATAAAAGGAAGAATTATGCCAGAAGTAACAACGATGCCAGGAACCTGCTTTGCAGTGATTGGCTGGTTGGGGCCAACCAACTGAGTTTCATTCAGCAGACTTGTTGAGTTAACCTATGAGCATTTTTTTTTCATTTTCTCTATTTTTCTTTTCTGGGGGTCTGCTTTGATTTCATGCTGGTTTTTAAATTGAGGATAAAGTTAATTCACTTAACAATGCCACAGCTGGAATTAAGTATGCTTCTTCTCCTACTGTTGAGGAGAGGGGCTGGTGCTGGTTGGAGATGTCTTATTGGATGCCCAACACCCTTGAGGGCTGTTGCTGAATTAGTGGTGCCTCTAGCGACAGGCAAGAAGTTAACCAATTAGGAACATATGGTTTGGCAGACACCTTGTTAGCTTGCTGCTTGCTGCATAGGTGTTTGGAAGGAGGTGAAGGGGAAAGTTTGAGGTAGAAGGTGTGGTTAAAAGTCCCACTGATAAGCCTGCTGGAGATTTGATTGATCCTAATCTTTTTTTTTTTTTTTTCAGAAATCAGCATGCTTCTGGCAGCAACAGCTTGGTAATAATAACAGAGATCTGTGGCCCTTAAGCTCTTGTGGTGATAGCCAGCACAAGGCACAGGCACACGACCAGACCAGTCAACTGGCTCCTTAAAAGGCCCCCATTTAATTGGCCACAATAGTGAGAAAAGAAATGAGATGTTAGGTCAAGGTACAACACATGGTCTACCTGAAATGGCTCACAATGATCCGAGGCATAGATGTCACCCCTTATTGGTGTGATTGCCATCAGAGGAATAAGAGAACACTTGAGAACAGGACTGCAGGAAAGTCTTTAGCAAAATCCTGCAAGTGCACTATTAGCTAAAATTACCTAGAGAAAAATGCAGGTGTATATAGGATTGGGAGAAGATATGTTAGATTGAGATGTGAGTTAATCTGATGAGGAATAAAGAGGATATTTATATTCTGTAGAAAGAAAAATTTCTTGAAAATTTAGTAGTGGATAGTTCAAAATATTCTGTGATCTTATGTCACATACATTGGAAAATCATACACTCTTGGCATTCAATCACATAGCTGTAGCAAATAGATTTTTCCATGATCTATAGTTTTGTATATAGTACTCATACTTTGTCCCAAATGTTTAAGGTGCAGTATTCTCTGGACCATAAAGCTTTCTATTTAAATTAGTCACAATGAATGGGGATATTATTGATTTTATTTATTCAATCTTAGACCATTGTCTAAATTTTATAAATTTTCTAAAACTGAATTTTCTGAATATTTAAAAAAATGTTCATGATGTCTATGGCTGACTAGTGTATCTATGGAGAAACATTTTTCCTTTCAGAAATTTGTGAAATAGCTTTTAATTTTTGCCCTTGTGGAATGGTTATGTTAATTTCTGAGGATTAGACTGTAGAAATATCTTAGAGGTCATTTAAAATAGTATGGACAATGATATAAAATTAACAATTCAGCCTCCCTTACTGGGTGGTCAGTAATAACTTTGAAAAATTTGTTGGTGAACTTCCAGATGGAAGCAGTTTGTCCCATTTGGGACCCAGTAGACTCCTATGTTGGCAGTACCTGGACCACACGAGGACAGTGTTGTGTGTGACTGTGTGTGTGCATCAACAGTTAATGTTTTATTTTTCTGAGAATGCTTTAAACATATTTCATTTTTAAGGAAGTTACAATTAATTTTCTAAATATTCAAAACCCAACAACTTTCTGAAAACAAACACAAAGGAGTCATGGAATAAGAAAGAACAGAAGGGGGACATTATAGACTTTAGGATCTATAGCTAGGTTGTTTAGACCAGGCTCTAATGCTTCAACCTTGGACAAATTGCTCACTTCTTGAAGTCTCCATGCCCTCATCCATAAATAGCACTTGCTCCACCTGACCCATCCCAAGTGTTAGCAGAAAGATGAAATGAGTTAATCAACATAAACTGGAAACATTTACATGCTATGTTCACTAAAAATGAGACAAAGAAAGACGTATATGATGTTCAGATAGTCACTATCATTAAGTGCTCTGGCCTTCAGGGTAAATTTCACAGAAACAATAAAAATCAACCCAAATATATCAAGTCTAAAACTATAACTTAGATACCTAGGTAAAGAAATCCACAGGGGGAGGGGGAAGTTCAACTGGATCTGTTAGGTGACGGAGGCAGTTTCAAGCATTACCTACAAGACCTGCCAGTCCTGCAATGAGAGATGAGGGAGACAGGTGCAAACACATGGGGCTTCTCTCCTCAGAACTTCTAGCTTTTGAAAACTTTCTGCAATGTGGCCAATATACACCATGGGTTTCCCCCCAGAGACCATCTGTGTTTTGGATCAGATTAGCTGACTGTTCTTTGGTCATGTGTCTTGAGTAAACTGAAAGTTATTTATTTGGTCTTTTTAAGACTCTCATTTTCCAGGTCCTTTATTTTAGCTCTTGGGACTATTTGGGGGCAATCTGTAATAGTTTCAGATCTAACAGAGGCCTAATTCCTTAGCATTGAACTACCACCAGATCCATATAATTTTTCTTTTTTTGTTATGAATTATGAGGTGATTGTAAAATATGGTTTTAATAATTGGAGACACAATTTGATTTGTTCTCTCCCACCCCCTCACTTAAATAAGCACACATCACTCACCTACCTCATGGTAGGTGAAAGGCTCAAAGAAGATGGCATGCACCAGTATCCTCTACACATTTCAATATGTTTACAAAATTTAGAGTCATTTTTTTAAACAAACCTGTTGCTATTTTTGTACCTGTGTAACAGAGAAAGACTCCAAAATGTCTAAAGTCCCCTTAAATTTATCTCAACTTTTGTGAACTGAAATATGACAGTCAGTGGCCCCCTAAAGCCCTCAGTGGGTAAACCAAATTCTTATTTACAGTATTTGTCTGTTGTGTGGCCGTCCCAGTAGATTGCAGCAACACTTCCCCTCTTGTTCCCTGGGGTCCCACGAGCAAGATGGCTGGTTATCACCTCGTCAAAACCTCAGTCCAGACACTGGCTAGAGGCTGCTTCTTCTTCATTCTGACTTGGGACTGTGTATTGTTCTGTCCTCATAGTAAGAAAAACACATGAGTCGGAACATGCCCAAGGCAAGAGAGCAAAGTGTCTGGAGTTTATGGCATGAGTACTTGTACTTGCACAGTAGTTAAGAGTTTAGGAGTGACCTGAACAAAAGCTGGATTCACAAATGACCAATACCTGTAGCCAGAGGTATTCAAGTAAGTGATGTATGTGAAGTCAAATGAAGGCATAAGAAATAAATAGAATTTGGATGTCGCTGAATATGGAAGGTTAGGAATCCGGCCAGCAATGAACAAACATTCCAGAGACATTGAACTTTCTTTTCCTGGGACTTCGGGATGGTTTTCTTGTGACAGAGAATACTAACAGGAAACATGGGGGATGTCAGACACTCTCAAGTCTCTGATTTTGCCTGAAATATCTATTTTAAAGCTCTTGGGAAAAGGGGTGCATCTGCAGTCAGGGACTTGGCTACCACCTATTTTCCAATCCGTGACTTCTGGGGCAGGAGAGATGCACAGAGCCTTCTGTTATAAAGCCAGGAACTTCTTCTTTACTATTAGTAAAGTTGGAGAATGTGCATGTGATGCAAGGGTCAGCTGTGAGCCACCTTATAGCCAGCTTTTAGAAGATATAGACACTGCCGGATGTGATGGTGCACACCTGTAATCCCAGCAACTTCGGAATCTGATGCAGAAGGATTACAAGTTCAAAGTCAGCCTCAGAAACTTAGGGAGGCCCTAAGCAACTCAGTGAGACTCTATCTCTAAATATTATATTTTAAAAAGGGCTATAGATATGGCTCAGTGGTTAAGCACTCCTGGGTTCAATACCTGGTATTAAAAAAAATACAGGTATGTGGTGTGGAGCTATGGGGAGACAGATTTGATCTAGATTTGCCTTGACAGTACCCACTAGGAGGGAAACCCATTAAGACTTAAAATCAAAGAATGTTAAGCTAGAAGAGACCTTGGCAGTCATCCACCATTCCCCTATGTACAGGTGAGAAAATGGCCCCTGAGACCTCAGCAAGGGTTAATTTGGGATTTTGAAGGTGTTTCTTTTTCTTTTCAAACAAAAATACAAATGTGAGAACACAGGCAAGCGACTGGCCTGAGGTTCTGCTGAGTGTGGAAGGAGCACTTGTCTGGTCCCCAAATCTGTCTCCTTCCATCTCTCTACTTGTCCCAGTGGGATTCCATCCAAGGACAGAACTGAGTCTGGAAAAGGATCTTTTATGATAGCAGCGTAATCATGATGCCAATGGCTCTTCTCCATTTAAAACTTTAAATAATCAACATTTCACAATTTCCAGGATAATTTCAGGAACAGTATCTTTTGAATAAATATAGACTTGTTCTATGGGGGATGTTAAACATGAAACGTCAGTGGTAAGCCGATCTCCAAACACACCTGGTTCTAGGGGGTTAAAGCCACCTGCCAAAGGGCGATGTGAAGGTGGCACTTGTGTCTGATTTTCACCAGCCATGTCCCACGTAGCCCAGCCACTGGAGGCAGGGAAAGAGCGCTAATGCAGTGGTGACAGCGGTTGGAACACCGTCCCTCACACAGGCTCCTGTCTACAGCTTTTATTCCCAGAGTCTCTTCAATAAATATGACTCAGTCTGCTGCTATTCGGACTGCACTTCCTCCAGGCTGGGAGCTGACAGCAGCAGCTCTGTGGGGCCAGTCTGGGTGACTCAGGGCCCACTGGTGGGACTGCTCTCCTCTCCCCTCTGACCCAGCTTTCTCTGCCACTGCATCATGGCTGGCCCTCTGTATATCTCCCCAGCCCCATTATACACAGGCTTGGGAAGCAGCCAGAAAGTTCTTTCCCACCCACCTCCTCACATATAGGATTCCTAGTTTTGTGTATGCATGAGGCATGGAGGGCCAAGTACAGGTCAAAAGGCATTCTTGTGAAAAACAAAAACAAAAGGCAGGAAAGGCCCCCCAGCTGTCCGTCCTGTTCTAAATACCTGTTGGACCAAGCGTGATGGTGGAGGGGTAGTGGAAAGGGGAGAGGAAAGGGTCATCTGGGCCAGTTCACACTTGTGAACCTGCCTTCGCCCCAAGAATCAGCCAGAATAAGAGCTTTTGTGTATTTGGGTGTTTTCTAAACTCAAGGGGATGATTTCTAGAACAAGGGCAGTAACATTTTCCACAATGAGAACAATAAAAAGCAAATGCATAAGAGGTACAGGGCGTCCCTCCCCTAAGCTAGCGGAGACCATTAGTCACCACAAGGACACAGAAGCGGAGAGTGGCATGTTCACAAGACTGCCTGCCTGGGTTAAAGAGGACTCAATTTCAAAAATATTTATTTAGCAAAATAAACATTTTTTCCTAAATAAATCCAAAAAGATTCCACAAATATTTATTTAGTACCCACTAGGAGGGAAACTCAGACAGTCTGTAATACAGATTTTTTCATGAGCTGTGCTTTGGTAGACTATTGATGGTAGAAGCTGTGTTTTGAAAGATACCCATGACAAGGATGATAGGACAGCTAGGGGCCACCATGGAGAACCTGGGAGTCCCCTTAGCTCTGGGGACTGGCATGCCCTGTCCAAGAAAGTGCTACTGCATGCCAGGACATCCTAAATGCAGTGCCCAGTGCCTGGCCTCTGCTGTACGTCTTCCTCCCTCTCCTTTCCTGTGGGGTAGGAGGGGCCCAGTGTGGCCTGACTGTATCCTCATGTGTTGTCCCGTGGGTCTGAGTACCCTGACTCACTCAATCAGGTGTGTTCTCCCTCATGTCGACACCTGTAGTAGTTCGGTTGCCAGGACACATCTCTCTATTCACCCCTCCTGGCAGAACCAGGCCACATGGGGCGCTGTCATGACAGAGCTGTTCTAAGTGATTCTGCTTAAGAGGTGTGATTTCCCACAGCTCAGCTATGGGAAGGGGAGCAGCCTGGGGTGCCAGCTCATTTTGCCCCTTCCATCCCTTGGACCCGGCTGCACGTGGCTTTGCACAGCACTGTAGGAGCAGGAGATTCAGCCCGGGCAGCAACGGATCTACTGTGGGAGAGGAAGCAAACACAAGGCATTATGGCCTGTGGACTGTCATGGCACTCTTGGTTGTCAGTGTCAGAAACCCCAAAGCGGGGGGATCTGCTGGCTTGTATATGCAAATTAAGTGAAGATCCAGAATCAGCTAAATCCAAAGAGGATTGGAACCTGGGACTTAGACGTGGCCAAGAACCTCTGAGTCTGTCCCTCCGCCTCCCAGTCTCCGTCTCACGTTCCTCTGTGACTCATGGCACACTGGCTTTCAGAACAGCATCTGCCATAAGCAAGGACCATGGCTGCTCACTGTGTCCAAGCTCCAACCATCCCTCACACAGAGAAGCATTTTTCCTGAAGCCACATTTTAAAAATGCCAGGGAAGAACTCTGGTAGTGTGGGCTAAGACCATATGTCCATTTCAGGAGCAATCCTCACAGCCAGGAGGGAGAGGTACTATGTTTGCTTTAGCTCAATTAGTGTGTCCCATCCTGTGTCCAGACCACAATGAGGAGGTGGAAGAGATGACCTGCCATGATGGACAGCCTCCACCAGAGGTATGAGTTGGGCGCTAGAGGAGGAGGTGTTGCAAGCAAGGGGAGCAGTTGAGGTGCCCTGCAATACATTTGCAAACTTTGGTGGCTTCTGTAGCAGATAATGATTCACAGATGCAGGTATAGACCACTGCTGGGAGGACTGAAAAAATTGGAAAATGGAGACAAGTGGTGACATCGAAAGTGTTTGGAAATTGGGCTGGGATGGTGGCTCAGCAGTAGAGCACTGGCCTGGCATGTGCAAGGTCCTGGGTCGCATCCTCAGTACCACATAAAAATAAACACATAAAATAAAGGCATTATGTCCAACTACAACTACAAAATAAATATTTAAAAAAAAGAGAAAGTGCTTGGAAATTGGCCACATTTTGTCAGTGCTGAGGTCAGGTAAACCTTTGCAGGAAGATAGGTAACAAGGTCCTGCAGTGGCCCTCAGTGAATCAGCTCTGGGCTGCTGTGCTGGCCCATGTACTGCTGCAGGTTTTGATAGCAGTGACTCGAGGAAAGAGGTGACCGAGCTCACCCTCCAGCTCATGTTGGCCTGTTTGTGGGATATCACAGACCAGGTCACATGTTTGCTCATTTCTCCGCCTTTGCTGAACTGACTCAGTGTCAATGTCTGTGAATTCTCACGGAATCACCCCTGGTTCTCAAGGATGACTTTTGTATTGTAAGGCCTATGTCTGAAATTGAAAAACCAACTTGGCCTGTCCCCTTCAGTCTTCCAGTAGGAATGCCACCCTGATGACCTTACTCATAGGATTTCTGACCTCAAGAACTCTAAAATAAATTGGTGTTTTTTGAGCCTCCAAATCTGTGGTTAATTCACTATACCAACTGCAGGAAACTAATTCATTTGCCTTTCTGGAAAGCAACTGGTCATTGTAGATCAAGAAATAGAAAAGAGTTTATGACTTTCGACTCAGTCATCCTACTTTGACACTAAGAGATTCATTATATTATTATCTTTAATAGCAAAATGGTGGAGTCACCTGAGAATCCTGTGGTTGTCCTCATCTCTATTGCAGTTACAGCATGGCTCAAGTTAGATGATGTGACCTGCTCATTCATGGCCACTGCCCACTGATGATGTTGCCTCCAACAGTGTGTCGTGATCACAGGTGGGAAGGGGCAGCCTATATTACAAAATGACTGTGATGGTAACTTTGCTGTTAATCTAGCAATTTTACAATGACCATGCTGGGCACTGGGCCAGAGTTGAGGGAAAGAATAATACAGGCTGGTCAGAGCGTTATACCCATATTCATTTCCTGGTTTTGATGTTATAGTCCAAAATGTCATTATTGGGGAAAGATGGATCATGAACACACAGGACTCTGTGTGCTATTGTGCAATTTCCTGTGTGTCTATAATTAACTCAAAATGAAAAGTAGAAAGAACTAGCTACAGGGTAAAAATCCTGAGAAGCTGCATGAATCTGACCATGGAGGTGGTTATTAATATAAACACTTCTCAGAAAATGTGATGTTCTTGTTGAAGAGCTGCAGTCAGTAGCAAATTTTTAAAAATGGAAGTAATCCACATGACCTTCAGTGGGTGACTGGTATATCCATTCAGTGAAATATTACTCAGCAATATAAAAGAATGGAACCACAGAAACATATAAATACCTAGATAAATCTCAACTGTGTTATGTGGAGTGCATAAAAGTCAATCTTGAAAGGTTATATGCTGTTTCACTCCATTTACTAGCATTCTTAAAAAGACAATATTGTGGAGACAGAGAACACAAGATAATTGCAGAGATGAGGGGCTGAATATGACTATAAGGGATTCCTTTCATAGTGATGGAGCAGTTACGTGTCTTGATTGGGGTGGTAGTTACATGACTATGCACATGAGATGAAATTGCACAGAACTACATGCACACACATACATGCACACAAACAACTCCATGTGAAAAGTGGTGAAAATGGAATAATGTCTGTGGTCTGGTCAGAGTGTTATACCCATATTCATTTCCTGGTTTTGATGTTATAGTCCAAAATGTCACTATTAGGGGAAGATGGATCATGAGTACACAGGACTCTGTGTGCTATTTGTGCAATTTCCTGTGTGTCTATAATTAACTCAAAATGAAAAGTAGAAAGAAATAGCTACAGGGTAAAAATCCTGACACTTCTGTCCCCTGGGATTTTCTTACCACACAGATAGTTCCAAGGCCATCTGAATTGGGGTTTACCTCATCTTCTTCCCATCATGGCCAGTCATCTGCTCATGGACATGTGGAGAGGGAGGTGAAACCAGCCTCCCACCACAGAGGGAAAGGGAAAGCTCATTTCCTCCCAGATCCTCAGTGCTTCGGGTCACCTCGTGCCTGCCTGCTCCCTCACCAGCGTCCAGGCACCATTTCCCAACCACCAGCCTAAAGTTGGCTGTGTTTGTGAGACACCGGTTGTGCTGTGTCATGTGTCAGGAGCCAGGTTGTCTTTCTCTTTGCTGTCTCAGTGCCAGGCATCACTTTGCGGGTTGTATGAGCGGGCCAGGTAAAATTGGCAGCTGGTCTCATGGAGATTACATCAGGTGGTCTGGATGCAGACTTCCTAGCTCACTTCTCTTGTGACCTCGAAAATTCCTTATTATCTTTGAAGCTTAGTGTTTTGTTTGTTTGTTTGTTGAGGGAGGGGTTACTCATAGCAATTGGATTAACTAAACCAAGCTCCTTGGATTCCTCTGCAGCCACATGAGAGGCTTCACCTAGTACTTAGCACCATGTCTTAAATAAGAGTTGCTCTGTGTTCTCTCTAGGTTTGCCCGTCCTCTCTGGACTCCACTCCCATATGCACTGCCCAGAATTGTCTGAATTCCAGCAAGTTATGCACAGGGCTAAGGACATAGCTCGGTATGAAAAGTTCCTTTGACTTGAACACTGCACAGTTCTGCCAATCTCAGGCCAAATGAAGTTGTGAAGGAGAAGAGGAGGAATTATTTTTGTATTTCTGTTGATATTTGTGTCATATTCTTTTTAATTCTCTTTGTTTTCGTGCATATAAGTTTATGATTGTAACTTCTTGTAAATTTTTCCTTTTTAACATCTTAATTTCTCATAACTGTGCTAAGTGGTTATTTTATATGTCTTCCTCCTTTCATTTAGTAATGGACTGATTTATATTTTTCTACCTCTTTCTTTCAACTATTTTGTTTTAAGATTTTAGATTTAGTTCTTGTAAGATTCATATTTAATTCACAATTAATCCAGATTTTAAAAAAATACTAAATCTAAAGATCTTTATATTTTAATGGGAAATTTAAACTGTTTATTTTTAAAATTTATTTATTTTAAAATAGTTTTAATTTTATTTATTTATTTTTAGAATTCTGATAAATTTGAATGTTTTTCCTTTATAATACACTTGTCACTAATGTGGCAGTACTAAGAGATGGTGCCTTTAAGAGGCATTGGGTTATGAGGGTTATTCCCTGGTTAAGGCCTTTTCAAAAGAGGCTTCAAGTAGCTGCTCCAACTTGCCCTCTGCCTTCTCCCACATGAAGTGTGGGCCCTTGACTTTGGACTTCCCAGCCTCCAGAACCAAGAGAACAAATCTGTTTTTTTTTAATAAATTTGCCAGACTCAGGTGTTTTGTTTTAGCAGCACAGCAGAGACCAAGACAACTTCTCATATATTTAGTACATTCCTACTGTATTATTTTACATTTTTCAATTAGCTGTGTCTTATATTAGACCTTCCCATGCTCTTGCCTTTATTGGATTGATTGTTATTATTTCCTCCTTTATTGGTTCTACTCTCTTGGTGGTTTTATGATTTTGAACATGGACTTGAATTGAAAGTCTAAACATGGGTTAGTTGCATTCTCCTCCTCCTCAACGTGGAATGGCTTGGTGACACCTTGACTCTAGACTTTCTGCCCCCTTTTTCTAAGCTATTGTCAACTAGAATTTGAGTGTGGCCTTCCTTTTAACATTCTCACTCCAGGTTAGCAAGTGCTCTACCTCTCAGCTGCCCTCCAGATCCTCTACTGGTTTTTAGTTCTCAATGGCTCTGCTCAATGAAGTTCTTGATTTTCGACTCTGGCTTGTGTCCCCTGCCCCTTCCTCAAGGATGCTTGTGGATTGTAATTGTGAACCAGGAAGGGAGTGAACTTTTCACATATTTTTTATTTTGGAAATGTCCTGCAGAGTGTTCCTTGTTCCTCTGCCTGAATCATTTGTCGCCATTTCTGGATTTGTTTCTGTTTTAATTACATGGGTTGGAATTCCTACTGCACTAAGTAGAATAGTACAGACTTTCGTTATTATTATTTTTTCTTTCTTTTTTTAACTGGGGCCTGGCCAGAGGTCAGGCTTCCCCATGTGTGGGGAACTGGTAATCAGTGTGTCTAGAGCCCGTCTTTGAGTTAGGGCAGCTTTTTCTTCTCTGTGTTCTGTCCCTGCCTCACAGGGATCTGAAGTCTGATGTTACCATTCTGCATGAACATGAATCTCCAGGCCCAGCTCCTGGGGATGATCCTCTGATACCCCTGGGGCCTCCCCAGCTTTATCACTCACCCACTGCTCTGAATTTGAGTGTCATTTCAGATACCTGGAGATTTCCTCGGTGCCACTTGGTTGTGACTGAGGCTATTTGTTTTGTCACCCCCCTCCCTCCCTGAGCATTCATGCATTTGGAGGGGAGAGGCCCAGTCTGCATAAGGTCCATCTGTCGGAGCCACAGTAACCCACACATGCCCACATGCCATGGGTGGAAGCTCACTTCATTTATTCAGGCAGCAAATGTCACTGAGGGAACTATATTCTAGGGCTACCATGATGAGGCAAGAGTCCTCCCCATCCTCCCAGAACCCCTCAACCAGAGGGGCACACAGAGTTGACTCCAACAGCCTAAATAAATGTGACTCTGCAGCTCTGGAAATGCTTCCAAGACAGTACCAGCTGTCAGGGAGGCCTGGTCTGGCCAGAGGTCAGGAAAGAGGCAGGGAAAGGTCACAGAGGCCAGGACAGCTAAGGAGGGCCAAGCTACAAGGCCCTTCCTCCTCCCAGCCTTCCCACATTTACCTGGCAGCTAACCTGCTCCTTGATCAGGTAGAAGAAAGCCAGGGTGATTAAGTCCTGATGGGCAGGGTCAGTGAGGGGGCAGGCCTTGCCCAACACGAAGCCCAAACGCTGTGAAGCAATGACATGGCTCATGCTGGGTTAAGAAACAGAAGGGTAAGCAAACTCTGCGGGCCCTGAACCTGCCAAACCTTGACAAAAGGAGTGGGGTGTGGGGGTTAAGACTCCATTTCCCTTGCCCTCTGGGTCTAGATTTAGGGATTTCTTCTTCCAGATGATATCAGGAAGAAGGAATCATAGTTATTCTCTAAATACAATGTGTTGGTCTTTGAATTGTCAGGGAGGTGATGAAGGAAAGGGCAGGCAGGGTTTGAGATTTTAGAGTCAGGAGAGTCTTGGACTGGGAGGGGCAGAGCTCACCCTCTAACTGGGGTGGGACCGTGGGTATGGTTCACGGGGCACTCACCTTCTCTGTAAAATTGGGAGGGTATACAAAGGCTGGAAGGACCCTCTATCTCAGCACCCTGCATTTCCAGGGCTCCCAGGGTTACCTCCTCCCTGGGCCTGGCACCCGGATTGATTGGCCTGGAGCTTGACAGCCTCTGCTTCTTCACCCTCCCCACTGTGTCAAGAGAATGCAATCTGTGTGCTCTGAAGGCCCGTGCCAAGTGTGTTCATGGCTTACTAACCTGGCCAGGTCTGCATGACTGGAGGGGAAGCCTGGATCTCACTTGGAACTTCCTTTTATGCATACAAATTGCTGAACAATCCCCAGCAGCCTGTCCTAATCCAGGTCTGGCCCTGAGCCTCTGATCATTTTGCTGACCCAGTTTGTCATCCTGGAGGCAGGGCCTTGAGTTGAAGTTAGAGCCTCTGGCAAGGCCAGGATCCTGCGCCCTGTGTGTCTCCCTCTCCCCTCCCGTCTCTAGACCTTTCCGGAGGCAACCTTCTCCCACTCCACTTCCGGGGTGTGATTCACAGGCAGCTCCCTATAAGCATGGCAGGTATGTGTCATTTCCTTATGCTAGAGAGACAGATGATGACAGACAGTTGGCAGTGTCCACCATTCCCACTACTTCCCTGGCCTGAGCAGGGCTGGACAGTCGCATCCTCCTCGGGATCCATCCTGTTCTCGGCACCTGTTCCCACTGGCCCCTCCTTCCCTGACACCTGGAGTCTTTGGCAAACCAAGACCCCGCCCCACTCACTCCCAGCACTGTCTGTTTCCCCACCAGTGCTCCCCTGCAACCCTTTGCTCTTGCAGAAGCCTGCCCATGATGAAGGAGAAAAAGGACCAGTTCTCCAAGTCTCCTACTGGCCATCTGTCAAAGGAACTTAGCAGACCAGAGTGAAAGTTTCGGATGTGGGCAAAGAGCCAGCCCCACATGAGGCTTTGGAAGTGAGGTTCAGTAAGCTTTGTAGTGTCACAGATCAGGAGCTTTGTCCCAATTCTTGGTGGCAAAGGACACCTGAGATGCCCAAATGGCTAGAGTGGGCTGGGAATTCTTGTATTTCTCCTGCAATAACGTCAAATCCTGCCCTGCTCACGGTGGGAAGCGGGAGAAGGCTCAGTGTCTGTTGCTTGCTGAAGGCCCTGAGTCTGTGGGATGTAGGACGAGGGCCAGCTCCTTCTGTTAGGTCGTGGCACTTCTGTGCTTGGGCCCAGTTCTGAGGGATCCTCTTCAACCCTCTAGAAAGGCTTTGGGGAAGCAAAGGTGAAGGACCTGAAGAGGACATCTTGTGAGACCTCTTTGAAGGATTTGAGACATCTTAGAATGAAAAAAACTGGGAAAGCAGATGAGTGGTTTTCTCATAGCTTAGGTGGCCACATTGGTCCCCAAGGCAGACCCAGAAAATTACAGAGAAGTATGTTGGTGGTTTTTTTTTAAAAAAACATATTTACTTTTTAGCTTTTAAGTGGACACAATATCTTTATTTTACATTTATGTGGTGTGGAGGATAGAACTCAGTGCCCCAAGCATGCTAGGCAAGCCCCCTACCACTGAGCCACAACTCCAGTCCCCTACATTGGGCTTTAAAAGGAAAGCTTCCTAAACCTTAGATCTTGGAGCCCGTGGAAGAGGCTGCAGAAATGCTGAGATAGTGAGTCCCCTTTGTTAGTAAAAGAATTCAAGCAGAACGTGGCCAAGAGGGAATGCCTATCTGTGCTGGGCTCAAGTGTGGCCAGGGTGACCTCTGACAGCCCTCTCCTCTCTGAGCCTCTGTGACTCTGATTGGGATCTAGCAGAGCCCTGTAGCCAATCCCTGCCTTTCCCATCACAGACTTCCTCTTCTGAGTGAGGCAGAGGCCAAGGTATCGCCAGGCCTATATCTGGGGTGGGTTATTATGTGATGACTCTTGGATGAAGCCCCAGGAATGTCTGCCCTGTGCTGAGCTGGTACAGTCACTTAGCATCTCTGGGACATGGATGTGTAAATTCTAACTGGTCGTTTCACCACCCCCGGTGCTGTGGGTCACGTTTACTCTCCCTTGCGCTGAAGAGGAGAAAGTGAGGAAATACCCAGGCTGCTGCAGAGCTAAGATTAGAGAGTCTGGTGGTTGCTGCTCCCGACATGCTCCTGCATGCAGAGCAGCCAGGTGCTTGCAAGCTGCCAAGTGTCCTGTGGCCTGGTGCTCTCCATATGGCCCACATGCATCCAGCTGGATTTCAATCTTCAGGACTCCTAAACAGCTGCATTATTATTGCCTTGTTACAGGGGAGGAAGTCCAGCCTGGAACCGTTGGCAAAGGGCTTGTGACATGGCTGGACGGGGGTGGAGCTGTGGCCTGCCCCAAGGATGCTCTGTCTATGCTGCCAGCTGCCAACAGGAGCTGGAAGTGAGCATCCAAGGAGGGTCTCATGCACCTTCAGAGCACAGCTCAGGGTCTTGGGCAAGGCCCATTCAGCTCCACACTTACCAGTGAATGATAGACTCCTCTGGATGTTCCAGGTCCTATGCCAAATATGACTTAGAACTATGTCCCATACTCTTGCAATTTATGAGAAACCAGTAGGCCCAGAGTGAATGTATCTGCAAGTTGTACCATAAAGGGTGTAAGAGCTTATCCTACTGTGGGTGTGAAGAAAGACTTCAGGGCGGAGGTGGTACAGTTAGGTGGACTTGCAGAAAGGAGCACTGGACAGGTGAGAGATGGGGTGAGGAGGGCAAGCTGCTGCATTCAGGGCCAGAGGGACCAAAGAGAGTTTTGCCATGAATTCTTGAGCTAAGGGAGCACTATTCACTTCCCCACTTTCTCTGCCCTTCCATGGATGGCCCCAGCCCCAAACAGAACTTTTCAGACCAACTTCTCACCTGACTTGACGACTGGCCTAAACTTGGTCCCTCTCATTGGCTGATGCTTCTCCCCCAGTCAGCTATGGATTCCCATAGATTCCACCTTGGGAATCTCCCTTCACCTGTCCCTTCTTTCTCTTCAGTGTTGTCCCCATTCTTGGTGAGACTCTATTCTTGCTAAAATCAATACATGGGCCACCAAGATGCTGCCCCAAGGGTCTTTTCCTGTAAGTGCATTCCTTACTGTGGGTAGAGTCACCATAACCTTTGTAAACCCTGGGACTTTTGACAAAATTGTTAGCAAGTCCAGAGTTTCCTACTACTTTCTCCCCAATCACTCTGAGTTTTGCTAACAGCTTTGCCACCCTGCTCCTCTTCTTTATGAGGCCGTCCACCCTGAAGGGCTGGGCTCAAGCAGTGCCACTCTCCATGAGGTAAGATTAACTGCTTGCACTTGCACAGCCCCCTGTGTAATCTGTATCTCTCTTGTACTTTCCACACTGCCGAGTGGCATTATCTGGTGGAAAAGTCTGCCCACCTCCAAGTTGGTTTCTGGGTCATTCTTTCCTGGTCTTTGTATTCTCTCTTGTCCACCCACCGGGTAGATACACAAGAGTGTTTGTTGAATTGATTGTAATCTCAGTCTCTGCAGTTCATCCCCAGTCCAGCTGAGGGAAGAGAGGAGGAGACAGGTCACTTAACCTTGGCAGCGTTTTGGTCATTGTTGTTATTGTTGTTGGAAAAGAGACAATTAGCAAGAACAGGGACCTACCCAAGGCCTGCTTGCTTTCCTCATGATCCAAGGTAGATGCCATATGTCTCCTTCAGAGATGGTATTGTGTGCCAGTTAAGGACAGAAGAGCCAGATCTGCCATTTCATAGCTCTGTGATGTTGAGAAAGTCCCTTTGATCTGTCCATGCCTCACTTTCCCCATGTGCATCATGGCTGGAAAACAATAGTACCTATCTCTTTGCTTTGCTTTGAGAAATAAACATATTAATAATATTTGTCATTGGCACATTTGAAAAAGTATAAAATAAATGTTTATTACCTTAAAGTTATTATTATCAATAGCCTGTGTCTGCTCCTCGACACAACAGGCCCACAGCTTAAAACTAGAAAGGCTTGAGATGACCCTGATGATGGGGACCACTTGGTTGGTAATCTGCCTTCCTCCCACCAACATGAACCTCAGGATTGGAATATGGAGCAAGATGATGAGGGACTTAATGCTTACAGTCCTGGGGAAGGACACCAAATGACACACATCATGCTTTTTTTCTTTTTCTTGGGGCTTGAACCAGAGGTACTTAACCACTGAGCCACATCCACAGCCCTTTTTATTTTTTATTTTGAAACATGGTCTCACTAAGTTGCTTAGAACCTCACTAAGGCTTGTTGAGGCTGGCCTTGAATTTACAGTATTCCTGCCTTGGCCTCCCCAGTTGCTGGGACTACAGGCATGCACCACCATGCCTGGCCATCATGCCTTGTTTCTGTGCATTTATGTTGACACAGAGACATTAGAACCTGGCTGGCCTGCCTTTTGTGACTTCTCTCCTCTGCCACATACACCCTGGTCCAATCAAGCTTCTTTGTCAAATAGGACATGACCTATCTGATACTCTACTTTTCTTTGTCAAATAGGACACGACCCACCTGATACTCTACTTCCTGTGATTGGCAGGAAGTCTGAAAACCCAAGAGGTGACTCATAGCTCTCTGGTCTTCGAGTGACACAGAGCTTGGAGTGACTCCATCCCATACCCAACCTGAGAGTTAGTTCAGCGTCCCTGGCTTCAGCCTCCTCAGCACCCCTCACACCCCCCTCCTCCATCTCTTCATTCCAGGGGTGGTGGCTCCTTCTGTGGGGCAAGGCTATGGACAGCTTCTCCACTTCCTTTTATGCTAACCTAGTTTGTCTCCTGTGTCGACAGCACAGTCTCCCCAGCAATGTCCAGCTTCCAGATTTGAGTGCTGGTGGTTCTTGTGGTGGTAGGCCAGCCTTCACCCAATCAAATCTGGGAAGTCTTTTCTCCAGCCAGATCCTGCTCTGCCCCAAATCCTACAGGGTCAGAGGCCAGGATCAGAGCAGGCATCTGGGCCTGGCAATGGCTTCTAGTGCACTGAGTTCTCCCCTACCAGCTAACCTCCCACTCCCAGGCAGATATTTCCTGAGCAGGGGTCCTGTGCAGGTCAGTCTTTGCAACATGCAAATTTCCTGGGACTGAACTATGTCCCCTGAGAATACAGGAAGACTCATGTGAAACAGAGAGCACAGAGTAGAGGTTGGGAGAGGACCGAGTCTGAGGTTTCTGCTCCCAGTATGTCATGGGTGTTCACATTTGTGTGTGACAAGAGCAGGCTCTAATAGGCAGGGACAGGGGTGAGATATGTATACAAAGGGAAGCAGTCAGGCAGCCAGAGAAACAGATTAGAGAGGAGAGAACAGGAGGCCGGGAGGCCATCCTCTGCTTGCCTGGCATTTGCAAGCTCAATTTGAGGAGGTAGAGAAAGTTCCAGAAAGGTCTGAACTACTTCCATTTTTAGAGGCTCTCTGGATTATAAAAGAAGAAAAAGAAATGCCAAAATAGGGCAGCAGACCGTATGATGTATTTTAAATGTTGACTTTTACCAATTAATAATTTTATGCCCACATGCACACACACACATGCACACAGACACACATGTACACAAATTGACTTAAATGGATTCATGTAGAAAAAATGTTCATGCTCATATATTCCATGAGCCAGAACCAAGTGGCTTTCTGGTTTGGGGAGTTGCCCAGCAGCCTCAGCCTGAGAGATTCTTTAACGGACTTAGGGAGGCAGGTTTTCTAGACCATTAAAGGAAAAGTTCCAGGTGCTATGTCAGGATAGCTCCTGGACCCTCATGACCCGCTGGGGCCCGGGAGGGGCTGAACAATCTAGGTGTGGAAGTGTCTGGGCCTTCACAGCTGGGTCCAGCCAGTCAAGTATCCATTTCACCAAGGAGACAGGCTGTGGGCCCCCAAGAACACACTCTCTCCCTCTAGGCACCCTAAGTCAGGCCCCTGCAAGTGCAGAATGTGTTGCTGGGGAAGCTCCTGTCAGGGTCTCGGATTTTTCACCGGGAGCCAGGAGACAAAGCAGCCCCTACAGAATAGAATGCTGAGGACTCAGGCCAGGCTGGGCCTGCTCTGGGCCCGGGTTGGCAAGCCTAGGCTGCCCTTGTTTTAACCTGCCACATAGCCTGTGCCATTCTCTCCCTCAGCTGCAGGGTGACTGTATGACAGTTAGGGACTCATTAGAGCTGATTCTCATGTGGTGTGAGGAAGGGAAAGAGCTATGTCCCCAAACACACTGCTCTCTCTACTTCCCTTCCACTGATGAAGATGCCCTCCATGTCCAAACTTCCTCTTCTTTACCAGGACTCATCCTTGACCTGCTAAACCCTGTTCACCCTGCTATCATTGCTGCTTAACTAAGGTCCTCTTAGTAACTTTCCATCCTGGTTTCCTCTTCCTGCCCTTGGCTATAAGTCCCCAGCTGCTCCTCTGTGGTTGGAGTTCAATACTCCCCCCAACAAGTCTTGGCTTCTTCGTAATACTCTTGAAAAAGCCTCTCCTGTTGAACTCCATCTGTTGTGATTTCTTGTGCACTCAACACACATAAACTATTAACTCAGGTGCTTCACAAACCATCTTCTCTTCTGCTCTCGGAAAAGTAGCTTGGAAAGGAGATTGAGGTCTGTGGAGACATCACCTGTCCAGCCAAGGTGTCCATGTGAGGTACAAGCTGGCCAGGTTCCCTGTGTTCTGGGAATGACTTTGCTCCCTAGAGCTCTGGAAAGTTAAACCAGGACTGCCTTGAGTAGAGAAAGTGGGGAAGGGTGGGCGGGAGTAGAAAGAGCTCTCAGGAGCATCTTTCCTCTCCTGGCCCTTCTGTGCTCCCATCCCTTGGAAAGGGTTGTTCCGAGCTTGGTTCCTACAGAAGCATTCTCTGTCACTAGAGCTGTTTCTCAGCATATCTATTTTGGAGCTGCAGCTTGTTGCTTCCCAGAATAAACAGAACTGTGATATGGGGATAAAAGAAGAAAGGAACCTCATCTCCTCTTTGTGTTTTGCTCATCCCAAAAGCTTCCCAACCTCCTCTTCCCTCTTCTTAAAGGTCTTGCCCTAATACCCCGTCTTCCACACTCCCTGTCATGTAGCTCTTTTTCTACCATCTTATAACCATAGAGGTCCTTCATAGGCATGTAGGGAACCCTGCTATGGCCAGGCTGTGTCCTGGGCTCAGAGGCTCCAGGCATGTCTACCTGCAAAGATCCCGTGTCAAGTGACACAAGGATTCATATACAGATTGAGTGGTCCCGTCTCTGAAATGCTTCCCAGAAGTATTTCAGATTTTGGAATGTTTATATATAAATAAGAAGAGATCTTGAGGATGACACCCAAGTCCACAGGTGAAATTTATTTATGTTCCATGTATACCTTATACTCATAGTCCGAGGGTAATTTGAGACAATGTTTGAGTGCATCTGCATTTTGACTGTGACCTGTCACATGGGATTGGACATAGAATTTTTCACTTGTGGTGTCGTGTCCAGCCTCAAAAGGTTTTGGATTTTAGAGTATTTCAGATTTTGGGTTTTCAGACTGAGATGCTCACCTTGTACTAAGGACTTAAATGGAAGAATGTAAAAGCTGACCCAGCCTCTTCCTGCTGCAGTGAGGCAACTGAGGTCCCCTCCTGGGACTGCTGTGCTCAGGTTCTCAGGGCTCCTGAGAGGTCAGATAGGGCCATAACACCTGACCACACAGGCTTTATTTGGGCCTCCCTCTGTCCTTATCAGCACAGCTGTGTTGTAAAAGTTCTTGAAAAGGGAGCTGCAGGGGACAGAAAGATAAACCAGACTATTGTTTGTCTCAGACAAAGCTGTTTTGCTTACCCAGTGTATTTATGGACTGAAATGGCTCCCAGGGAAATTAGGGATGCTTTCTTGAACCTAGAGTGAGAGGATCTGGTCATGAACAAGCAAAGGAATAGACTTGTGTGTAGACACATCTGAAGCCAAGTCATTTGTCATCTTCTAGCACCTTCTACAGCAACTGGGTCTGGCAGTCTATAGGGACATGTGAGTCTCTCACCTCTGCATTGGTCTCAGGGTCCTTTGCCCCTGTGCTCAATGTGTTTTTTCTTTGGTGATGCTCAACTCCACTCACTCCCTGTCCCTTCTCTGCTATCCTGCCCTGTGGCTTTCCCTACAGGCAGCTTGAGAGCACAGGAGGTGGTAGTCCTGGACCCTGAACATAGGGCCTCAGACCCTTGTCCCTCCCCCAGAGCGGTCAGCCACTTCTTGCTCTGTGGTCTCACTTCTCATCCTGAGCGTCAGGTGGCCTGGCTCCTCTGCTACCAAATGCAACTCTGAGTGAAGGGGGCAGCTTGGACTTGTGCAGTGGATTTCCTTTCCTGGTTTTGTTTTATTTTTAAAGATGAAAACTGTGGTTGGACTTCTAAATGAGCCTTTAGAAACCTCAGTGGATAGCTCATAGCAGAGCTGTCTGTCTAGAGGTGGCCATGGCTTCCCGAGCTGCAAAGGGCCACACTCTGGGCATTTCCACCACCTAGGAGGGTTATAGGGGTGAATTTCAATGTCAGTGGAAACGAGACTGACTCTTGCATGTAGAGTGGGAGGAGAATGTCGAGACAAGAATGTGTCTCCTGCCACTCTGGAAGGCAGCATGGAGATTCCTCAAAAAACTAGGAGTGAAACCACCATTTGACCCAGTTATCCCACTCCTCAGCATGTATCCAAAGGATTTAAAATCAGCATACTACAGTGACACAGCCACATCAAAGTTTATAAGAGCACAATTCACAATAGGTAAGCTATGGAGCCAAGCAAGGTACCCTTCAACAGATGAATGGATAAAGAAAATGTGGCATATATACACTATGGAGCGTTACTCAGCCATAAAGAAGAATGACTTTATGACATTTGCTGTTAAATGGATGGATCTAGAGACTATCATGCTAAGTGAAATAAACCAATCCCAAAAAACCGAAGGTTGAATGTTTTCTCTGTTATTCGAAGCTAATCCATAGTAAAGTGGGGAGGAGAAAAATGGAACTTCTGTGGATTACATGAAAGGAAATGAAGGGAAGGGTGGGAAGAGGGAATCAGAAAAGGAAAGACAGTGGAATGAATCTGACATAACTTTCCTATGTATATATATAAATACACCACAGTGGATTTCATCATTTTGTATATCCACAAGACTATAGAGTCCTAATTAGAATAAGATATATTCCATACTTATAGAATTATATCAAAGTGTACTCTACTGTGATTTATAACTAAAAGAAAGAAAGAAAGAAAGAAAGAAAGAAAGAAAGAAAGAAAGAAAGAAAGAAAGAAAGAAAGAAGGGAAGGAAGGAAGGAAGGAAGGAAGGAAGGAAGGAAGGAAGGAAGAAAGAAAGAAAGAAAGAAAGAAAGAAAGAAAGAAAGAAAGAAAGAAAGAAAGAAAGAAAGAAAGAAAGGTTCTAAACTCAAGTGAATTTGGGAGCATATCTCAGTTCCACCATTTCTGAGCCCTGTGGCCTGAGACCTTACACTAGTTATTTAGTTTCTCTGGGAGTCCATTTCTCCATCTGTAATATGAGGATATTAACAGTTTTAAAGAACAGCACATTGTTTAACTCAATGCATCATGTTTCTGAGCACCTTTTCTTGCACCATGTGGGTTACAGCTTGGGAAGGACTGTCACAGTTCTGTCCTGAGGAGGCTTGTAAGTTCTGCTGTTATGTGGATTACACAAGAAAGCATATAGGCATTTTAGTACCATGCCTGACACATAAAAGGAGCTTGATAATTGGGTGTCTTTTCAGGTATGGTGTCTTTAATTCTCCTTCAGATTAGAAGCAGGAGAGATGGGCCTTGGGATCAAATCTTCTAGAGCTATAGAATACTGAAAATCATGCCACCTCACTTCTGAGCACCTCAGGGAACAGGAAGTGTGACATGGGACAGGAAAAACCTCCAGAGAGCTCAAGGCTACAGCTTTTAAAGATCTGAAGAAATGTCACATTGAAAAGGAATTGGAGAGGACAGATGTCCACCCACCAGCTAAGAGAAGGCAGGTTTGTGCTGGAGGGAGAAAGGCTGGGACAGAAGGCAGTGAAAGCCCAGGCTGACGGGCAGCAGGGGCTAGAGAGGGCTTCATTGTTAGCCTGCAGGCTGGGGGGGGTTCCAAACATTTTTCATGCATGCATAAACTCTGAAAATTTTGCAGAGCACACAAGAGGTAAACTGGAAGGTATTTGGAAACCCAAACCAGACTATGTAAAAGCCCAGAGTATCTAGGATTACTTTCAATCAGATGATACAAGACTCGCATGTGCAGACACAATGTCATGAAGGAAGAAGTCTGTACTCACAGATCCCTGGTAATAGGAGCCACACAGGTCATGCAGGGACTCTGTGCAGGTCAGGAGGCTGAAGGAACATTTATTGTGGTTTCCATGGAAAAGAACAAGTACGGCAGGGTGAGTAGATTTAGGATTGGCTGGAGTGGGTGATTTCAGCAGGCTCAGGGGAACAGGAGTTGTCCCCAGTTGCCTGATACCTAGCTGGGGTGCTTAGGGTAGGTGGATATTGAGCCAGAAGTGACCTGAGAGTCCAGCCTTACTTCCTCTTCAAAGAGACCTGAGCCCAGGAGATATTTGAACCACTCTGTTCAAAGTCTCATGGCTAATTAAACCAGGTACTTGGAACTCAACGCTTTCCCAGCATTCCACGAGGTTGTAAGGCACTGGAGGGAGCAGCCATGTGGTCCTCAGTTGTGGAAGTGCATGGACACTGCAATATAGAGGCTCAGAAATGCCTCCCACCAGCAGTATTGCAGCTCCCTGGGGCACTAGGAAGATGGGGGCAATAGGAAGGTAGGGGCTGTAGGGCAGACCCTGCCAGACTAGTGAGGCTGCCCTAACTCTAAACCTGGCCTGGACACACAGGGAACTCTTAGAACCCAATGTCTTAGAGCCTGGATGCAGCCTGGGATGAGACCTCGATCCAGTCACAGCTGTGCCCTGAATCAACTGCTTCTGCTGAAATGAGGATCCTTTTCCCCACCCATTCATTCTGACCGGTAGGTCTAGGGTAGTTATGTGTTTCTAATGATATTAACCAAGAAGCATCTGGAAACCAGCAGAACAGATGCTCTCTGAGACCCTTTGGTCTGGGCTAGTCTACGTGGGTAAATCATCACTGCTGGACCACAGAGAGGGCTGGACAGAGGAAGCTATGCTTGAAGGTCACAAGCTACCTTGTGACTCCTTCCTCGGTCCAACCTAGTACGTCCCCTCCTGCCTGATTCTGAACTTCTCTCCCAGCCTGATCACCCCAACCTTCCTGCTTTTCCTCAATGCACCAGGCTAAGGGTTCTTTTCTTCTTAAAACCCCTTTATTTTGAACAAATGTCGGATGTGGAGAGAAATCACAGAAAGAGTACAGAGAGCCCCGCATACCTTCCTCTGCCTCCATGTGGCTGCTTCCTAAAAGGAGGTGGGCAAAGGCCACCTGGAGGAGGTGGCCCTTCAGCTGGGAGCCGAGTGATGAGAAGGAGCCAACTACTGTATGTAGAGACCCATGGAGGGATCAGGCAGTGCAAAGGACTTGTGGCTTCCTCCTTGTTCCTGGTGTGACTGGCAGAGGGCTGGTGACATGAGGAGTGTTCAGCATGAGCTGCAGAGCAGGCTCCTCATCAGAGGTCAGAGCCAGCATCCTCACCCAGAAAAATATTTGAGAAGATCAAATTAATGGCAAAAGATTTCACATGAATAGCTAAATTTATGACTTTGAAAATCTATTGAAGGGGCAGAGTGGTGTCAGCCAGTCCTTTTGGCCCAGGCAGACACCTGTTTCTTGTACAGAGGGGCACAGCTCCCAGGCCACTTGACTCTTTTGAACCCATCCAGCCTGCTGATACCTTCAGCTGTGCCTATGATACCTGCTGTTCAGTGACTCTGAGTTTCTATTTCCAGGGTGAGCCCCCTGGGGTGGTGGGAAACCATACCACAGAGGCCACTGGAGTGTAGAGGAGGGGCCAGGCTCCTGCCAGACTGCCTGGGCTCAAGTCCAGGCACCACTCCACCCAGCTGTGTGACTCTGCAGGTTGCTTACCCTCTCTGAGCCTCAGCTTCCACATCAAAGGGAGCAAGTAATAGTACCTGTGGTTGCTGTGAGGATTCCTTGGATTTGGTACTACAAAGGGATGTGGCAGAATGTGCCATGTGAATGGGGAGGAATCTGGAGCACCACCCCTGGGGAATCCACAGCAGGAGGCTCCCTGCTGGACTTGGGTGTGTAAACATAACACAGGACACCTGTATTCACTGCACTTGCAGAGAGGCACAAGCAAGAAGCACATGTGGGGAGGGGGATGCATTATCTCCCACCACATGCATTATCTCTTGCCCACATGACTTTCCCTGGACTTGGAGAGAGGCTCTGGATCTGGTTCTACCATCTCTGTGTTAGTAGCCTTTGGCAAGTATTTCCATGCTGGGCTCCCACCACTGGCCCCAGGGTCCACCTGGGAGGTAGGCATGGCTTCCAGGACTGGACCCATCCATGTCCAGAGAAAGTGGGGATGGAGATGTGAGCAAGGTTAGGTAGGGTCTTAGAGGATTGCTTTCTGAGGCACAGACAGGCACTTAAACCTGGAACAATTTGAGTACCCTACAGAAGAAGAGCCCCCTTCTGCATTCCCACCAGTGGATCGGTGTGAGGCAGAGAGTTGGCAGGTCCAGCGATGGCTCCATGGATGTGATTTGACAGACGCAATGTTGAGCACAAAGGGCCATCACAGACAGACACAGGGTAATGCTGTTTATATGAAGCACAAAAGTCTAAAAACGAATATTTAGCAACATAAGGAGACATTACTATGTGACAAAAATTAATGCAGAAGTCCCCTGGGGTCAGCAGGGAGCACATTTATGAGGACGGTTTTCCAGGTTGGTGTTTGGAACCTTTGTCACCACTGTGTTCCACATAACTCCTGTTAATCTTAGGTGTTGTGTATAGATTTTAAAATGTTTTGTTTGAATGAAAATATGCATAGCTAAAAAGTAGGCCTCTAAGTCACTGGGCTAGATGCTCTACAATTTCCTTGCTGGACCTGAGCCTCTAGGGTGTCCTGGTTTTTCTCAGGCCATCAAGGTGACCCCTGGTTCAGGTTGGCCAGGTGGTACTGTGGTAAGGGAATCAGTCAGAAGAAGCTGAAGACCTGCCTGGGTCCTGGTGGTTTCAGACAAGTGCTATGTTCCCTTGAGTGTCAGTTTCCTCTACTGTGAAATGGGGAGAACTTAGTCATTGATCTCCCAGAGCTGGCATAAAGGTATTTGGAGGTGACAGTGCATGGAGTGAGTTCAGCTTTGTTTCAGGGTATATGCCATACATCAAAGACTGCTGAGAACAGCAAAAAGAGGGCCTAAGTAGAAGGCAGGAAGAGGTGGGGTAAGAAGGACATGGTCCTTCAAGAGAGGCCCTGCTTTGGTGACTCCTAGGGCTCTACATCAAGGAGCCTGGAATCTCAAATTCAAGCCCACAAGGACCAGCTGGTCTTGAAGCACATGAACTCAGAGCCTTCTTCTGTTCTGGTCATTTTGCACAGCTTTCCTCTTTGGCCACAGGCTCACTCTGACACATTAGGAGCCCAGGGCTTGCTTTGACTTTCTGCTGATCTCCTCCCTTTTCCAGATGGCATGGCTTGGGACATTCCTACTCACATGGGGTGATGATGCAGCCTGTCCTCCTTGGATCCATGCACTCCACCCTCTGCTGATGGAGGGCTGAACCCATAAGGTGGGGAGCCACTCATGGCAAGAGCAAGCCCAGGAAGTGTTTGCTGTGCTGGCGCAGTCAGGGCCCAGGAGTAAAGCTGTTTGGGGGGTCACTTATGTTCCTCTTTGTCACATAGTAGGGTCTGTCTCCTGTTGTGCTTCGGGCGCAAGGTGAATCCTGTGAGTCACAGATGTGCATTTTGCAGAGTGTAGTGCCAGGCTCACCTGTAACCAGACGGAGCAAGGGACAGTAAGCAGCCTGCCGGATGGGCTTTCTTGGGCTGCTGGCGCCAGACAGGGTGGACTTAGCACAATGTCTGAGGAAGCCAGCAGCCCACATCTGGGACCTTGGAGCTCAGGAAGCTGAGGCAGGGCGAACATGTTCTTCCAGCTAGAGAGAGTGTTTTATTCCCCTGTTTGCTGGCTCTTTGACAAATTTTCAGAAAGCTGGTGTCTTTAGAAACCAGAAACTGGTTTTCTCATATTCTGGAGCCCAGAAATTCAGAACTATGGTGTTGGTGGATTTGCTCCCTCTGAGGCTCAGGGAGAGGCCTGGGATAGGCTCTGGTGCTGGCAGCAGCCCTTGCAGTCCTTCTTGGTCTCTCCATCTTCACTTGGGGCACTCTTGGGGCTCTGTATGTCTCAAGCATGCTGTCAGTTCTCTTATGAGGACACTGTCAGTGGCATTATGATGACTCATCTCAAGACCCTTAACATAAACACATAGGCAAAACCCTATTTCCAAATCAGGTCACATTTGCAGAAACTGGGGTTGGGACTTGGAAACAGCTCTTTGGGGAACTGCTGGGGTTTGAATGTATCCCCAGCATTCATGAGTTGGAAACTTGTTCCCCAGTGTGACTACATTGAGGGAAGGAATCTTTGGGGTAAGGTGGCCACAGGGGCTGTTCCCTGAGCAATGGATTCATGTGGTCTCACTGGGGTGGGCTCCTGATAAAGGGAATATTTTGGCCTTGTCCCCCTTTCCCCATGTGTGGGAGTACACTCTTGCCCTTCCACATTCCCTATGAGGGGCAGAGCATGTAGGTCCTTGCCATTTGTCCACATCTTCATTGTGAACTTACAGCCTCCAGAACCATAGGAAATAAATCTCTCTTCTTTATAAGTCACCCAACCTTAAGTATTCTGTTACAACAGCACAGACCAGATGAGACAGGGACATGCTTCCCCCCATTGCATGAGGAAAATCATGTTAATACCTTTGTGAATCACAGGTGTCTGATTCCAGCAACCACTCATGCAGGTCCTGGGATTTTGCATCCATCTTCCAGTCTGCTGTCCTCATGCTGTTCTCATCTTTAAGGCAGGAGGAACAGGCCTGGTACACATGTGAGTGAGAGAGCTGGGGTGAGTGTCAGGGAGGGATGGGGCCTGTGGGAAACTTCATGGAGCAGGCACTAGCTAAAGAGCAGTGACCAAGGCTGTCAAGCTGTGGCTACTGGTCAGGGCATTTATCCAGCTGGCTCAAAGCTTATTTTATTTTTACAGAAAACCTAGAAATATGAATATTGTGTGACCAATTTCATTTTGAAAAAACTATTGAGTAGGTTAAGAAAAAAAAAACAACTATGTGAGTCTGATGGAGTCCCCAGAGACTGCTTTTTAATCTTCTGGACAAGGTGTCCAGAGAAAAGTGGGGATGGTGGCCTGAATGTATGCCTGGGGTAATTCCAATGCACCCAGAGCCCAAGGAAAATGCAGTCTTCTGTTTAACAATGACAAAAATGCCTTTAAAGGAGAGAATATAAATTCTTTCCTTCCTTCTGGGTCTCTCTCATCTGTTATAGTATTTCTATTTGCTCTTTAATGATATTCTAAAAAAGAAAAATTAAAACCCTAAGTCATAGCATAATATTTCCCATTCATTTTAAGTGTGAAATATTAACTTTCAATACAAATGTCAGAGCAGTTAACTCTTGTGCAGATGCCTCAGTTTTACACCATTCCTTCTCTGAAGCTCATGCTTGTGCAGGTATTTTGTCCCCACTGGAGCAACAGAAGTACTTTCCTGAGCCCATTCAGCAATTTTATTTGACTTCTCAAAAGGTTCTCATCTCACCAGCCCCATATCCATAGGTGGCCAATGAGTTGGGAATGAGTGGAAGCAAATGGCTCAGGGTTTCCCTGCCTCTGTTTTTCTCGTTTGTGACCATGTTCAGAAAAAGTGCTTTGATGCTGGAAGAAACACGCGTGGTAAAGGATGTGATGAGTTCTTTGGTTGTTGCAATTTTGTAGAACATCTTTGCCTTTTCTCTTCATTTGGAGCAAGCTCTGGTTTGAGTAGCCAGCAGGGTTTCTCAAAGCAGTGGATTCCCCACTTTCTCATTATAGTTGCAGCACATTTTCTTGTAATCACTTTGATACCAGCAAGCAAGCATGTGGCCCACTGCTCTTCTGCTGGGGGGCATGCCCCATTGTCCTACCAGAAGTCACTCCTAAACAGCATGTTCAAAGTCAAAGTCTTCAGAATTCAGAGGTGGCAACCCTAGGAGCAGAGTTTAGGCCCAGCACTTTCCCTTCTGGTCAGGAGGCCCTGTGGGAATGCTCAGGTCACAGGCACAGAGCTGGTGCTGTTACTGCCTCTGAGATCACTCTTGAAGCATCAAAGGAGTGCTTCAGTTAGGATTGGCTTGCTTTGGATCCTGTGTTCTGAATCTCCAACTTGTCTTTCAAGTATAGTGCATCATCAAACTGGAAAGGCACTACTTTCCTACAGGGTAGCTGCTAAAATGTTCTTTGGACACAGCAATTCTCCTTTCTCTTTGCAGCCCCAGTGGTTTTGCGAGCAGCATTGGCTGGAAAACATGCCTGGACTTAGGATGAACAGGAACAGCCAGAGACAGTGGACTTTGTGTTGTTCTGTACCTTGAACCCCCTTGTCTTCTTGTCAAAATAGCACCTTAATGATGCTTTGGGGGGCCCTCCCAAAGTTTCAGCTAAGGATGACTCCATCTCCAGGCTAATGAGGAGGGACCATGACTGCAGTTGAGGCAAACTGAAGAGACAATTTCCTGATCATAGTGATTGACTCAGGGATGGGCATATGTTCCAGGCTGAGCCAATCAGAAGAAGCCATTCATTAGCCATAATGATGGTTCATAAATTGGCAGATGAACAAGACTGAGCCAATCAAAATAAGTCATTTCCTGACCATAGGAATTAGCCCAGGGATTGGGTACATGGCCCTCAGAGCCAATGAGAAGCCCTGATAGTAGTTTTCCCTGAGACTTTGCGGAACAGAAAGTTTTCCCTTTACTTCCACTTAGATTTCAAGGAAGCAAAATGTGAGCCTGGAGTTGCTGGTTCCACACTTATGTGGAAATTGAGAATCAAGTCAGCTTTTTTTTTTTTTTTTAAAGAGAGAGTGAGAGAGGAGAGAGAGAGAGAGAGAGAGAGAGAGAGAGAGAGAGAGAGAGAATTTTTTTAATATTTATTTTTTAGTTATTGGCGGACACAACATCTTTGTTGGTATGTGGTGCTGAGGATCGAACCCGGGCCGCACGCATGCCAGGCGAGCGCGCTACCACTTGAGCCACATCCCCAGCCCCAGACTTGACTTCTCAAGTCAGCTTCATGGACAATAGTGAAGAGTGATGATGATGATGCATCTTAAAAATCACTTTATTCTTTACTCAAATACACTTTCTGGTGTATTTGAGTGAAGAATACAGGACACACAGCAGCTTCATTTGCACACCCCTGTTCTGTGCTCTGACTTTTTGTAGCCAGAGCCTCCCCAGCCCTGCTCTCCTGCAACAGCCAACCCATTCTCCACCCATGTAGTTTTGAGTTTTCAAGAGCAGTACTAAAGGGAATATACATTAGGCAGCTTTTTGAGGTCACCCTATTCTGCTGAGCACAATGTATTAGAGATTTAGCTTTGTCATGGTAGGTGTCCATCATACGCTCTAATTTATTGCCAGATAACCCACTCCATGGATGCACACAGTTTCTTTTGCATTCATCCACCAGGACATTTGTGAACATGCACCTTGTTTAAATGATGAATCCAGCCAGGCCTGAAGCTTAGCCAAGCTGTAAACTCACCAACAAATATATCTGCCCTTATATCCCAGGTTTGTGTAGACTTACATGGTTTGAGTGTTCTTCGTGTTTAAGGAATCATCTTTTATTCCCATAGTGAACTGATGAAGAAAGTCTCATTTGAATTAGTGAGAGGTCCAAAGGCAAGGGGCTTTCTAAGTGACATTCCTGTACATTCAGTTGCATAGTAATGTGCCACATTGCTGAGTTACCTCATGGAGTGGCCTTGGCAGGTGATAGGAATTGACACTGCATTTGACACACAGTGAATTTAATTCTCAGGGGGGATGAAGTGACTCATCTTGAGAAATAACCTAGCAGTCTGGCTGCAGCCTAGGTGTCTCCATGCCTCCCCTGTGCTCAGCTGCCTCCCCATCATATGGCAGCAGAGCTGGCAGGATTACTTAGTGAATTTTCCTCTCTTATATAAACAACCTCCCAGGTGTTCAATTTAGAATAAATATAAATAAAAATTAGAACAAGGTCATCAAAATTACCTGTTGTTTAACAGCTGACAGTGCCTATAGGAACTCAAAATTACTGTCACTAAGAGGTCCATATAATCCATTTGATAATGCACATTCTACATCTGGGATGCACCGTAAATCCTTCACATTGGCTCAGCAGTTCTTTACTGTTATTTTTTCTGTCATTATTTCCTCCTTGCTAACAAAACAGTTTACATTGAGAAGGAAGTGTGTAGAGGGTTTTGCTGCACCCCTCCCCTGACTCTGGCAAAGGCAAGGCCCTACTGAGGTGGATGGTGCAAGATGTCCATCCTCTGGAGGAGTGCAGTATGTTTCTGGGAATGGACTGGTTTGTTTTTGTATTCTTGTTGATAAGTATAGCTGCAACTTCTCATATGGCCATTAACTATGAAGAAAAAATATGACTTTCCCAATTAATGCAACTATTTCTAAAGAATAAATCTGTTTGCTCTAAATGCAATGATTCAGCTGTGGAATGTAGATTGTTAATGTTTAATGAAAAAAAACCCTGTAGGAAAAACAGTCAAGGAAGTTTTTGAGAAATTAATTTAAAATCCGGAGAAGAAAAATTAATGTAAAAAGACAGATTAGTGCTTGGTACTGGGTAACTTGTTCTTGTTCCTGTGCACAATGGTTTGTGCTCTTACTCTTGTTTGATTAAATTAGTAGCCTCTCTATCTAGTTAACCACTTGTCATAACCTCAGTGCCGGTTCTAGTCAGTAAGTCAAGAAAGAATACTGAAGGTATAGGCCAATAGTCTGGGACATTTCTAACTATTATTAAAAGCTAACTAAGCAGAAACAGCTCAAAGCAAAATGTGAACTGAAAGTAAACATGCTTTCTTATGCATAAGCCAAGATACATTCTTCTTATGTAATTGTAGCTATGTAATATTTTGTTTCTTTGAATAATGATTCCTGTCTTGTAATAACAAAATACTGTGAGCCTGCCAAAATGAAAAGTATATATGATTAACTTCACAAGTAAAGATTGGGATTCAGCACCTTCACTTTTGTGTCTGTGTTGTTTCTCTGCTGCCTTTTCTGACTCCTCACCATCTGTTTATCTCCTGAGACCCCCTGGTAGAGCTGGACTCTGACACGTTTTAGTCTTTTTAGTAGGGGCCTGATTGTGAGTGTCAACATGCGACCAGACCACGTGATGGCATGTGGTGGTTTCTCACTGATGGCTGTGACTGCTCCACCTGTGGCTCAGCACCACCTAAGAGGACTTCTTGCTCACATCCCATGTGAGTGTGCATGTCTGGCAGGCAGGGTCCTCTACGTGGGGATCAGGGACCCAGGCTGCTTCTAGTTAGTGGCTCTGCCATACTCTAGGGCCTCTGTGTCTGCAATTTGTCCTTAGTGGAATGTGACAGCTATTGATTCTGGCTTTAAACTGATGTGTGACACTTGGGCTCATAGTTCATTGGCCAGAAGTAATCCTATGGCCACATCTGGGAACAGGAGAGGCTGGCTAGGTCCCTAGCTGTGGAGCTGTGGGCAGTGCTCTGCAGAGCAGGGGTTTGTGTGTTTATAAATCTTGACAGGTGGCAATCTCCCCCACAGATGTGACTCCTCACTCTCTTTGTTCTACACTCAGAATCCAGTATTATTTACAAGACTGTCTACGCCTTGGGGTTCCTGCAGAACCCACCTACACACCCTCAGCCAAACCTGGAGACAGTGGTTCAGGAAAATGTTCAAAGACAGATTAGAGCCTTCGATTGCACCATGGCCTTGACCTCCCTCCCTTCAGTTTTCTGTGATTACCTCTAGAACATGTGCTACTCTCCTACCTCAAGCATTTGATTTAAAATTGTAGCTATAAATTAAAAATGAATATGAAGGTTAGCTTATTTACCTGCCTTCTGTTTTTTTTTCTTTTTTTCAGATAGTATTTATCTATAAGTAACAGAATCTTAGGCCACAAAGCTCAACCAAGCAGGAATTTTTTTCTCATGCGGTGGCTTGCTCCTCTGACTTCCTTCTTTGTGTTCTTATCATTTAATTCTGGTCTTCATGGTCACACAATGGCTGCTTTGTCTCCATCTCTCTCAGAATGGAGCACAAGCATTCACAGTTGGACACCTCATATTTTTTAGTGGGTTATTTCAAGGGTCCTTTGGGAATAATTTATCTTTTTTTGGAATATCTTCTGGGGATAAATATCAAATATCTTGCCTTTTGGTTAGGGTGTGGGTATTGGGATGGGTTCTACCTGGAGAGGGGGGCTCTCATCTACAGGATGTAGACAGTGCTTGATGTGAGCCCCATGTCCCACTCCTCACCTCATGGTATTTTGCCATAGTGAGTTAGGAACACTTCTGGAGGCCAGTGGCAGCACAGCCCCTGAACTCTGCAGAAACCCCAAGTTACATCTTGAGATGGCCTCTGCTGCCTGCTCCCCAACATTCACCCACCTGCTTCCTCTCTTGCACATGTTTGTTGAAATACTTATGGGGATGCACCAAACCTCTGAGCTTTTGCTCCTGGATCTCCCCCTTGCTGTGTTTCTTCTATGCTTTCAGGGGGATACCTGTGGTCAGCCTGCAGCGTATGCTGAGCTCCAGGTCTTTCGTTATAGAGGCAACATGGAGCTATGTAGTTGGATGGAAAGAGAAACATCTGCTCCTTCTAGGAAACTAGAAGATTCTTGATAGGGGGCCTGTGGCAGGGAGTTGAAGGGCACCGCCACCCAAATGTGCAGGCCTCACCTCCAGCGGGCTGTGTGGGGGTTTTGGCTTGGGCAAATGGACACGTGATTCTAACGTTGATTTGGAAGACAGAAGACAGGCTAGTCCAGCTGACGGGAATGTAGTAAAGAACAGCAGTCCCTCCATTAGCCTGCAAAGGCTGCTGTCCCCAAGGTAACAGGCTGGAGGACTTCCACAACAGAAATTTGTTCTTCAGAGTTTGGAGGCTGGAAGTCCAAGATTGAGGTGTTGGCAGGCTGGTCCTATTGTGGCTCCCACTTGGTTTCTGGGGGCTGCACTTCCTGGGTCCTCACACTTTCTTCTTGCATGTGTTGGTGTCCTCATAGTCCCTCTGTTTATAAGGACACCAAGTATTAACTTGGTTTCCTCTACAGAGTCCCTGTTTCCCCCATAGAGCTGGGCTCTGTAGGGCTGTGGGTGACAACTTCTTGGGAGAGGGAACCCCACAAGGTCCCCAGCACTTTAGTGGTAGCTGTGTCCTCAGTGCTGCTCTCAGCCCTAGTGCATCCATGTGAGCATTTACCTGCAAATCAAGAAAGCTGGATGACTGACCAGCAGGTGGGCCCCTTGGGCGACAGAACTCAGGAAACAATCAAAGCCCCAGGAATCACCTAAAAGGGGAATGTAAAACCACAGACACAGTTGTCTAGCCACATGGGACAACAACCTCATGATCAAGGCAAGACGTACCCCAGAAATGACTGAGGAGAGCCATGGATATTCATGTTGGTGACCAGGAGTGGGTGGAAACTGGGCACTTGATGCAAAGTGTTCAAGTTCCCTGGATTTCCAGCAGTGGAATCCAGCCACAGAATACTCAGCTCCCAGGCCCCAGCTTACATCAGGTAACAGGAGAAGCCCCTTTGGGCTCCAGACTGAATGTAAAGCTGTGGAACACCCACAACCACAGAGGCAGAGGCCATGTGTCCTGTGGGTGTGGGTTGGACGGTTCTGGCACATAACAGTGGTGGCCATCACACTAGGGCACAGACCTGCTCTTGGTTCTCTTTTAAACTGTGCCTTTTCCTGTGGTTGCTGGTGGAGCACCTGAGGCTTGGGCTGTGGCCTGGCTTCTCCAATCATCAGTGCCATCAGGGGCCAGAGTGTGTGGTGTGGCCTGTGGTTAGTCAAGATGTCACTTGTCCACCAGGCCAGGCCACACAGAAACCCTCAGCTGCCTGACTGCATCCTGCTGCTGCCCTCTGCCTTCTGGTCCTTCCTGCTACAGCCTGGCCAGGCATCAGCCCAACTGGATAATTGCACCCTGTGGTGAGGCTGCCCTGGCACCCAGGGATTGCTGAGAGCACCCCATCCTGGAGCCAGAAAAAGCTCTGTTTCCTGCGTCATCACAGGATAGTGTCTAGCCAATGACCCACATGTGGCCCTTAAAAGCCACACTCACAACTCACTGCCATACTTACTGGGCTCCCCTGGTGTAGAATCTGCAGAACAAGTGGCCTCTGGCAGCAGAACACAGTGGCTACCTGGATCTTGGCCATTTGGATCAACTACCACCTCTGGCTACTCTTGTGAATGAAGGCAAGTTACTTAATCTCTCTGACTCTGTCTCCTAATTTATAAATGGGATGCTAATCAATCCCTCACAACTGAAAGACTATTGAGATTGACAGCATTAATGCCTGTAAAGTTCTCATAACAGTGTTTGGTCTGTAATAATGATTATGCAAATAATGACTATAATCATAATAATGGTTTCAGTGCCTATCAAATATTCAGACCAATACTCTGTTGATGATGGTGGTTTTATTCTTGCTTTCCCTTTGCTCTAAAAAAGTGCTGGACTGTGGTGTGTCCCTGCCTTCTCTCTATCAATGGATCTGCTGCTCCATATTTCAGGACCTGTGGCCAGAATGGGCTCCCCCTGACCTGATGTTCATTTATATGAGCATACACAAAGTGCTTACTATGTGCCCAGTAGTGTCCTTGTACTTTTAGATAAGTGGTCTTCCTGCTGTTGTTCATTTGCATCAATGGAGGACCATAGGGACACTCAAGACCCATGGAGACCACTTGAGTAGTCTCTGGCCCTGAGTGTAAGGCATAGCTCATCCTGCAGTGGGAGGTGAGACCTGTTGAATAACAAGGCAGCTCTGATGTGTCCTCTGGGGTTTTCCTCTGTGGGAGAACCTGTGGGAGTTCATCCTATTGTGCCATCACTGATTTAAGTCGTCATGCTGTCCATGTCTGCTGAACTTGAATATGAGTAAACAAACACCCCACTCTCCCTCATGCAGCCCCCATGGAGCTTCTACAGCTCCAAACTGGACCTGGAGCCCAAGGAAGAGATCCTGACCCTGCTGGGGGGCATGGCCATGGAGCTCTCCTTCAGCTTCTACCTGGCCAATGAGGCAGTCCAGCATCCCCTAGAGGAGGAGGGTGAGTGGGAGGACAAGATCCACTTGGGCCAGGACAGCCCCACACAGGTGCCTTCTGCCTGAGAGTGCACCTGCAGCGTTGCAGTCTACCTGACCCAGGACAACCTGTAGAGCTCCCTGTTGAGCCTGGATGAGAACATCACCTTCTCTGTCCTGCTGAACCTCATCTGTGAAGGGGATACAACCACCCTTCAGGTCTCTGACCAGTGGCAGCCTGGCAGACCAGTTCACTCTTCAGTTAGAGGCTTTGCCATGTTGGTTTTCAATTCTTAGAAACCCCAAGCTACGGGCTGATAGATGGTGTTGGTCGTTGGCTGGGGTTTGTCATCAATAAACATAGCCAGGAATTAAAGTGGCCAGGACAACTTTTGTCTGGAGGGAGGGAGCTGAGGCCCTCACATGTGTGCAAAGGTGGGCTGGGCATCAGAAAGGGACCATGAGGGAGGGGAGCACAGGAGTTAAGAGACAGAGAGGTGACCCAGCACCAAGGGTTGGTGGCATGGACCCAGTACCACCTCTGTCTACCTACACTAGCTGTGACCTAAGTTAGTGGTCTGTCCTCCTTTGGAGTCCAGAAGACAGAGCTTGTCCTTTCTGATGGTTCTATTTTATGAAATTCTTATACCTTGCTCTGAGTTGTCAGTGATAGCTACATACTATTGCCATCATTAGAATATGCTCCAAGAAGGAGGGTTCATGGGCCAGTCACCACGTGTGCTTGGCTAAACAAGCAGTAGACCTTCCCTGCCAGGCCTGGCCTGCTGGCAGCATTCCAGGGGCCTGTGGGGTTGGCTAGTGCTGTGTGTGCTGACCTGACCTGGGCTGAGAATACTGCAGTTCTCCATGTGTGGGGAGTGAGCCCCTCAGGAACAGGAGAAGAGAGCCAGGAGCCAGAGAAGGCAGAGAAATTATAGAAGGGATTGGCTGGGAGGTGGCACTATGGGCCACACCAACCCTAGGGGCCTCTTGGTTCCATTTTTGCAGCGTAAAAGCAGCCATGGTGAGTAAGTGCCACTGGTCTCAATAAACCTTCATTTATAAATGCATGTGGAGGGCTGAACCTGGCCCCCACAGAGTCCCTAGAAAGCTCTGAGTGAGCTTTCGCCTCAACCAGCAGAGAGAGTGAGCATGCTCTTTCCTCTGCAGGTGTGAAGACATGGCAGCCTGGAACCATCAGCTCTGGTTGGACGTGGTTCACCAACTAGCTCACAGAGTCCTTTCCCCTCCCTTGTGCCCCACACTGCATTGCCCCCTGGCTCCTGTGGGTATTTGGGTCTGGAAGCACTGACACAGTTTGGAATAAAGGGGTGCAGCACTGGAAGGAGGGCTAGCTGCTGGCCCATGATGACAGCACATCCAGTCACTTACTTTCTGTGGAGAGGGGAATCAGAGTGACTGGGTGTAGTGCAGGAATGGGCTTAGGCCTGGGTTGGCTGATTCATGCAAAGCCCCCCAAAAGCCTGGCCCCCACTCTGTTCAGTGTTTGCCTTTGGGTGGCCAGGACTCAGTGCTATAACTGTGTTTTTTAAGCTGCTGTGTCCTGTGCCCAGTCCTGGGTTGAGTCTTTGCCTGCATATCTCTGCAGTATCACAGCCACACAAAGATTTCACTCCTGTTCATTCTATGCATGTGGAAACCGAAGCTGGGAGGTTGAGTTCCTGACCAAGGTCATGCACTGGAAGGGGATGGGGTTGGATTCTTTGCCTACATGTGTGAGTTGAGAGACCTTGTTTTACATTCTTAGTGTGCTCGTCTGGAAGGAGTCTGTGCTCCACCATGAAAGCACCTCAATGGTTTATTTATTTATTTATTTTTTATGTAATAGCCAGAGAAAAACCTCATTGACATGCTGGAAGTAAATGAAGCTAGCAGGGCTCTCTTCGGAGCTGGCCATGGTGGGAAGTTGCCACCATCTCTGTGCTTGGCAGAGACTCCAAGGAGGCAGAGGAGTGGGGAGCTCATATAGGATAGAAGGGGAGGACAGCCCCTGTGCCCAGATGGAGGCTCATTGTTGGGAGGTGGAGGCAGGTCAGAGGAAGTGGCAGCTTCTGTGATGGACTTGGGGAGCACCTATGGCTTCCCCTGTCTGGGGGAGTTGGAAGCACAGGCACAAAAAAGGGGGGCCTAGAGCTGTGCCCACATTTTGGCCACCCTGGCTGATTTCCAGAGGGGCCAAGTTGAGTCCTGGATGGAGCACTGCACTGTGATCAGTTATTCCATTGCCATGTGGCACATGGATGTTGTCCCTGCTGTATGCCTCCTCTCAGAATCAGGCACAGAGAAGGTGTTGATCTTCCAACCTAGAAGACTGTCTGTCTGAACCATTTCTTTTGTAATGGGATGTGACACACTGAATTGGACTCCATCATGGCCTGGATCCAAGCCTGTGCATGGGATTTGCCAAGGTCTCCTCTCAATGCTGTGGATATCAGGCAGGGGACAACGGGGGCCGTGTTCATATCTCACTTTGTGTTTCTGACCTAGTGCTTCACAGGGTCATGATGAACAGAAGTGATCTTGGTTCTTCTCCAGCACTGAGGTACTGTTTGGAAACATGGGTATCTATATCTTGCTGAGCCTTGAAAAGACAAAAGCCTTTTGGCAGAGTCCTGTGGGCACAGTGTTGAAGCAGATAGGGCTGGGGGCAGCATGAAGCTGGAGATGGGGTCTTTCTTTGTGAAACACCAAGAGAATTTGGAATGCTGTGACCCTCTTTCCCTAAATTCAGTATTTCCTGGACCCAAAGAGATCCTGGGGAACTTCATCCCTGGTTTGTGAAACAGAGTTTCCTTAGTTTATACCGAGAGCCTGCTGGGCTGATCTTTCAAGCTATAGGTAGTGGATCCCCATGTTAAGACTTGGACTCTGAAGCACAGAGTCAAATCCTGGTGCTGCTACAAATAGGCTGTGTAACTTGCAAAAGCTATTTTCTCTGTGTCATGATTTCCCCACCTGCAAATAAGGACAATATATTTCAATACAGGCATGTAGTATGCAATCAATTGAGGGTAACTGGCCAATCCACCACCTCAAACATTTATGCATTGTGTTGAGAACATTCAAAATCCTTCCTATCAGCTATTTGGAAATATACAGTTGTCAATCACCCATTGTGCTCTTTAGAACTTAGAAGTTCCTCATACTCTCCAGTGGCACCTGGCACCCATTAGTGTCCTCTCTCCACCCGCCTCCTTCCCTCTCAGCTCTGCTTCTATAAAGATCTTCTCTTCTAGGTGCCATGCATATGTGAAAATGTGCTATATTTGTATTTCTTGCCTGGCTCATGTCAAATGATAGACTTTTGTTATATTTAATGGCTGAATAATATCCATCATATATAGTCACCAAATTTTCTTTTTCTACCTATACATATTCCATATCATGGTTATTATGAAAAATGAAAAAAAAAATAGCCACCTGTTTGATGATTGTCCCTCAAGTGGCACCAAAATTCCAGGCTTTATTCATCTTTCTTCCAGATGAAACACAGGTTTTTCCTTAAGAAAATTGTGCCTAGACACAGGTGTTCTGGAACCTGCACTGCTGGAACCTACATCAAGCCTAGACCTCAGAGCTCGGGTTTCAAGTGAGCATAGAGAGGATGGTGGATGACTGTTCCCCAGACAGATGGAGCTGCACAGCACACCTGCTGCCTTTGGCTGAGTGTTTCTGAGCAGTGCTCGTGATGCCTGCCTCGTTTGCCTTGCCAGATGCATTGGGTCTGTGTGCTGCCTGGAGGTTGCTATGGGCATGCTGGCTTTGGAAGCTCGAGGGTGCTGTTTGTGAAGGGGGACTTCCATCTATGCTAATGGTGCTATCTGAGGTCACAGCTTTGGAAAGTGAGTGTACTGAGATCATGGCAGTGGTTGATAACTTGGGGACACCCAGGCTGTGTCAAACCACATTTGTTTTATTATCATTTTAGCCACTGAAGTCCTTGGAGGAGGCCAGGGTCATTGTGTCCATGCCTATTCTGCAGATGCAGAGACCTCCCATTTCTCTCTGCTCCATGCCCCTGGCACAGTGGAGCGTGGAGGTGCCATGTGTAGGTGCCTGACCCTCATCTGCCACACTGGCATGGCTGACCTGACAGCAGTTGCAGGACCACCTTGTGCCTTGCTCAGGGCAGTGCATCTGGGTTAGAAGGACTCATTTCCCCCACTGCCTCCCACTGCACTGCCTTTCATCTCTCCCCACAGTGCCCACCCCGTGCTCCCTGGAGGCTGGACCAGTGATTTCATTTCACATATTTGGAATGCTGATCTGAAAAAAAAGAAGCTCTGAGGAGAGTCATATATGTCCTGGAGGACGCTTCTTACCATGGCAACACCACGCTGGGCCAGCTGCTTCCCAACATGTATGCAGGGCACGGAATGGCAGTGTTTACCTTGTGCCACACTGTCTAGTGGCCTCCAAGGGCCAGTTTTCCCCATGATTTCCAGTGCCTCAAGGGGCTCTCCTTCCCCACACTATCTCTGGACCATCCTTCCCCACTCTGTCTAGAGGTCTCCAGGGGCCATCCTTCACAATTCTGTCTAGAGGCCTCCAGGGGCCATCCTTCCCTACACTGTCCAGAGGCCTCCAGGGGCCTTCCTTCCCAATGGCGTCTAGTAGGCCTCTAGGATCCATCCTTCTCTACACTGTTCAGTGGTCTCCAGGAGCATCCTTCTCATGTATAGAAAACTCACCCACCCCAATGGAAAACTTGCCACCTCCTCTTCCCCCCCAGCCACCACCTATGACTCTCCCAATCTGTGGTTCCCACTGTCTCTGGTAACTCACATGGGGATTACAACACGTGTGTCCTCTGTTTGTCATCAGCTTATTTGATGATGACTTTTAAAGTTAACATTATATAAAGGTGATGCAGTGAATGTTTTCTTCATAAAAGAAAAAGTAGAGTGCAGCTCAGTCAGAGCCCGAGCTCCTGCCTGTGCCCACGTGCTCAGCCACAGCCAACCCATTCATGGCTTGTGTTCACCTCATGCTCAGTGCTGCTGTGTGTATACTAATCATCCTGCCTCTGTCTGAGCCTTAGTCACATCCCTGAGCATTATCTCCTCCCTCAGCTGCTGCCACCTACTGGTGTGAGCTGTCTACTTGTCCCTTGCTGGTGCACATGAGGTTTCTTCCAGTTTTCCACTGGCCCTTGGAATGGCACTCCAGGCAATTTCCTCAATTTGGACACACATTAGCATCTGTCTGGGTGAGAGGCCAGTGCCCAGGGCCTGGGGCCTGGCTGCCATGGCTCTGCCATGGCTCTGCTCGGGTGAGGTCCTTCAGCTCTTCACACCTTAGGTTGCTCTATGTAAGAGAAGCTGGTGCCCCCCTCCTCTCAGGTTGTGCCAGAATGGACTGAGCATATGCAGTTGTGGGGAGTGGCCTCCCCTGGATCAACACTCTCTTGTGACAGCCACGGTGGCTGTTTCTTGCTGGTTTTGTTATTGCTCTGCTCTGCCACCAAGCTTTGGGGTTGACTTTTGGAATCTGCACCTCCTGCATGTGGTTGCTCTTGTCGAGCAAGGAGGTCCACAGAACAGGGTAGAGTGTGGCTGTGAAGTCTCTATTCTAGGCCTCCGGAGACCAAGCAGGAAGCAGTTCTGATTTTATTTTGCAGTTACCATGTACATATACTGAGGCAATAGCTAAGCAGATGACATGCAGCCTCCAATGCAATTTCTGCTAACTTCCCTGCATTGACCAATCAAGGAGCCGGCCATAGAGCAAGTGCAGGGACTGCAACACATGACCTCATACCCAGGGCTGTGCCTACAGGTTAAGTAGCCTTAATGTACACCATGTTTGCAGTGCTTCATTCACCTGTCTGCACATTTTCCCATTTCTTTCCTGGAGATATGGAGTTCTAGGTGCATCTGGAAGTTTGACAATAACTGAAGCCATGTAAAGAATGAGATTTTCTCAGATAAAATCATGAGAAGAAAAGAGAGCTTATGAAGTAGTCTTGAAGGACTCCTGCATTGAACAGGTTCACGGATGATCAGTTCTCAAAACATGGCAGACAATTGGAAGGAGAACCAGGACAGCATCACTTCACACAGCAAGGAAAAGGAGACTGAGGCTGGGAGGCAGCAGGATGCATGCTTCAGAGAGAGCAGGAAAGGGCACGAGCTGTCCTGCATGTTTTGCCCAGGGATGCTGTTGGTGACTTGGATAAGGTGTTTTGATTCACTCTGGATAAAAAGCTGGATTGGAGGGGATTGAGAATAAGTAATCCGAGGGTCAGTTCTTGTAAGGATCAAGGTCAGCTGCATGTAGTAGGAACCCCAGAAAACATGAACATCACCGAGACAGGGATATAATTAAGGATAGAATTGCCCCAGGAAGGTGTTAGTCTGGGGGATCAAAGATGTCTGAGTGTCAAGGATTTTACAACTCTTGGCCATTTCCTCATCGTTACAAGGTGGCTGCTATAGTCATGGCCATCAAATTTATACTTCACTCAGAAAGAGAGATAGAGATAGAGTGAAAAAGCCCTTGTGTTGGAGTCTGCTTCCCTTAAGGCACACTTCCAGAATGAATGTCAATCAACATCTCTGACTGTTGCCCAATGCCAGGCTGCTCCTGTTCCCAAGACTGCCTCTGGGGAAGTGGAGAATGTGGCTTTGGCCATCAGTAGGCATCTGTGGGGGGCTGGGCCCAAGGATATTCGTTGGATACCAAAATCCCATGATGGTCAAGGCCCTTTTGTAGGATGGCAGGGTTTGCATGGGACCCAAATACTTCCTCCCATGAACTTCAGTCCTCTCTTATCACTCATAATACCTGGTGCAGTCCACAGACTCTGGGCAGAGTTGCCCCACTGTATCACTCATGCATCATGAGGAGGAGAACTGCAGGTGTAGGACAGGTGCAGCTATTTCCTGGAATTTTGATCATCAGAGGATTGAATCCCTTGAGTGGGAACCCTGGATACTGAGGGCTGCCTGTGTGTGGCTGGGCATTCTGCTGGGCCCCTCCCACCATATCAGAGTTTTCCTGCAAGGACAGAAATGGAGACTGGCTGTCAGATGACCAGCTACCAACATTGGCCACACATGACAGTGGCTTTCCCTGTGACTCAGCATTTGGTGGGGAGGAAGGGAGCCAAGGACAATGCAGTGGGGAGTCTCAAGGGAGGGAGGGTGAAGTGGGGAGTCTCGAGGGATTCTTTTCCCTAAACTGGTGGCTGCTGTGTGTGTTTAATGCTGAGGAGAAGCTCAGAGTTCGCATGGTAATGTGGGCTATTTTCTGGGGTCCTGAAATGCTCCTCCATGGATTTCCCAGACACAGTGTGGCAGTCATCTCGCTATTACTCCTCACTTTAGAGAATTCTATTGAAAAGAAAAACTGCCAGTTTCATGCATAAGTAGATTTGTTGCACATACTTATGTCACATGGCATGAGTCCCGCTTGCCTTCCCAGCATTGTACAGTTGCCCTCCAAGAACTTGCATGTGAATACCTTTAGGGAAATCCAAAGGAACAGTGCTAATAAGAGACACATACACCCTTGAAAATCTCCTCACCCAAAGAAAGGAGCTGGTTTTCCTGATCACTTGAGGGGTGGGGTGTCTATGAGTTTAGGGTCACTCCACCCAACCACTTTGCCCTGTACCAAGGTCTGTTCCAGCCACTGCTGAAGAGAACACCATGGGGCACCAGGCTCCACCATTCAGGGATGATGCTGATTGGGTGGATGGCACCAGACCTCATTGGGTTGCCGTCAGGCCATAAGCCCAGTCTCAGGAGTGCATTTGCCCTCTGTCCCTGTGGTGGACAGTTTGTTCTCTGCATTCTTGCAGATAAAAGGTGGAGGTCTCATCTTCTACACTTCCTGCTGACATGGGGACATTGTTTCAAAAACATCTCACCACCTGAATCCAAAGGGGATGAAAATGACAATGTAGATGTTTGCCTTTTAAGAGCTCGTGCCCCTGAACCACTAGAGACGGCCCCTGAGTTATGTCACTAGGTTGCTTGTCCTGCTGGTGGATTAACCTCTGTGAACATGGCTGGAGGCCTCCACAGTGTGTTGGTGTGTTTTTGTGAATCTGGAAGAGCAAGTGAACTCTAGCACAACCAGCCACTGCAAGAATATGGGGTAGCAGAGACCATCATCAACCAAGAGGGAAGAGAGACCAGGTGAGGAAGTGCAAGACTGGGCCACTCTGCAATCAGAGGAACCCCTAGCCTCGGGGTCACCATAAAGAGAGTGTCCTCCTGGAACAGGATCCAGGGATGTCACATCAGCTGTCTTCTGAGGCCTCTCCCAGTGCCCATTACACACACCTCAGAGGTTAGACTTCCTCCATTTTCAATCTTTGTCCCAAGTATAGGCAAAAGTCTTTCCTTTCTTTTGCCTTAATACGGGGCAAATGAACATCAATTTAAGAAATGCTTACTGAGTAAAAATGGACAAACTCAGGGAAGCCAGCATTCAGCCACCTAGTTCCAGTGTATTCCTGGCTCCCTGGGACAGTAAACAATGACTCATTACAAATGAGGTCTCAAGGCAAGAGGGTACTAAAGGATCCATCCTGTTCTGACTACTGAGCAGACATCTTTAATGATGAACATGCTAGGTTCCTTGTGAACATCAAGATCCAGGCTAATCCCAGGCAGCTTCATTAACCCACAGGGCTGTGGCTTGACACTTTAATGAGCACCACTGTTTCACAGTCAGGGGGTGAAGCCCACATATACACATGGTGGGTGCTTTCTTCTCAGATGTGCCTTCTGTGTGGAATCCTACAGAGGCCTTGACAGCAGGAACTGTTGAGGGTTTAGAAAAGGATGGTGGCAGGCTGGGGTTTGGCTCAGTGGTGGAGACATTGGTTTTGAGGTCAAGGTGCTTGTGGAGTGTTCTGTGAGTTCTGCTCTGAGGCTGCTATTGATGCCCATGAGCCTTCCTTTCCTGACTTCTCCATCTCTAGCTGCCCATTCCACACTCTGGCTCCTCTCTCTAGGAGTTCCAGGATGGGGTGGGAGAACTTCAGCTTCCATTGCCTTCCAGGTCGTCCTCAAGGCCAGGTTGATGGAGCCTCCTCATTTCTGAGCTCATTGTCTTTAAGCGGCAACAAAGCAACTGGAAGAAGTCAGAAAAACTCCAGAATTTGTCCCAGACTCAGTTTTTTAGGGCCATGACCACAACATATTTTCCCCAGGCTCCTAACACTATACCAGCTTCTTTAGAAAGTTCAAACAAAGGGAGCAGAGAGCAATGTCACGGAAATCATGGAAATCCAAGTCCAGAAGGGGATGTTTGGAAGCGCCCCACCTGCCAAGTAAACTGTGGACCAAAGCCCCCTCCTTGGTTTCCAGTGAGAAGGTCTGGGGGCATTTTGCTATGACCTTGCTATGGAGGGATGTGGCTGGTGGAGGTGTGATTAATGAGTGGCTGGCTGAGTAATGGCAGGTGAGCAAGGAGATGCTGCGCAGTGTTACTTGGGATCCGGGTTATGGAGGGGGCAGGGAGATGCCAGGGGATTCAAGATTTTGGAAAATCACCTTCATTTTCCTTCATGTGTTATTGTTCACCCTCGTTTTTCCCTGGGAGAGTCTGCTGCTGGGAAGGGGCTCCTGGAGAAGGAGAGCACACCACAATGACATGGGATGAGAGGCAGCTTGAGCTGTGAACACCTCCTGCCTCTGCCACTGGAGGCATTGGCTGGTTGGTGCTGCATACAGGCTGGGCCAGCACTGTGATGTAGGTAGTGCAGGGAGTTCTCAGTACAGAGCCTGGTGCTTGTAGGGCTGTGCACAGGTGTCAGGGCCTGGGAGGTCACTTTGATGTCTTCTTTAGAGACCTGCTTCCATCTTTCAGGAGACACAGCTGTTATACCTCCCTCAATGAAGTGAGTTTGCTCAGCAACCTTTTCACACTGACGTCTGACAGACGCTGTGGTTGAGTGAAGAGTAACCATATTTGAAGTCTGACAAACCCACAGCATGTGCCAGGAATAGCCACAAGAAGGCCTGATAGTTCTGTCCATCTTCCCTGTGATCCAGGAATGGGACCTTGACTCCTAAGGCCATCTGGAATTGGGTGTCTGAGCCTTGATTTTCCCAAGGTAAATTTGGGGGTCTCATTAACCAGCAAAGCAGTTGTATCTCTGGTATTAAATAAGCCAGCCTCCCCTGGGCCACTGGGATCTAATTGTTCAAAGAAGTAGGCTACTGCTGTGAGATGGATCCCAATTTTGGGGTTGGCACCCCTAAAGCAAAACCCAGCCTTTTGTGTATCTACTTGTGAAAGGATTTTGTAAGTCACAGAAGGCCCAAAGTGGGGCACAGCCCAGCTCCAACTTTATTTGGTCAAAGACCCTTCAAGGTCTGGTAGTCAGTGGCAGGCTCTTTCCTTCTCCTGTAAAGGTTTTGCTTTTCCATAATTAGGAATCCATAAATGTTTTGCTGTTCCATAATTAGGAATCTGTAGCAAAGTGAATGCCTTGTTCTGAGGGCAGTCCTACCTGAACTTGGCTTCTGACTAAGGAGGTGTTTGCTTCTGATTTTATCACTAGGTTCCTTCCTAACAGAGGCAGAGGACATTCTAGGACCCAAAGAATGGAGATAATTTGATAACCAATTTTGCAATTAAGACAAAAAGCAAAGCATATCACCTTAGGCCTGCCATCCACTCCTGTCATGGGTCACTGCTGGCTTGACTAAGGTCCAACAGACCTAGTTGGGACAGTACAGGCAGCTCCAGCAATAGCCAGTGCTTTGGTTTTCTTACCTTCCATGTGAAGGGTGGCCAAGGCTCTTCTCACAAGAGGTCCACCTGGGCTTCTGGAGCATCATGGTGTCATTCCATAGTGGTCATTGTCGAATAGTGCCAACAAGGCCTCTGGTTTGCATTGCCAGTTGGTGTCCCCAACAGGAAAATCCAGAGCACCCATATTCACTGTAGCCTTTCTTAGAGCTCTAGGCACACAGATATGACCCCTGGTGTTGTTACAATTCTGAAATTCTGAGATGGCTCTAGTTAGGATGGCTCTCAGGGGGCTTGGCTAGCCTAGGGTAGACTAATTCTGTTTATTTTAGTCCCTGGTCTCTCCCAGTTTGCCTCTTCTGCCTTGTCCTGTTATTAAACACCTTAAAGTCCCCAGCAACAGAGTAGCAGTCATTTTTGTCCTGACATCAGTGATGAAATCCAGGCCTCTCAGAGATCTCCCTCTGTGGAGTTAGGGTCTGTGTCATTGTGTTTTCTGGAAGCTCCTGTGAGCCTTTTTAGAAATGCAGTTGGACCCCCAGCCTCCTTGAGTTGTCACTAGATTTTGATATAGTTTAGTTGGTTTTCATGGAGAAAGCCCTGCACTTGGGGAGACTCCTCCAGAGGGAAGCCTCAGCAGCTGCTTCTCAGTGTCCCAGAATGAAGAGCCTCTTCATTTCCCATGCTTTCTGAAGGGAGGTTAAGCTGTGAAATGTCAACCTCCTGCTTCTAGAGGCCAGGCCTGAGTCAGGATGGTGAGTGCAGGTCAAGGCCTGAGAACTGTGTTGGTCCCACTCACTTTGACTTCTCCTAAATAGAGGCCCAGGGTAGATTTTGGAAGTAGATAGCTGTGGCCTTCCCCCACCTTACTGGACAACAACACTGGACCATCTGTCCTGGCCTCCATCTTTGGACTACTCACTGCTTCCCAGGCCTTTCTCAGCCTTACCAGTAGGTTGGGAGGTCTGAAGAACTTGCAGGGCTGCCGCCTTCAGCACTTGTCAAGGGACAGCCCCAGGGGAATGGCTTCCTGATCTCTCTGCTGTTTTCCTCTCTATATAGTTTCCTATAAAATCCTGCCTTTTGTTGCATTTTCAAAACATGTTCATGCCATGAAAGAGGGAAGACCTAGAACTGCAAGATGCTGTTGCCCTGCCACCAACCCAGGAATTCACATTGGCTTTAAGCAAAGTTAATCTTCAAATAAAGGACTTACTCTATTACATACCATGTGGTATTGAAGATGATATGAAAATAAAATAATTATGTAAAATTTAAAAAATAAAAATGTATTTTCTGTATGCACATGTTCCATTAAAATTCTAGGGGTGCAGAAATGCAAGTCACTGGAGATAAAAAAAGTACTTACTCTATTGGTTCTTTTTTTAATTATTTTTTTAGTTGTAGTTGGACACAATACTTTTATTTTATTTATTTTATAGGTGAGTGCACTCTGCTGAGCCACAACCCCATCCCCGACTCTACTGGTTCATTTTAGGTATACATGACAGAAGGATTCATTTGTATGTAATTACAAAAGCATGGGATGTAACTTGCTCTATTTTGGCTGCAGAACTTACCCGGGCCCTCTTCTCCTCTCTCCCTGTCTCCTTCCCTCTACCCTCCTGATCTTCTGGTGTTTAGGATTTTCCTTTCCATCACTGTTGTGAATTCACTCATGCTCTTTCAGGTTGGGCAGGGCTGTGTGCTCCCCTGTGGTTCAACCTCCTTGCCTTAATTTCTACCCCCAGTGTCGCCTGTGCTTAGTACACATGTTTGAGAAACCCAGGGCCTTGGGATCAAGCCAGCCAGTTTTGAACCTTTGTCATTCTGTTCTTGTGTTGGCAGGTGCTGTAGAAAATACTGTCACATCCTAGTCAAAGGACTATTCATTTTCAAATGGAAAAGACTGATATATGAGCCAGCAACAGCTACCTGCAGCAAGAAATGAGGACAACCCCATCCCTCTCCTCCGCGTCCCCAGAAATCACAGACGTGAGTTAAGGCTTCAAAGTACAGTAAGCGTCAGCTGGTGCAGCACAAGCCAGGAAGCTGAAGAGAAGATACTAGGAGTACTCTCCATGCCAACTGTTCTCAGGATTCAGAAAACACTGTAAGTGGTGGCAAAGTGGGAGATAAGGGAGGACAGAAGAAGAGCATGTCACATGTCACATCCTTGGACTGTCCACCAGGGCCTGCAAGGTCTTGGGTGATCAGTCTTGCCTCCTTGTGGTAGCTTTCTGGGTGGAGAACCATGTAGAGAGTGGATGAGTCAGGGTCCTTGACCTTTTCCGTGCTCCAGAGGCCTCAATAACACAGAGGGCCCCCTCACACCTGGGACACCAATGGGGCTGAGACAGGAGAATGGGAGAAAAGTACAGAGAAGGAGAAACACAGAAGAGAAAGGAAAGGCAGAGTCAAGAAGAGGGAGAAAGAGAGGGGAGCCCTGCCTACAGGACCAGGGAGAAACCAGGGCTCACATGTCACATATCCCTTTGTTATAGTCACATGTTACTAGAAGTAAGGTGTTCCCCAAGAGCTTATGTGTGAGACGATGCAAGAAGATTCAGAGAATAAATAATTGGGTTGTGAGAGTCTTAATCCAATAAGTGATTAATCCCCTGATAGGGATTAAATGGGTGGTAACTGAAGTGGTGCGGTGTGGCTGGAGGAAATGGGCATTGAGGCCTGGCTTTGGATATATATTTGTATTTGGAGAGTGGAGTCTCTCTCTGTCTCCTGGTCACCATGACCTCTTCCGCAATGATGTCCTGCCTCCCCTTGAGCCCCAAGGAATAGAGCTGATCTTCTATGGACTAAGACCTCTGAAACTGTGAGCCCTCAAATAAACTCTTCCTCCTCTACAGCTGGGCTGGTCAGATTCTTTACTCACAGCAGGAAAAAAGCTGATTGAAACACCCTCTCCTGTTCAGGAGAAGAGATTCAGACAACCACCCAAAGTCCCACAGGTTCTGCCCTGTACCTCTCAGTGACCTGCAGGTTACACCAATGCTGCCAAACACAGGATATTTTGACCTGATGGCAATGAAAACAAAACCAAGTCAGGGGAGCAAACATGCAGGCTAGGAATTTGCCAGGTTCTCTTGCAGGAAGGGAGATGCAGCTTGGACAGGGGGAATGTCAGCCTGCCCCTGAACCAAAAAAGCAAGCTCTTTTTTTCTTGTCACTTGAGGGTGTGGTGTCAGTGGGCTCGGGGGTACTCCACCCCAGTACTTTGCATTTTGCCAAGCAAGTTCCTGCCACTGCTGCAGAGAACACCATGGGGCCCTCGCTCAGCCATGCTGGGCTGATGTTTGTTGGGTGGCTGGCACCAGGCCTTCAAGAGTAGTTGTGGGGCCACAGGCTCAGGCCCAGGAGTGCATTTGCCCTCTGTCCCTGTGATGGTCCCTGGCACTGATTCACAATTATTACTGTATTCAAACAAGATTTCAGAAAAAAATTTCACTTAAAGCCAAGAAGGAAGAAGGTAATGAATTGTGTAATCTATGCTTTTAAGGTTAGTTAAAACATTTAATTGCATTTCTTCCTATATGGTGGTCTACATCTAAAAAACTGCAAGAAATTTAATATGAGGTCCTCTTTGTTTTTAGAGAATTTTACTCCAACATTAGGTCTCACGTGGATACTCCATATTTTAACTCACTGAATTTATGCCAATGTCTTTGAAGATAGCTTTGCAGAGAGGGGTTGCTGATGTGGAGGACCCTGTGTTCTCTCATGGACTGGAGCCATGAGAGATCAAGAAGGATCCCTGGAGTTCAATGAAATCTGAAATAAGAATAAGGAAATCCATTGCTCACCTCTATGATTTTCTCTGTGACTGCCCTGTGGCTGGCCTCTAGGGTCCTTGCAGCGATCTCTCTTAGCTCTTGGTGATGCAGCTGCCCCTGATGCTTTTCAGATAGATCTGTGTTTCCCTCAAAGTGGAGAATCAAAGCCTCTTCCAGACTCTTTCCTGTTTGGTTTCACCAAAGAACGTTTCTGCCTATCCTCAGGGTGGGGATATCAGCATCAATGTCAGGCGATGTTTTGCGTTGGTTGGGTTGCTTTGATTGCAATCTGGGGGAGTTCACATGCAGTCTTTGAAATTCTGATTATGTCAAAAGTGGAATGACAGGTGAGAAGTAAAAAAACCTTCACCACAGTGGCCTTGACTTCACAAGGCCCAGCCATACTTGGCCCTTAGCTCCCCTCAGCCCAGCCACATGCCCTCATCTGGGTTCTGGAGGCTGAGCGTCCTCTTGACTTTGGTGCAGTCTTTGTTCTGTCTTCCCTGTCCCTGGACTCTTTCTTTATGGCCCACAGGGTGTCCCCTTCTCACCATTCACAGCTCACTTGAGGGTCCCCTGACCTGAGAGGCCTCCTGACCAGTCCCATGACTCCCCTACAACAACCCTGGGCCCATCACTCAGGTTCCTTCTCACCAGCACTTGCCAGCATGGGGGAGAAGCTCCCTCATGTATGCCAAGTTGGCACTTGTTTGCCAACTATCTTCCCACATTAAACTCAGCTCCATACAGTAGGGTTGTGAATCCTCCATGCACAAGGATTAAGTTAACACAAGGCCATCAGGGTGGGTTTCATCCATGAGGACAGGTGTCTTTACAAGAAGGGATGAGAAAACCGATTCTCAGAGACTGGGGATAATAGCTCAAGGACACAAAGAGAATATCGCCATCTACCAGCCAGGAGTTAGGGCCCCTGATGAGGTGGGTCTCCCAGTATTCTGAGTTATAGCGTTGGCTTCCAGGGCATTGTACACAAGTGATATCTCGGTGCTTGGGAGACTGAGGTGGGAGGATCACTTGAGTCCAGGAGTTTAGAATGCCTGGGCATAATGGTGAGAGGCTGCCTCAAAGAAAAAAATTATTATTTAAGCCATATAGTCCATGATGCCTGGCCATGGCCACCTGGAAAGCCAGCACCATGCCCTGTGGTGGAAAGTGATAAAATAGCTTTTCTTGCCAGTGGAGGCTCATTCAGAAGTGTTTTCACCTCCCTGCTCCTTCTCTCTTTCATTTTTTTCACTGCAAGTTTGGGACTTGCAGGAGCCCAGGCTTTTAGTTTGGGGATGGATTAATTTGTTGGTGCCACTATCTGGCAGATGTATCAGACTCTGGAACTTGCTCTGGATTTGAGGTTCCCTCTTTGGGAATTTCTCTCTGAGATGGTAGGTCTAGAGAACGCTGTTAGTCAAAAGGAAAGATATAGCTAAGACTCCTCTGTTCCCTGAGGTCCTCTCATCTGAGGCCTATACTTCCTGGATAGGTCATGACTTTTCCACTTTAATTATTTTGGGGTGCAAGAAATTCTAGAACCACCTGATTTCTCCCAACAGTCTACAGGGCACAGAGCTCGACACAGCTCACCAGCGAACAAATTTTCTTTCCTGTTTTGGTAGAGAAGGATTCTGCTTTTAACTAAAGATTAGCCAGTTCCAAGAATCCTCCACATTTTCTGTTAAGGTTCAACTTAAATGGGAAATTTGCAGAAGGATATCTTTTAGGGCCTTCTGGGGAGTTTCTTCCAGATTTTCCAAATGCATTATCTTTGCAGAGCACCCTTCTTTTACTTTCTTGCCCAGACTTACTTCGGGTTGGCAATCTTATGTGCTTTTCAATCTACCCCTTGATTCTCACTTGCTAATTGCAAATACATGCTATTAAAGAAAACTCATAGAAAGGAGAGAGCCCATCTGTGACTCAAATGAGAAAAAGGAGAGAGTGGGTATTTCCAATGCCACATAAAAAGAAACTTAATTTTGCCAGCTTCATGTTGCAGAAAAATATGGAGAGATAAATTTTATTTTGCAGCAGGGCTGGGTGGTAGAGCCAAAGTCTATAACATCAGATAGAACACCTCTATCACTGAGCAGGTTAATAAAACTCCTAATAGGATTTGTTGACTGAAAGAATGACAGACCAAGCCACAGAAAGTTTATTTATTCACTGTCTGTATGTAAATTTTACTGTTATGGAAATTGTATCAGGAACTGTACTGCAATTATATAGCACACAATATACTGTAATATTTGAGTTAAGATTCACAAAAGCTGCCTGTGTATCTGAACACACATGTGTACAATCTTGTTGCTTTCTGGAAGCATCTCAGTCTCAGACTCAGGACCCAAGTTGTGATCAAAGTGGACAGACTCATTTGCTAAAATGTTCTCACTGGAAGACTAAGATATTGAACTCAGTTTTAAAAAGAACAGAGGTGCTTTATTATTAACTTTCAGGATCTTGTGCCAATTTGTCTTTTGGGAACTCCCCAGGTGACTATGAAGAGGTCTGTTTTATTGCTAAAGGACACATATTTTTGGAGTTACTTATACTCAGTCCTGGAATAGAGAAACACCCTTCTTTGCTTTTTATTATGAAAGAAACAACCCACTTGGAGAAATTAAATCAGGTTTCAGGTATATGTGATGCCAGCTATGTTACATAGTTAGCCTTGTGTGGCAGCAGCTTGCTCTGCAGCTAGGAGCTGCCAGCTGTGTTTATGTAGCACACATTTCCCTGTATCAACAGGTAGAAACTTTGACATGCCACAGTTGTGTGTTTTTTACAGTGATCAGAGTCCTTTATTAAGTGAGGCTGAAGGTGGATTTGAATGCCAGGTTGGTGTCCACCATGTAAGGCAAATGTTCCTGACTCCAGGGATGACTTTGCATCATGGGTCAGCCTCTTCACTGACACTAGGGATTTTATTAAACTCAGCTCATCCATGTTTTAAAAATGTGTTGTGGGGTTTGACCACTCACTGAAGAGTGGCAGCCCAGTCTAACTCTGTGAGCATTATGGCCACTGTGCTTTTATAACTTTTGCTCTCTGCTTTCTCTCTGCTTGAAAACACTCTTTGTTCAAGGCTTCCCTTTCCCTGCAACTCTGTGAATGCCTAGTGGTGGAGACAGAGGAGACATGGAGGTGAAGGCAGGGGATGTGGTTTCATTTTTATGACTGAGGAACAACAGGAGTTTTTCAGCAGCATGATTCCCTCCAGGTGTGTTTCCCGTTTCACCATCTGAGCTGCTGAACAAACTCAACCTGGATTGGACTTCTCTGTGGTTCTAGCCACTCTCCTATTAACTGAACTGAGAAGGTGCTGAGAGAATCATCTCGACTTGTAGCTCAGAGCCACTTTTTGTGCAGCTGCAGGGGTGTAGTAGTGTGTGAGGCCAGTTGTGAAGCTAGTGAAAGGCATTTCCCAGAGTTCAGTAACTCTGTGCCACCTGTTCCTCCCTGCATCCACCCAAGCTACTCTCCATCACAACGTTCATTTTAACAGACATGCATTTTAATGAATTAATTTATCTTTAAATTTTATATTACTCTCTGAGGAAAACCAATCTCATGATCTTCTGGCTTTATTTTTTTTAAGAGAGAGAGAAAGTGGAGAGAGAGAGAGAGAGAGAGAGAGAGAGAGAGAGAGAGAGAGAGAGATTGATTTAGTATTTATTTTTCAGTTTTCGGTGGACACAACATCTTTTATTTTTATGTGGTGCTGAGGATTGAATCCAGCGCCCCGCATATGCCAGGCGAGCGCATTACTGCTTGAGCCACATGCCCATCCCTGGCTTTATTCTTTTTCTGGTGGGCTGAGCACATTCCATCTGTCAGCTACTCCACTGTGCCTTGATTCTGAGGCTCATTAGTTCTCTCTGTCAAAAGGCAGGGTGTGCAAATGTCAGTGAAGTTTAAAGCCATTAACATCCACTGGCACCTCTGCACCTGGTTCAGTGAGAGGATTGAAAAAGATGAGCGACCTTCCTGCTCAGCCTCTTTTGCATGATATTTAGCATTATAAAATCATCTTACCACCTGAGATTTCCTCATGGACCCTTAGGGTGTCTTTCACACACCCTGGAAACACTGCTCTCTCCCAGCTAAAAGATATTTTAATTTTTTTTCATTTTAAATTATTTCCTTTTAAAATTTTAATTTAATGGACAGTTAATGATTGGATATAATTGGGGGCTTCAATGTGATATTTGGATGTATGTTTACAAGGTGTAATGATCAAATCAGAATAATTAACAAATCTATCACCTCACTTTTTCAAATACTTTAAATTGTTTATTTTGTGTGGTAAAGACATGTAAATCTACAGGTCTGAAGCACATGATGCATTATCATTCATTAGAGTTGCCTTTCTGTGCTGTCGTCACTGAGGCTCACCTGCCATCTAGCTGGACTTTGCTACTCTTGCCCAGTATCCCCCACCATGCCCCTGGAAACCCTCATTCTAATCTGTGCTCCTGTGCATTCAGCTGTTTTAGATTCCCCATGTACGTGAACTCATACTGGCTTTGTCTTCTGTGCCTGCTTCTTTCACTAAAACTAAATAATATTCATATTTTATGAATTGAATGAGATGCCAGAATTTTAGAATTAAGATGAAAACTTAATATTTTTTTCTTGTCTTTTTGAAATTCTCTGTTTCTTCCCAGCAACTACTGATGGGGTAAAAAATGTGCATGGCCTCTCAAGAGTTGAAGCCCACATGGAGGGGACATCCTGAGCCTGGGCATTACTTTCCCATCACACAAAAGATGGAACTGGAGCACCTCAGGGACCCACTGCTGGAGGTGATGGTTGACATTGGACTTCTTTACCATTGACAGGCTACATGATAACAGGTGCTAATGACATCTGTGTTGGACATTTTGCGACTACGAGGCTGAGGTTTCCAAGGCTTTATTATTGTGACTTTCCTGTATTTTCTAATAGAATGGGTGCCTGAAAGAAATAAGATGAACTTACTTAAATCAGGTTCCAATAAATGCCAGGGTCTTAACACTGAGTGACCTGTACTAATGCATCTGTGGGAGACCCATTAATTTCTTAATTTAACAAATAATTGAGTGTCTCCCATTTCCCAGGCATTGCTTTTGCACTGACCGTGGAGTGGAAGGATGTGGTTATCTGATTTTCAGGAACTTATATTCTAGTAAGAAAGACATGGAGAAATCTCTGCTGTTTTTTTTTTTATTTGTGATGTCCATATTTTCTGAGCCCAACAGGTGCTTAAGTACTTGTTGATGTTTAATAGAGCAAGAGTGCAGAGGGATCCACAGCAGGAGGTAGGCAAGGTTAGATGACTGGAGTAAATGAAAGGCCAGACCAAGCTGTCGTCTGGACATGCACAGGCACTGGAGTAATTGGTACTTTTGAATACTGGAAAGTGGCATACCGAGATTGAAGTATTTTATGTATAAAGAATAATGTTGTAGCAATGACTACTAATGAAAAATGCCCGACATACTTGAGAAAATGAATAGATTCTGCTTGTCTTTGCACCAGGCAGAGTGATGATTTATTTGATCAACATTGGTCTTGTTTGAAACACATCTTGAGCTCTCTGAGACCTTAGGCTTCTTTAAATTTTATTTATCTGGTCAGGCAGTATTTGCAGGCTATGTCTAAAGACTATCAGAAGTGGTGGTGTACATTTTAGGAATCTGGAGCATAGGGTGGATACTGTCAAAGCAAGAGGGTCCTGAGCTTTTTTGGCTTGAACATTTAGAGAGAAGTTTTGAATGTGAGCACCCAAATTGGTTCTCTGGGTTATTGAATAATTAAGAATAGTTTGGTCCCTGGTCTGTGTGCAGATGATGGACTTTGGCCTTGCAGGAAGGCCACTCAAGGCAAAGTCAACCGGTGCTTGGTTTCCTTGGTCTTTGTGTGCCCCCATGTAGATTAGAACCACCACACTGTGCCATTCCTCAGTGATCTTTTCTCCTACTTTAGGCTGAAAGCTACTGTTGGTAACTTTTGTGGCTGCAGTAGCAGATATAGCTTTTATAATCTTATTTGTAATCTTAGTTTGTAAATATCACCAACATTGTTGTAGGTAGTCATTCATGGAGCTGCTGTGACTGGATCAGGTAGGACATTGGAAGTCTGGAGTAAAAAATGATAGTCACTTCTAAGAGGCTTACCCTTGAGATGGAGAAATACCTATCTCCATCTGTCTGTCCTTCTGTTTGACTCTATCCATCCATTCAACTACCATCCATCCTTCCATCTACCATCCATCTATCCATCCTTCCATTCATCATCCACCATTCATCCCTCTATCCACCCATTTATCTATCCATCCATCCTACACCATCCATCCATCCATCCACCATTAAAGTTTTCTGTCGAGTGTGGTCTCAGGAGGTATGCCTTAGATAATAAAAATGAAGAAGAATTGTCCTGGAGAATAGTCAGAAGGACAAGGGCAGGAGCTTCTCTGAGACCACCTCTGTAGAGGGGCCCTAGCTGCAGCTCTGCTGCCCAGTGGTGTGAACAACATGAGAATGTCAGGTCCTGTTGCCAGAGAGCTGCTTCTTCTCCAGGTTGAAAGGGACCTGATGCCACTCAGAGGGGCAGCCTCTGGATTGTGATTTGTGAATGTGATCACCAGGTTCCCAGTCTCTACCTGCCTGCCTGGCCCATGGAGGCACTGGAGATTTGTGAATGTGATCACCAGGTTCCCAGTCTCTACACTACCTGCCTGGCCCATGGAGGCACTGGATCTTCCCAGGGTTTTGGGAATGGGACATAGTGACCTTAGAAAATCCTCTGGCCTGTCAGGTGAGTATCAGAGCCCCCTTCTCACCCATGGCTGACCTGAAAGATCAGGAGGCATAGTGCTGACGCGGCAGGGCCTGCCTGTGAAGATGACAAAAGTCCTATTGGTCTTCCCTTTCTCCTCTTTGTCCAGCCTCAGAACCCCAGGACTACCCACTGCCTTTGATCCCCAAGAGGATGCAGAAAATCTAAGAAGAGATCTCTTCCAGCTCTAGCCTGGCCAAAGGGGCTGAGAATCAAAACTGATTTGAATAATAGAAAGTTACAAAAATGATTTCTGAGTTTATGGCCTGGGAGACACGCCTGCTCTGGGCTTTCCTCTTCACCCAGGGACAGAGCTAGGGGCAGCGTGTAATGAGATTTCTACCCCTCTGAAAGACTGGAAGCATGTAGTGGGGACAGGGAAGCTGGTCATGGTTGGAAGTGTGTCAGTCAGCTTTCTGTAACTGCGATACATTTCTGAGATGATTTCAACACATGGAGTCAGAAGGTTTATTTCAGCCCACAGCTTTGGAGGTTTTAATCCTAAGGATTGGGCTTGTTGCTGTGAACCTGTGGTGGTGGTTGGTGAGGGATCAAAGCTGTTGCCCTTATGGCTGTGAGCACAAAGGAGAAATAGGAAAGGGCTGGGACCCTGCTCTCCCCTCAAGGGCACCCCTGATGCTGGACTCCATCCCACCAGGCCTCCCATCCTAAGAGTACCAATGCCTCCCAGTAGTTCCCCACTCCCAATCTCTTCCAAATGTGCCTATGGGGGACACACAGATTTACACTACAGCAGAAGGAGGGCCAAGTAGGCATTTGCAACAGTCAAGGCCTGTTGACTGTTGCAAATGCCTACAGTCATGTGCTTCATGTATGTGTGAATGTGTTCATTCAGTGCCTGGGGGGTGCCACCCACATTAGCATGCTTGTCCTCACCTTGTAGTCAGGGACACTGAGGTCAGAGAGACTGAATAAATAGCCTCAGGTTCACAGGTCCAACAGGGCAAAGCTAGGCTTTGAACTTGGATGTCATGGCTTGGGGACACTGTTTTTGGCCCTTCTGTAAGCTGCCTTTTCAGAAACTGTCACAGGGAGAGGGGTAAAACCAAAGCCTAGATCTCACCTCCAAGAGGGTGCACAGCTGTGTGGCCCTGGCTGGTTGACTCTTCCTGGGTCCTCCTGGCAGGGTGCTATTGCAGCCCGGTTCTGTATCAACCCTGGGAGATTGTGAGCATATGGATTGTTTCTCTGCTTCAGTCATGTGTTTTTATGAAGAGCAAGTAAGGTAAAGTGAGAACACTTGGAAGCCTTCATGGTGGCTGCCTTGAGCTGCCCTCAGTGGTGGCAGTAGGGAGTGGGATGGGAGGGCAAGTGAATGCAGTCCTGAGGCCCTGAAGACAACCTCCATCCCTTCTCCCTGGCCTGCCTTTGTGCCCAGATTTGCAATATTGGCTCTAATAGGACTTCAAAAAGGCATATCTCTCATTAGCAGCTGTAGGCCATGGGTGGCAGGGGGGGCATCATCCCCAAGCTGGAAAACCTGAGAACTTTGCCTTCGACGGCAGTTTGCTGACCTCTTCTGAGCAGGAAAAAGTCCAGATGTGTCAGTCCCAGGGGCCCATGGCATTTGTTGTTTAATTTGATAATTGCATCCTGAGCACCAAGTGTGTGCAGGGCATGGTACCAAGTGGAGAGTGTACAACAATTAGCAAGATGAGCACTCGCAGTCCAGGAGGGACAACACTAATAAAGCATGCATGGTGGATGTGGCATGGTGGGTGCTCTGAAAGAAATCAGTTCATGGAAGCAGCAGACAGCCTGATCTTCTGCCCTGGGAGGGCTTTCTGGAGGGGGGACCATCACCTTGAGACTTGAAGGATGGACAGTGAAGGTCCAGACAACCAAGGGCCCCCAAGTGTGAGGGGAAAGGTTCAGAGGGCCTAGAGTGGCCTTGCAAAGGCAGGCAACAACTGGTGCACACTGAACAGAGCACAGTGGGGGGATTTAGCTAAAGGTGGGCCAGAGGCACCCTTGAGCAGGCGGCAGGGTGATTTACAGGGAGAAGGATGTCAGATGAGAGGTTCCAGCACAGCCGAGTTCCTGGGGAATGAGCCCTATTATCTATGTAAACCAGCCAGCCTCTGTGTCCAGCCTCCCTTCACAGTGGCTTCCAGCTGGTTCTGCCAGAAGGGGCATAGCACAGGCCCCAAAGCAGAAGGCTCCGGTGTGATTTTGAGTGTGATAGGATGGCTTGAGCTCCAGCAGACCACCCTGAGGCTGCATGGGGTGTGGCTAGGAACCTGGGTGCTTCTGGGGACATGCATGGGAGGACAGTGGCAGGGAGCTTAGGGACACACACATCCTATGGTGCCAGTCACTTGATGTGAGCAGCACCTTGAGACTCCAGTAGCTGGTGAAGTCCACATGGTGGTTGCTGGTCATTTCTAAAAGGGTACAGAAGGGGGAGTTCTGTGTTTATGTTTGGGCGGGTTGATCTTGAGTTTGGCTTGGGCTGTTTTATTTTTCTTGAAAATTCTAGTAGGCAATGTTGGTGTTCCTTTGCCTATGAATTTGGTACTTGGAAGAAAGTTCTGTGCAGTTCTAATGACCATCTTAGTACAGATGGCAGGTGAGCTGTGAAGGTGTCACGGTAGGCGTGAGTACCCAGGTGTCCGACAGCTCTTCAAGGATAGGAGTGCATAGAGCACCAGGGCAAAGCCCGAGTGTGTTTGAGTGAGAGAAAGAAAACTGACAACATTTCACCCTGGTTCATGGACTACTTTGAATCACCACAATGAAGTGGTTCTTTCTTGAGCATTTGAAATTTTATGTCAGCAAGCATTATATAAAGAGCAGGTTGGACAGAAAATGAGTTTAATTGTATAGAAGATCATATTGCTTTGCAGCTATAAATTGATTTTTTCTATCTTAGCTTTGTTTATTAATATTTATTCTTATTGTGATAAATATTGACAGGAGAGGCTCTCTGGCTATTTCCATGGATCCCCTTTACTTAATATTTTCTCTCTGTATTCACAGAAATGATTGGAACAATAAATACCCACTCACCATCTGTTTTATTTATTTATTTATTTTTAAATTTTACCTTGAATTGCAGGGGATACACTTGTGTGTGTGTCTTCTGTGGACCTCAGGTGGATTTTGTCTGGTCTTCTGAGTGGTGAAAATTTCAGTGCCTACCTGTTTTTGCTAGTGAACTTTCAATTTCAAATAGAATAAACCCAACCCAATGTGGCTTAAGGGAATTTCCTGGCACATATAACTGAAAAGCTCAAGGATAGCCTCAGGTCTGGCTAGATCCAGGTGTTCAGAGATATGGCCAGAAAGTGATCTATGTCCATATGTTGCCTTTGTGTTCCTCTGTTGGCTTTAGTCTCTGGCAGGTGCTGGATACTTGGAGCAATCAGTGCTTTGTAGAAGGACAACTGAGCTCAACAATTCCTGACAAGTTCTGGTCACCTGTCTCTTTGTGAGTCAATCAACTGTGGCCAGAAGATGAAAAATCTGATTGGCTTGGGTGATTGCACAGTTCCTTCTTAGACCAGTCTCTCTCCAAAAAGATGCTGTGCTTTGGCCACACATGTCAATCCCAGAAGCTGGAGTACAGCCGGCCCAGCCTGAGCTGCCTGGAATGCACAGGGTGCCCCTCCCCTGGAAAGTCCTGGTGCTGAGTCGCTGGGTGTGGGCAGGTGGCACTGTTCCCAAGGGCCCTCTGTATGGAGAGACACAGAGCAGGAGCTGTTGATGATTCATGAGAGCTTCTCTCCAGGTCTGTGTGTCCCTGAGGCAGGGTGGGACTGAAGGTGACTGAAGTGTGGCAGATGGGCAGGAATGGCTTCTGAGGGGGCAGTTCCTGGACCCCATCACCCATCACCATAAGCCTGTGTGGTACAGATTGCCTGGCAGAGTCTGCAGTAAGTTCTTTGCACATAAGATCCTGATCCTTGCAGAGATGCTGAGAGGTACCTGTTGCTTCCAACATCCCAATTTTACAGATGAGGCATTGGAAGGCCAGAGGTGTGGTAATTTTTATGGCTTTATGCTGGAGTCTGACCTCAAGGCAGGTGTGTGGTCCCATCTTCACTAAGCTACCCGGGTGCCTCTGGGGATGGCCATTCCCACAGCAAAAAGTAGGTAGTCAACTCCTGGTGTGTAGCAGGGTCTTGGTGAACAGACATCAAAGTAAAACACATGGTTTAGTGTTGTTCCTGAGTTCTTCCGAGCTGTACCCACCACATTTGACTTTCTCAGATGGACAGTTAGGCTGAGTGGTGAGACCAGAGCTGGCAGCCCTTCCTAGGAGTCAGGGCACTTTTGGGGGTCCTCACCTGTACCCAGATCCCTTCCTGCACTACCCTGGAGCTGTGCTCTGGCCTATCCAGCTCATCTTTTTGGCAGATGCATTTTCTCAGCTCCCATGGTCTGCTGGTCATCCTGGTCCCTTTCCAAGTCAGAGGCCAAAAATTTACATCCTCAAGGTTCTCTGCTTCCTGGGCAGGCACCTACAGAAGGAAGATCCACTGGGCCAGGATTTCCTGGCAGGTGTGAAGAGAGATCTCCCCGCCTGCTCTTAGGGCTCCTTACTCTGCCCTATCATCTTTCAAGTTTATATCCCATTTTGAAAGGCACACCTGGCAGGGCCCACCTTGCCAGCCTCCATATCCCTATTGTGATGCAAGTGGCTCTCTGCTAATTGATCATAGGCAGAGTGGTTGGCCAAACAGACAGAATCTGTATGCTCCCCTTAACCAGAGCAGAGGCACTGCTCCTGGGGCTGGGCATAGCTCTGGGGCTGTGAGGTGATCTCACCTTCCTCCCACATGATGGGATTCCCTTAAATGTGCTCCAGATCACACTGCCTGGTGAGGGCTGCCTGGAGCCCATGGTGGAGTCACCCCCTGAAGCCCATGTGTCCTCTTTACCAGCCCAGTCTCAGCACTGGAGGGTGGGCACAGAACTCTGAAGTATCCCTGGTGGCACCAGTGATCCTGTGTGCTTCTGAATCTGAGGATCTCTGGTCCATGGGATCCCCCCCTCCCTACAGTGTTGGTGACATTTCTTACTGGGGCCTGGGGGGGAGGGCTCAATGGAGGTGATGGTCACTGATGCCTGCCCCAGGTATGTGAGGGCAGCCCCTGGAGGCCCTGAGACTGAGAAGAGAGGCCAAGGCTCAGGATTGCACAGGGGGGACCACTGGGGCACTTCCTGCTGGGACCATCATCCTGGGCGCAGCAAGCCTAGTGGGTCCCTTAAATCTGGGAAAGAAGGAGGGCTGTCTACATGTTGCTGGTGCATGGGCAGGGGTTTCCAAGGGATACCAGGTCCAGGTTCTTGGCATCCCAAACAAAGAATGGAGTAAGATGTGGGGCTGGTGGGCAAAGCTAGTGGGGGTTGATGAAGGGGAAAGTCCACACTGTGGCCCCAGAAAAGGCTGAGCATGTAGCTCAAGGCCCATGGACACAGTGAGCTCCTCTGTGCTGGGATGTGCTGGTTCCCCTTTCCCCCCAGCAGATCTGGGGATAATGTGCACTGATCGATCACCTCCTGAACTTGATGTGAATGCTATAGTGCCCATGAATTTTTCCCCCAGTGAAGGCACAGGAGAGGCACATAGCTCAGGGCTAACCATGTGTTTACAAGCAAGCTGCAGGTCAGTGCCTTGGGCCATGTCATGCCCAAGATAGGGACTACCCCCTGCAGGGTCTTGACCTGAGGGTCATCATCTGACTTCCTCCCTTAAACACAGATGCCTCAGTTCCCTTCACAGGAAGATTCTAGCTGGGGCAGGGAGGGTCCTGGCCCTGCCCATCCCCGTCTTCTACACCACACACAGGTGTAGAAGGTGACCTCTTCTTGACTGAAACCCACCTCAGGTCACCTTAGGTGAATGTCAGACAGTCAGACTTATGCCTTAGCGAGGCTGACAGCAAACTCCACCCAGCACTCAGTGGTTTTGACAGCATTTAGGGTGCTGGGAAATGACACAGGACAGTACACATTGGGGGACTCTGGGGCAACCATGTTGTTATGACACCACATGTCATGTAAGCTGAATCCATAAGGTCACACCTACCCAGACATGAAGGAGACTAGGGAGTGAGCCCCACATGCACCCATGGGAGAGTATTTCTGGCAGAGGGAACAGCATGTACAGAGGCTCAGAGGCAGGAAGGAAGGTGCTATTTTGGGAAGGAAGGGAGAGTTCTTTTCTTCTCCAAGATAGAAAATTCACATATTTTCACACATAAAATATGCATTTTCATGAGCATTGCCATTCGAAAATAGGAGGGTATTATGGGAAATTATTCTTTACTCAGAGAATATTTGCCTAATTAAAATGGGAACCAAGATTTCTCAAGAATTACAAAACTTAAAAAATAAGAAAAATGTTGATTGGGTGTATTCCTTGAGAAATGAAATTCAGATTATCATAATAAGTTTACTTGATTTTATGTTAAAGAAAACACAGGTTTAATAATTTGCATGTTCTAATATGCAGAACAAAGAATTTATAGCATGCAGATCATCTGTGACTCTTCTTCAATTTTATATTGTCACATAATATTGAATTTTTAACTTCACATTTGACATTGCCAATATGATCATTGAAAGGGTCAATGCAGCAGAAATATTCAAGGGCTTCCGAAGTCCGCAGCAGCTTCACTGTGCCTGGCAGTATAAGCTGCTCTCTTATAAAGCACTGCTCTTTTTGGTCTTCTCCTCTCCACTTGTTAACTGTCAATGACTCTCCCTTGAGGAGTGACTGTAGACCCTTGCTGCATTCTTGTTGCCAAGCACCCTCCTGGCATGTGTCAATCCTCCAGGATCACAAGACTTGCAATTTCACTTTGCAATAAAGATGCACTGTATGCATATTTTGTTTGAAGCTGCCAGTAAGCAGAGCCCACACAACCAAGATGGCAGAGATGTCAGAGTAGTGGGTGGGATAGATGCTGCTGTTGTCCAAGGACAATGGCTAAGTGAGGACAGACATTCTTCCTTCCTTCCATCCTCACCCCCCCCAACTCCATCCTCTCTTCCTTCTTTCCTTTCTTCATTTTTCTTTAAAAGAAAATTCTTGGAATGGTGGTATAAGGATTTATAAGAATTTTTTCATTATAATGGAAGCCATGTTCCTTTTTTTGTGTCCACCAAATGTGGGAGCATATTCAGAGACTTGAGAAATTACATGTAGTTTTTACTTTAATGATGCCAGGACACATATAACAGATGACACCGATTGGTATTGAGTTGTTAGCAGGGAATTTTTTTTGAGAGCATTGTAGTAATTTCTAGTAGTTTCATTCATCCTGACAAAGTCATAAATGCATGGGATTTGATTTCAGCTCATGGTCTCCCTTCCCCCTCCCTTCCCCCATTCTCCTTTCTCCACTCTATAGATGTTTCTCATCTATTTATTTATATTGAGTGGTTCTCTCTATTTACATATAAAGTTGAAATTTCCTGTGGTGTACTTATATATGCACATACGTGGTTTTTCAGAATTCACTCCCTTGTCCTGCCCTTGACCACCCCTACTCCCTCTTGGTCTATTTCTACTCCACTGATCTTCCCTGGACACTCTCCTCCCTCTTTCCTTTATTTCACTCTAGTTTCCACATGTGAGAGAAAATATTTGACCTTTGATTCTCTGAGACTGGGCTCATTTTCCTTGGCACAGTGTTCTCCACTTCGATGATTTCATTTTTCCTTATGGCTGAGTACAACTCCATTGTGGGGCTAGAACACACTTTCTTAATTCATATATCTATGACAGGCATCTGGATTGATTCCATGACTTGGTTGTTGTGATTTGTGCTGCTGTAAACGTTGATGTACCCACATCATTGTAGTAGGTTGATTTTAGTGTTTTTCGGATAAATACCAGGGAAAGGGATAGCTGGGCCCCATGGTGGTTCCATTCCTAATTTTTGAAGAATCTCCATCCTGCTTCCCAGAGTGATTGTGCTAATTTGCAGCTCCACCAGCAATGTGGAAATGTGCCTTTTCCCCGAAATTCTTCCGAGCATTTATAATTCTTTGTGGTATTGATAATTGCCATGCAGATGGAAGGAGATGAAATCTTGATGCAGTTTTGGTTTTCGTTCCTCTGATTGCTAGGGCGGGTAAGAATTTTTTCGTATATTTATTGTCATTTGTTTTTCTTCTTTTGGGAAGTGTCTGTTTAGTTCTTTTGCCCATTTATTGATTTGGTTATTTGTTTTCTGGAGGTAAGTTTTTTGAGTTTTTATGTGTTCTGGATATTGATCTCCCTCACAGGAGCAGCTGGCCAGGGTCTTCTGCCATTCCTTAGGTGCTCTCTTCACACTCTTAATCATGTCATTCGCTGTGCAGAAGCTTTTAATTTGATGTTACCTCACTCACTGATTCTTGTTTTATTTCTTGGGGTGTAGGGTTTTTTTGAGGAAGCTGGTGCTGCATCTGTATGTTGGAGTATTGACTGTATGTTTTCTTTGAGAAGTTGCAAGGTTTCTGTTCTAATTCCTAAGGTTTGGATCCATTTAGACTTGACTTTTGTGAAGGGTGAGAGACAGGGTTCCAGTTTCCTTCTTCTACATATGCATATCCAGTTTTCCCAGCACAATTTGTTAGAAAGACTATCTTTTATCCAACATAAATTTTTGGAAACTTTGTCAAGTATCCAATGGCTGTAAGTGTGCAGGTCTGTTTCTGTGTCTTCTAGTCTATTCTATTCGTCTTCATGTCTGTTTTATGCCAAACCATGCTGTTTCTGTAACTACAGTTCTGGAGGATGGTTTGAAATCCTCTATATCATTGTGATGCCTCCTATGTCACTCTTTGTGCTTAGTATCACTTACACTATTCTGTGTATCTTATTCTTTCAAATGAATTTTAGGGCTGTTTTGTCAAATTCTGTGAAAAAAATGAGATTTTAATAAGGATAACATTGAATCTGTATATTACTATACTGGAAGTATGGCCATTTTGACAGTACTAATTCTGCCAATACAAGAACATGGGAGGTCTTTTCCATTTTCTAGGGTCTTCTTCAATTTATTTGTTCAGTATTGCATGATTTTAATTGTAAAATCTTTCACCTTCTTAGTTACATTAGTACTCAAGTATTTTATTTTTTTGAGGTTATTGTGAATGGGATGGTTTTCTTGATATCTGTCTTGGCTGAATCAGTGTCGGAGTCTGGGCTTAAATTGCTCCAAACAAATATAACCTAAATTGAGGGAAGATTTGGACCAAGGACTGTGATTAGAAAAAAATTTTAACTTGTGTTAAAGAAAGGTGCAAAATGTCAATAGTTTGGCATTGGGCTTATACTTTTGATACACAGCACTCCACTTTAATTATAACTTCAATCTTCTTTGAGGAGCTTCTCTTTGATAACCCTTCATGGATGATTACAATGGGATTAACCTTGCCCTTGGTGCAGGAATAAAAATTGTATACTCAATAGGATTCATCTCATAAAATTTTGGCTCCAGAATTTTTGTTGTGGGGAATAGAGTTATGCTTTCTTTTTTATGGATGTTGGTATAAGATCCAGAGCTGTGGCAGCCACACTGTGACCATGAGAAGCCTCAGGTGAAATTTAATAGGATCAGCTGCCTGAAAGAAATGGGGGCATCAATTAAACCTCAGTAGTGAGCTGCACTGAAAATGGCTCTATGAATAGAACTTGAGCAGTCATGAAGCAGAGTTGGTGTTTGTGTGTGTGTGTGTGTGTGTGTGTGTGTGTTTACAATTGCAACCACCATAAAATTTCTGAGAATTTTCAGATATGCACTGAGGTCCTATGGGTCCAAAGGTTTCAGAGTTTGATGTTCTCTAGAGCAAAATTTTTTATGAAAGAAGTGGATTTGCCATGCCAAAGTGAGGAGTTTTCCCTGCCTTGAGATGTGGGAAGAATTTTCTGCCAAGAAACAGGAGGTGGATAAGGAACTCATATCTGGACAGCAGGTGGTTGGGGTGCTGCTAGGGTTTTAGAACAGTTCCAGGGACCTCAGGGGAGGTAGTTAGGATGTTGCTGGGGTCCTAGAGCAGTTCCCAGGGAATCTCAGGGAAGGTGATTGGGGTGCTGCTTGGGTCCTAGAGCCATTACCAGGAACCTTAGGGAAGGTGGTTGGGATGCTGCTGCGGTCTTAGAGCAGCTCCCAGGGACTTCATAGAGGTGGTTGGGTGCTGACTGGTGTCCAAGAGCAGTTCCCATGGAACCTCATCAGGTGGGATCAAGTGCTGAGTTTTTCCTCTCTGGGGATGATCTGGAGGTTCATGTTCAGAAATTAACAGTGATTAACATGGATCAGTTTCTAATACTCTGTGTGGGGCATGTGTGTGGCTCATTTAACATTCACCATGGCAAGGAGGGTAAGTGTCATCACCCACTATTCATGTACAGGGATGCCAAGTCCCAGCAGCTCTGGGACACTGCCCAGGTCTCACTGGGAGTCAGCTGAACCCCAACCTGCTCCAGGTGCCTCTGTGATCCTCTCTGGCCCAACTGCCTCCTTCATCCTGTGTGACTCCTGCTGTCCTGGGGGCCTGTGGATGGTGTGCTTAGGGCTTCTTAAGCCTGCACAGCAAACTCATACCATTCATTCCTCCTCACCTGCCATGTTTTATTATTTACATGGCTGTTGTCCCCTAGATATTCTTGACACCTCCTCTGTGCATCATATGTATAATAACATGCATTCCAGGACCTGCCCTCTACCTGTTCTCTACTTGCACCACACCTGCCCTGCCCACATCTGCCCTCTTCCTGCTCTGCACCTGCATCCCACAACACCATCGTAGGACTTCATGAAACAGTCCAGCACAAGTGTCCTTCAGCTGCCACACCAATGACCAAGGAGGTGGTGGTTAGAGCAGTGGGGATCTGTGCTCTGGGCATGGGGTGCCCATGCTCACAGTGCAGACGCTGTGGGGTGGAGAAGGTGCTCCAGCCTCTGCTCTTCATCTTATCCATGACTCTGTGTCTTTTCCTGTTTTGTCTCATAAAGACATGACTCCCTGGACACAGCACCCACACTAAAACAACAAGCCTCCTCTTGAGATACTTAAGGAACTCCAGGGGTGGAGGACCCCCCTCTACATAAAGCCACATCATGGGTGCTGGGTAGATGTGGGGTTGGGGAGCTCTCCAGACACCACTGCATTTTCCTCTCAGCACTTTCCATTACAGTCTTAGCTACTGGCAGAGCCAGGGCCTGGGCCTGGCCCCTGGGTGGCCAGCCATGCTCTGCCTCCCAGGGGCAGTGTCTGGGCTCTGGCCTGCTCTGCAGTGTGTGAACCTTCTGATCATGTTGCTTGGCTCCCCAGGCTGCTCCTCTGGTAACCCAGATAATGAGACCTGGTGCTGTGATGGAGGGGTCAGCATGGTGCAGGGAAGGCCTGAGGCAGTCTGTACAGAGCCCACTGGTTTGGCCATGGCCCCCGTGGATTTTGGTCCTGGAAGCTACACAGACCCATGAGAGCCCTGCGGGGACCCTCAGCTGCTGCTGTCCTGTTCACACCAGACACGGTGTTCTCACGTGTGACCTGGGTTGGTCGTGGTGCCTTTGCATTTGGATCATGAGTGCTTTTCCCGGGGGTCATGGGCCCTTGATCTAGTGGATGCACTGACCTCACTCTCCGGCCTGTTGGCTACCAGTAGAGATGGTGGCATCTGCTCTCCAAATATGAGCCATCTTTACTTCTGCTGGCTGAAGTGGACAGTTTTCTCCTTAGCCACCTACATAAGAGCCTGTCCAGTGACACCTCAGCAGTGTAATCACATGGAAAATGGGAGTAGAAAGCATGCCTACCACCCAGTGGAATGAGGATGCCATGGATCTATGAGAGTCTTCAGGCTGTGTGGCCTGTAGCAGAAGGCCAGAGGCATGTTGTCATTGGTTAATAAGTCATTTTTCTGCTGTTAACTTGGTCCTGGGAAAGTGTGTCCATGGTCTTGGCCTATGGCCCATGCCATCTGAGACTCACAGTCCAACCTGAGCTCTGTGCCTTCTTATTTCCTTGGGCTTTGTGAATAGCACTTGATCCCAAGAAGTTCTTAAGTGTCAGGGGATGTTGGAAACAGTGAATGGGAGAAGGTGCTTGGCAGCCTTGAGCATCTCTGAGTCCTGGTCACAGACTTCCTTAGTGGTCCCTACCCATGGCACACAGGGACCACTGTACTCACCCACTGGGAAGTTAGAGTTCTTGCCACCTGTGCACATTATTTAAAAAGCCAACAGGATACAGAAAGAGGGACAGAAGAGTCAGGGCAAGATTTGTGAGGGTCTCCAGTGGATGCCATCTCTCCTGGCCAAGGTTTTACAGGAAATGCCAGGAACAAGAGATGGCAGCCAAGCAGCTGGGAGTCTGGGGACAGAATTGTCAGAGAGAGAGGGGGATGCAGAAGAGGGGGCAGAAGGAAGAAGGAGGCAGGAAAGGAGGGCAGCTGGGGAGGGATCCATGTCAGGAAGGGGAGAGCAACAGGAGTGGAGGGCAGCGGGACAGGGAGCAGCAGGTGGGGACAATACCGCATTTCCTTTTCTTTTAGTTAGAGAGGCACACCTGAGTCCCCAGTCCCACTGCAGGGTTCCATGGGCAGGCATCAGTAATAGCTTCATACCACCCCCAAGTTCCATCCTTCAATGCCTCAAATACTGCTACAAGAGCATTGCTCGCTTGGGCCATACAGAGGTTAGGATTTTGACAAATCCTTTTAGAAATTTTTTAAAGTTTCAGCCACATGGAATTATGGTGGGTCATTTACCTGTCCCCACTCCAAACTTTTTTCTTTTTTAAAAGATTGAGTTAGAATTCATGTAACATAAAATTAACGACTTTAAAGCCATCAATTCAGTAGCACTTAGCACATCACCCAAAAAAGATAGTTTGTACCCACAAGCTAAGCAGTACCTCCCCATTCCCCTGCTGTTCCTAGGCCCTGGAGACCACTGATCTGCATTTCTGTCTCTATGGTTCACTTTCTGTATGAATCATACCACTCAATATGTTCACTTTCCCACACTTCATAGAATAGTTTTTTGATGGGCACTGTTGGAGCATGCATCTTTCTTCAGCCATTTAAACAGCTCAGTAATACTCCAACGCCATGAATGAACCATGCTTTAGTTTTTTTCTCAAAAGTCGATGGACATTTGAGTTCTTGCTCCCTGTGAACATTACAAACAGCACTGGCCAGGTGGTGATGCACAGCTTTAATCCGGGTGGCTTGGGAGGCTGGGGAGGAGGATTACAAGCTCAAAGCCAGCCTTAGCAACCTAGCAAGTCCCCAAACAATTTAGCAACCCCTGTCTCTAAAAAAAATTTAAGAAGGGCTGGGGATGTGGCTCAGTGACTAAGTGCCCCTACATTCAATCACTGGTACCATAACAAAACAAATCAAAAACCCCAAACAAACAAACAGTGCTGTTGTGTATTTTACTGAGTTCCTGTTTTCAATTCTTTGGACTCTAAGCCTAGGAGTGGGATTTCTGGGTCCTGTAGTAATTTTATAAGAAACTAATTGTTATACATATTAGGGGAACTCTTGCATCTATAAGTACGCAAACATGATTTGGTCCAGCTTATTCCCCACTCCCTCCTCCCTGCTGCCACTCCCTCCTCTTCTGGTTTCTCATCTATTTTCATGAGACCCTCCCCAGATTTTTTTTTCTTTTTTGCTTTCTAATTTCCTAACGAGGGAAATCATATGTGGGTCCTACAGTAGTTCTAGGTTAATGTTTTGAGAAATTGGCAAACCATTTCCATAGCAGCTGTGCCTTTTATATCCCCACCAGCAACATGTGAGGATCTGATCTCTCCAGGACCTCACCACCTCCTTTATGTCATATTTTAACCAGTGAGTGAGTGTGGAGTGGTGGCTCACTGTGGTCTTGATTTGCATTTCCCAATGACTGACAATGCTGAGCATCTTCTCATGCACCTGTTGGCAATCTGTATGTCTTCTTTGTAGAATTATGCAGTCAAGACCTTTGCCTATTTTTTTCATTGCATGATTGTTTTTTTGTTATTTATTTGAAAGAACTCTTTGCATATTCTGGATATTAGCTCTTATCAGATGATCTGTAGATCATTCCTCCCATGTCACTGTCTACTGTATCTTCACTTTTGCTCATCTTATTTTAACCAGCAGCACCTTGGACCGTATGTAGTGTGATGATTAATCTTGAGGGGATCTTGGCTCCCTAGGTCTCAGCAGTGCTGGACATGAACTCCCTATGCCTGTCTTTGCTCTCTGACTCCTGCACATGGGCCTTGTCTGCCCTTGGCATTCCTTTTGTGTGTTCATAGGAAAGATTGGGAGAGCTTTGCTGAGCATTCCCCATCACTGAGTGCTCAGTGCAGTGGTCTTCTGGGTCCCTGATGTGGCAGCGCCTGTCCTTCCTGATCCCATGGTGACTGTTTCCCACTTGCAGGTGAGGGGCAGAGTCCATCTACTTTCCCACATCCCCATCACACCCCATGAATCCCAGTGGCAGGAAGTGACCTGTCCAAACTCAGACTAAACTGAAAATTAATGGAAATGGCCAACGCTTTGGGCTCCGATTTTCAGGCACTCGTAAAAATAACAGGACACTTTGTTTTCAGAGGAAAGCTATTCACAGTGTTCTTCCTGTCTCCTGGGGGGAGGACAGTATGCCCACACTCCCCCTTATAGGGTCATATTGGCCTGCGGAGTCGTCCTGGGATGTTTTCTTATACATTTTGTTTCCTACCTCTCAGAATTAAGGTGGCAGCAGGTGTAAAGATCACAGCCTTGAGAACCAGCAATGGAGACCAGTGGGCAGTGGACCACAGCAGCACCCAGATGATGGCCACTTTGGCCTGCATGGGCCACCAGTCACCCAGGGCAGGTGAATGCTGAGAGGCCCAAGGCCCAAGGCAGTTGAGGGACTGGGTACTGTGTGGGAACCCAGGGCTGGAGGTGGCGTTTAGACCGATGCAGCTCCACTGAGGGGATCATTGTTCCTTTCCACTTAAATAGTCATTTTTCTGATGTCACACCTGGGGACTGGTGCATTCTTTGGTCTTACGCTAGGTTCCTGGCACTGCTGGGGGGCAGCCTCTCTTCTCCAGCTGGAGCTCAAAACTCAGGTGTGTGGGCTGTGCTCAGCTCTGCTGCAGAGAGAGGCCCTCACTGATGATGTTGCATCGGGACAACTTGTGGGTGAACAGATCCCTTGCCTGAAGTCTCGGCCCCTGCCTCCTCCCATGTGTGGGACAAGCATCTTCAGTGGTTATTCAGGTTAATTACTGTGACAGCTGTGCAGCCACAATCACGGCTCAGGCCTCCCCCTGGGTGAGGCACCAGCTCCTTATCTGGGCACACAAGCCCCTCAGGCAACTGCTCTGTCACGCTGCATTGTCATAGTCTTTTGTCTTTCCTTTCTTCTCTATTAGATTATTTGAGGACCACAAACACAGGATCGTTGGTGGGTGTGTGAGTGGTGGGGACAGCCTGTTCCCTGAAGTGGCATGGTGTGGCTGCCTCTTCCTGGTGACCCTGACAGCATCAGCTGGTGTTTCCCTCTGCCTGCTCTTTAAGGGGAAAGAGGGCCTCAGATAAGTGCTGGTCAGAAGCCTGTTAGGAAGCACTGTCTGGGTGATCTGGGCACCTCTCCCTTCAAACTCATTTCAGTAGCCTCAGGTGACCACAATGTCTCTGGAAATCTATGTCTATCTGCTGCTCACCCCCAAATGCTGGGCACCCCAAATCCAGAGCATTCCCAAATCCTGAACATACCCAAATACTGAGCACCCCAAGTCTTGATCACATCAAATTCCTGAGTTGTTAATATTAGCTCAGGGGATTCAGCTGCAAGTAATAGATCATCTGCCCACAGATGGCTGCTACAAAAGAATTTTGTCATCTCACATCCCAAGCAATTCATAGCTGGTTGGTCTTGTTATTGGTGACACAGTGGTACCACATATCTGCTCAGTGTTTCCTGTCCTTCTACTCCAATCCAGCTAGAGAACTGACCACCATCCTCTTCCTTATCTCCTCATGGTCACAAGGTGGATGCAGCTCTTTCAGGCATTGAAAACTCACCCAGAAATATTCAGGGGTTGAAAAGGAGTGGGACTTGTCCTATGTGTCTTCTTCTACAATCAGTCTCTAGGGGAGTCTTCCCTTCAGAGCTCATCAGTAAGCTGTGGGATCTCTGCCTTTGCCCAAGAAGCAGGTGCTCTTGGGAAGTACCTGTTGGGTAGTATTTTGGGCTTTGTAGTGGGAGATGGTCTCTGCCATCAGGGAATGAAGAGGGGAGAGTGACAGATAGTACTCTTCAGAGTTGGTGTCTGTCAAGGGCTGTGGCTTTATTCTGTTTTTCACAGTGTGTGATGCAACTTTTCATTACTGTGACCAGGATACATGACCCCTACAGCTCTGAGGAAAGAAGGTTTACTTTGTCTTACCATTTCAGAGGCTTCAGTTCGTGGTTGACCAAATAGATTGCTCTGTGTCTGAAGTAAGACAGAACATCATGGCTGGAGGGTGTGGTGGGTAGAGCTGCTCAGCCCCAGGCCTTGGGAGTGGAGAAGACAGGAGCTAGGGATGAGATGAACCTTCTCAGGCCACATGCCTAGTGATAACCTTCCTCCAACAGGGTCCCACTCCCAATAATCCATTCCATCTTCAATCCATCTGGTGCATTATTCCACTGAGGAGGTCAGCACCTGGGGATGGAGTCATTTCCTATGATCCCCACTGTTTCCGCTGCTGACCGGTGATGAGTCCTTGTTTCCCCAATGTTGAAGAATAACTCCAGAGAAGCATGCCAAGGCAAGGTCAGAGTGGAAAATTAGGAGTTTATTAAAAGACAGCAGAAAAGACTTCTCCCAGAGGAAGAAGGGGATCCAAGAGGTGGAATCCATTGAAGGGCGAATGTGTTTGCCTTTTTATAGTTTTTGGTGATGGAAGAAGAATGTGTTCCCATTTTTATAGTTTTTGGTGGGAAGGGTTGGGATACAGGAGGGCCAAAGAAGTAATCTGGGCATTTCCGAGTAAAGTTTGCTGTTCATTAACATTTCTTTGGGATGGGGTATCTTCAAATCTGTTGGGGGATGTTTCCTGGGATTCATTAACTTTCTTTGGGATGGGCTGTCTTCAAATTTGTTGGGGGCTGTTTCCTGGGCTTCATTAACATTCCAAGAGTTGCTCAGCTTTTCTGGAAATTCATTCCCAACATGGCCTCCATTTTAGATTTCACTTGATACTAGACCCGATTTACCTAACTACACTGACTACCTAATTTTAAATCTGGCTTCACCACCTCTGGGCATTTCTGCACTGAGGACTAAGCCTTTAGGTGCATGAGACTTTGGGGGACTTTTCAGACGCAAACCATAACACACAGCACTGCTGTGTGTATTCCTGGTAGAAAAGTTCCTCTCCGGTGCTTGGTTTATCAGGTGGTTTTGTCCATTTGGTCCTGTAACAATGAAGGTCTTCAGGCAGGTTGAGTTCTTGATGGACGGGCACCAGGAGCATTGGATTGGGGCTCCAACCTTCTCCTCAGAGCCTGTCCCCATGTTCCCGTGGTTGTACACCTCTCAAGTGCTCTCCATTCTTGAGGAGGATGGTGGACACTGACTACATCTGCATCCATCTGTTGATGTGGTCACTCTGATAGAAGCTTTTCTTCCCAGACAGGCCCAGCACAGGTCCTGGTCATCCATGGCCCTGGGGATATAACTATGATCATGTGATCCCCTAAGCAACTGCCATAGCCATCCCTGAAGTCAGGGGTTCCCATCAACCTCAGCTGAAGGCCTGGGATGGAAGGTGGGAGGGGATCTGGGGGCCATGGACTCTGATAAGGACTTTAGTGAGAGTGAGCCAGACAGTCACCACAGTGTCAAGGTTACTGATACCCCCAGAGCATGCTGTGGGTGCCATCTGTCCCTGCATTCTGGGACACTGGGTAGGTGATGGTGTCCAGGTTCCATGCAGAAGGAATTTTGTTGAAATATTTGGTCAAATGGTAATGTTTCAAATGCAGAGAACCACACAAATTCTTGGAGGTGGTTGTCACTGTTGCTTTCTGAGAGCAGAGTTTGAAGTTCTTAGAAGTGACTGAAAAAGAGCTGTGTGATTGACAGCTCCTGGCCCCACCTTCCTCCCCAGGGCTAAAGAAGGGCAGGTATTGTGGCTGTGGTGATATTTTATGCTTATCTAGTATCCCTCTAGAATCCATTCCATAATATAAATAAATAACTGCTTCTTTTTACGCCTTCTGTTGCATTGTGATATCAACTGAGGTGTGAAACACAGGCCTGTGGAGGGAAGTTTCTGCTAACAGGAATGTGTAAATATATCTCAGCACATCGTCCAGCAGGAAGCTGTGATCCCTGGGTTGTGAAAACCTTGAGTGGAACTGAGTTTTTAATAGAATATAATGTACAAACTGCCTGAAATCCTGTGATAAGAATTATACATGTTGTGTGGGGAGCCCTGATGCACACAGCAAGGAGGGCAGTGCAGGTCTTAATTTAAAATATTGTAATGAATACTCATCCTGAGGGAATGTCAGTAATTAAGATGAAACCAGAAAATAAAGGGTTGTGTTGCCAAAAGAAAAAAGATTAGAAAAAGAAGCAAATTGGAAAGGTTCAGAACAGATAAGCTGAAGCCAAGGGAATAAGACAGAGGACATGGCTCTCTGCATGGAAGCGACGTGCCTTTGGCCAGTGGGGGCAAGTGTTTCCTTGCCTTTTCTGGCTGTTGGACCTAGACCACAGGAGGTGAGCCACCAGGACCCATAGTTCAAAGCCCTCCTCTTCTGAGCACTGTGGTTGGGGCAGAGGGAGGCTTTGTTTTCCACAGGGAAGAGGAGAAGCCAAGCCAAGTCTTTCTGCAGAGGACAGGCCATCCCCAGGCTGTTGCCCTGGTCCACTGAGAAGTGTGATTATGTTTGGAAATCTGGAATCCATCCCCAGCTCCCTTCTGGGATTTTTCTTTGCTGCTGTCATTCAGACAACATGGTGACAGTTTGCGGGCTTCCATTACTGGAGCAAAGATCAACTTGCAGAGAGAAGGGGTTTGCTGGTGTATAGTTTTAGAGGATTCAGACTGTGGTCAGGTTTGGGGGCTTGTGGTGAGTTAGCACCCTGTGCAGGGAGCGTGGTAAAGAGAAAATATCCACTCACTCTTGTTCTGAACAAGGGAGAAAGAGGAGGGAGCTGGCTTCATACAGCCTCCCTCAAGGCCCATGATCTAGAGCCTTCTGCAAAGTCCCCAAAGGTTCCCCACCCCATCAACACCAGACTAGGAACCTCATCAACACCTGGCCTCTGGGGACCACCCATATCCAAACGGAAGCAATCACTAATGAAAGAGGGAAGGGACACCCTGTCAATCAATTTGACAAACCCAATTGCTTTTTGATGATATTTAACAATTGGCCATAAAACCAAAATACAGTGATGATTAAGACAGCCAACACATCATGGGTAATGGTGCATGAATCAGGCTGTGTCTCCCAGTGTGCTGACACTTCACACCTGAGCTGAGAAGAAGGAGGCAGCTGCCAGCCAGTCCTCATCTGGCCATGCAGCACCTCTGCAACTAGCCAGTGCAGCTGCCCCCTCCTCACCACCGTTTGGTGTTAGCTTCTCCTCTCCTCCTGTTAAAGGGTTCACTGAAAAGTGAAAGAACACAGGGAAGGTTTAGTCTGTCTCTCAGGAACATCTTGTGTGATTTGGTCGTCTATACCTTATTTTATGTAAAGATTTTGTTAAAATCCCCCACACACACAAACACGTATATAGACAGACTTATATAAAATCATATATATATATATATATATATCAGGAGCTAGGAATCATTTTTAAAGTCTTTAAGGAGAACAACATTTCAAAAATTAGAAACCTGAGTCCTTGAATTGCACACCTGTCATTATTCCCACTTGACAGCTGTTTGAGTGAAGGCCCAATTTAGCAACTCTCATGGTCCCACAGCCAGTTTGTTGTCAAAGCCATTGACTCCAAAGCCTGTGCTTGGACCACTGCCCGAGGCTCTGAAGATGCATGTCAAGGGGTCCCTCCATGTGTCCCCTTTCTGCAGCTCTCTGTCCCACTAGATGGAATGCTCAGTAGCAGCAGCACCTATAGTGCCAGCGGCCATCTAGCACATGGACCTAGACAACAGAGGCCCCTCCAAAGACAGAACCACATTCTCATCTCCAGAACTTGTTTGCCTGATCTTTGGTCAATGGGCCTTTGCAGAGGTGGTTGATGTGGGCTATAAGGTGGCCTTCACTGAGGAACTGGCACCTCCCTCCTTGGCTGGACAGGGGAGGGAACTGGCACCATGTTCTGGGAAGGAATCAATTGCAGCTTCTCATTCAGTGAGGAGCAGCCTTCTGTCCACAGAGGACCCTGAAAGTTCATCGTGAGATGGGGCTACAGAGAGGCAGCTGTGGGCCAGGTATTTGAACACTGCCATGTGTGAATCAAAGGTGGCAATCGTTTCCTTGGTTGATGAAGGGGAATGGGCCATTTGCTGTGTTAGTCACATTATACTAAGTTATGTGCTTCAATCTGAACTATAATATGTGTTTGTTTTCCAGAGCAAATGGCTCAGTGTATGAGATCCTACAAGTGGACTTTGGCATCAACAGCAGTGGTCTGGCTGCAACCCAGCAAATCAGCTCAAGTGGCGTACCCAATCTAGGACTTCATGAGCAAACTGGTCATTTCTGAGATCTTTATCAGCCATACCACCTTTGTGGGCATCATCCCTCTTGCAATGGTACACAATTATGCCTTTAGGAGAAGAGGAACAGAGAAGTTTTCTTTAAATACTTTGATTACTCTAATGTCATGAAGCAGAATGTCATCTGTTCTCTCCCATGCACTTGGTACATGTTGTTTAAACAAGAAAAATATTCTTAAATTGCATTTCCTTTATCTGCTTTCCATAGTGCCTCCTGGAAACTATGTAGGTCTATTGTGTAAATCCCTTTTCATTTTTGGAGACTGTGGAATGGTTTCTTGGGGAGCCCTCATCCTTTATTGTCTCCATCTTTGTGCATGTCAGGACCAAGTGATGTGCTGAGGGAAGATAGTTTTATTGAAATGTATGGTAGGGTATGTGTTAGGACAGAGTTCTGTGTACCCAGTTACCAGCCCCTCATAAATTGGCTTTGCTTTGAGAGTCCCCAGGTGGCCTGGGATTGGCAAAATTTGAAATGCAGGTGGACCAAAAGAATCTTGTTGGCAACTGCCCAGATGAATTTAGTCAGGATCCCAGAGCCCACGAAACTGCCTGTGGTTTTGCTTCATGTGTCAGAAAGCAGCTGGGATTTTCCCTGTGTTTTGCTGAAACTCTTTCCACAACTAAGGCCCAGGGACCACACTTGAGGATGGAGTCATTGATAATATTCCAGTTCATAGAAAGGAGGGTGCTGTGGGTCTGTGGGAGGGCCATGCACTCCATACTCTTCTGTCCTGGAAATTATCAAGTAAACTTTTCGCTGAGTTGGACTTCCTGCCGGGACCTCACACACAGCTATTCTGGGGAAATCTGTGGCTTCTTTGGATCATTTCTCACTCAAGTTGGATATCAGAGTTGAGCCAATTGCAGATGAAAACCCTATTCATTAATGAATCTACTGCTATTCCCCCATCTTGAGGTCCTAGCATGTGCCCTTTGCCTGAAACACATGTTCCCTGCCTCTCCCTGGGTTGGTTCCTTTCCTATGCCTCGGCTGTTAGAGAGGCACCTTCCCTGACCACACTGGTTTGTGCAACCCTCAGCCACTCCCTGCTCTTCTGTTACTGTCCATGTCTTCCTATTTCATGATCCTCACAGATGTCACCACTGGCCATTGCTGGAGTCATCTATTGACTCTCTCCCCAGAAGATGAGATCCTAGTCAGTTTCATCCACCCCTGTCTCTGTGGCACCCATAGCAAGGCCTGGCACAGTTGATGGTTGTTGAATGAATGAATGGACCCTGTGCTTGAATACAAGTTCCAGGGCATTTAGGTTTTGAAAATGATGTGATCCTGTCAGCAGTGATCCACATTTTGGTGTGGTGGAGGCATGACTTTGTAGGAAATCAGCTTCTAAGAAACAATGGTGGCTGCTGTGTGTTTCAGGGAGAGATGAGGCATCCTTACAGTCCCTCTCCCTGGGAGCTCTCCTGCAGATTCTCCAGCTCAAACTAGCTTGGGCCACAGTTGGGGAATATCTTCACTCAAGTCCTTGCCCTTTGTCTGATGCTTCACCTTTAGCCCTGAATTCCCTATTAGTGCCAAAGCCTCCTGACACTTATGAGGGTGGAATTCAGCAGAGAGCTTAATGCTCTCTTCTTGAGAAAGCACCAGTTTCTAGAGTTGCTGGGAAGCAAGATGTGTTTACCTGTCAGGGCCTGGGACTAGAGCAGGAGTAGAGAACAGGGCTGGGCAGGTGCAGAGCACAGGCTGAATCCAGCCTGGTGCCTGGTTTGTACATATAGTTGTATTGAAATCCAGCCATGATCATTGTCAGAGTCTATGGCTGCTTGGATGGTGATGCTGGTGGATTTGAGTATTTGCAACAGAGAGTATCTTTGGATGAACTTTAATTTTAGCATCTTATAATAATGTGTGAGGAGGCAGGTGAGAAGAGGGCTGCTGTCCTGTTGCTGTTAGGCAATATTGTTCTTGACTCTCAGCATTTTTCATTACTAAACATGACTTTGCCAAAAGCACTCCAGTCCTCTTTGACCAGTGGTGACATTGTCTTTCATTGGGCCACATGACTCAGGTGCTGGGCTAATTGAGATGTCACTCACAGGGTCAGGTCCCAGGGTGGGGACAGAGCAGAATTGGGGGGGAAGAGCTGCCAACAACTTCATGGCTGTGAATGAAGGGCTCAGTGACACTATGTGGCCTGTGGTCAAGATGCAGGTCAGCTCGACAGGCTTTTACAAGCATTGCGACTGTTCCCAGGAGGCTATCAGTTTCTTGGTGACTGGAGCAGAGGCCAGTGGATAGAGCTGGGTGCTGCCCCTCACGGGTGGCTGCCTGCAGCTTGGGTGAGGTGCACTCTCTGTCACCGACCTCATCATCCTGTTTCCTCCCTGCTGGTGCAGGCTGAGCGACTTGAGGCCACACAAGGCCATGATCCTGCTGTGTGCTCTGCATCTAGTGGCCATGAACACCAATACCTGGCTGATCTTCAATCAGAGGCACTCATGGTCTGGCCATCTGCAGTTGGAAAGTGCTGTGGACGAAGGGCAGTGGTGTCTGGTGTAATCACGCTTAGGACGCCAGTCATTTAGTGGAGTTTCCTGAGTATTAAGTGAGACATTACAGGCAGTCTTTGTACACTGGCCTGCATATTGCATGCAGTTAATAATATTTAGTTTTTGTTATTTTCATCCAATATCGTCATCACACTCACCCACTCACAGGTAAAAGGAGCCATTTTAAACTGTCAAGGTCAATGTGTGTTCAGTGAGCTCACATTATTCGTAGCCAAAAATAACCACTCTTGTTAGAGGAGCCACATGCTTGTGCAGCTGGTGTTCACACTTGCAGCAGAGTGGGTGCTACGTGGATGCCATATGGGTGCCACACCAGTGCCCAGCTGAGCATCTTTCCAGCACATGGCTGTAGTGAGGGTGCTTCCTGAGCCCATGTCTGCTGTGGCCCCAGATGGATTTAGGCACTGTGCCTCTGCCCAGCATACACTAAAAGACACCAGTGTGCAAGGCTGCCTCATAGAAGGCCAGCTGGGGTCAGCTGAGTGCAAGAGAAGGGACAGGCCATCAAGGTGTTTGGTGCAGCCAAATGCTGTCTTTGTCAAGAACCTTTACCAATTTCTATTTTCTGAAGGTGAAAGGAAGGAATGGACTCAGAGGAGGGAGTTAAGGAGAGAGAGAAGCAGGTGGTGACAGTCAGAGGCCCCACCCAAAAGGGTTTGGGCACTCATGTGCACAGATGTGAGGACGTGTTGCTTAGGGCTGTGTCAATAGCAGTAATATTTATGATCTACCCACAAAACAGCCATCGTGTGGCCCATACATCAAGGGCTTCTATCCTGGGAGCATTCAATTTTGTGGGCCATGAGGCCTGAGTGACAACTTTAGGAGTGATTATGCGAGGGACTCCAGGTTCTCTTTGACACCACATTTAAGGTGGTGAATCATCAGGAGAGCCTGTCTGGAGACAATGGTTTTCTGAAAAACCAAAAGACCCATTTGACTGTTGGCAGGTGAACTAGGCTGTTTATCATAGCATGGAACCGTGGCCATGGGAGCTGTCCATGGGCACCATGGCTTCCAGAAGCCTTCCACAAGCCTTCTATTTTTGTTTGGAAATGACAGAGAGTTCTTGCCAACAAATGGCCGTGCCAGTATCTGCGCTGGCCCTGTGGGGAGAGCCCTTCCCCACAGCTGGGGACCAGGGAGATGTCTGTGCTCACACTAAGACAAGCTGATCAGTTCCTGTCTGACTCACTCTCTGCTGAAACTGTGCCTTCAGCAGTTCTCTCTGGGTTGTCCCATGTGCAAAAGGGTCACATGGACTCTGCAGTGTTGTGTTACCAGTTATTGTGAAGGCAAGTCACAGGAACACACCTACACGAATGCCACATAATGCACGTATGGGAAATGCTAATGCTATGGTTCCTTTTTATTTTTGCTTAAAGAGGAAATAAACAAGAGCAGTGGTGGCATTCAGAATGTTTCCTAATGGGTGGCATAGGCTCTGACCAGCTAGAGTAGGTGTGACTTGTAAATAATCACAATGATTCTGCCCTTTCCTGGGCCCACCAGCTGCATGCCAGCTTCAAAGCACACAGCAAGTGCCCTCATGCCCCATGCTTGACTGGCTCACTGCAGAGCCCAAAGAACTCATTTCTAAATTCCAGTGGTCAAGATGGCATTTTTTAAAAATCTGCTTTGACTTTTTCTTTTCCCAGAAGGGAATCATGGGTTACTGTCCCTAATATTCCCACTAGATGGTGCTGACATGCCAAGTTGTGGCCACAGACATGCCCTTCTCCCCTCCCCAGAGGGCTCCAGAACACCTGTGGCCAACTTGCTTTTTCTAGTCTCCCCTGAGAGTGAGCAGAAAGGCTCCCTTCTGTCACCCACCTGATCCAGCCAGCACCTGGCACCTGGCAGGCTGGAAAGGTACTGCCTCCCTTCTCTACACTACTGCAGGCCCCACAGCTAGATGGATGCCTAGTGGACTTTTCCCCTCAAAAGTCTTTAATATTTTTATTTCTAAGGATTGGTGCTCATTATAAAAATTTTAAGCTACATATGGAGAAATCAAAATCCCAGCACCCCCAGTATGACTCCCATTCCAAGTGGCTCATCTAAGTCAACGCTGTGCAGAGACAGCTGGCTTGACAGAGAGTTGGGGGTGAACATCACATCCTGTTGCCATGAGCTCTTGCTCTGCATGCTAGGACTCCAAGAGATGTCACATCCCCCATTCCTGTCTACTTAAGAGGAGCCAAGAAATCTAATGTGAGATCCTTGCACTTCAAAAAGCATCAACCACCACAAGGTACTGATTATTGATAGAAAAAAATCTATATTTTGCCTAGAAGAATCTCAGTCCACCTCCAAAAGAAACACATAGGACAAAAGTGAAGAATAAGAGAAAGTTATTTCAAGAAAATGGAAACAAAAATTAAACAGAAGTAGCTATTCTTATATCCCAAAATTTACACCTTAATACCAAGGGATTCTCCTGCCTTATCCACCTGAAGTGCTGGGATTACATGTGTGCACCACCAAACCCAGATGATTTAGTTTTTAATACAGTTGGAATTCAATCAAATTACGCAAAAATCTTTTAATTGTTCAATCATATCCAGTTACCCCAATAACCAAAAGGTTCATTTCTTCTGATTTCAATGTTATTGTTTTATTATATAAAGCTTTAAAATCAGATTTTTCTTATTTCAACTGACTTATAGGTTAGTGTTATGATCCCTAAATAACCACTGTTATTTACTTATAACATATTTTATAGAAATGCATATTTCTTTAAAGCATAGTATTAAGATGTATAAAGATTAATAAAATGATGATGATAATAATAATAATATCTAAAAATTCCAAACATAAAAGAGTAAATAATATTTGTCAGGAGGGTAGATATTGTCACAGGTAAGAAACCTAAGCCTCTTCACACCTTTTAATTATTTGATTCTGCAAATGCTATATTAATTAGATTTACATATTCATTTAATTTTCAACTCTCAAAGAGTTGTGGTACAATTCTATGTAGTACAAGATAACAAAAATGGAAGACAGTAAGACAGGAAGAAATGTCAGACAGCCCAAGTAGTCAACAATAACCCAAATGACACTAGTAAATATTCACCTGTCAAGAACCACCTTAATGGCGTAAATTCTCAAGACATAAAGTTCTATAATAGATAGAACAAAAAAAATCTATATTTTGCCTAGAAGAATCTCATTTCATCTCTAAAGAAAACCACATAGGATAAAAGTGAAGAATAAGAGAAAGATATCTCAAGAAAATGGAAATAAAAAATTAGAAGTAGCTTTTCTTATATTACAAAAAAATAGACCTTAATACCAAAGTAAAAATAGAAAAAAGTCACTATATAATGACAAATGGTTTTAATTAAGCAAGAAACTATCATAAGTATAAATATAAAATCACATAATACTACAACACATAGACATAAGACAGACACTACTTCATCTAAAGGGAGAGAGAGACTTCAATGCATATTAATAGAGGACTGCTAATAACAGCATTTGAAAAATGGATGGATCTTTCATCTAAAACATCAAAAAAGAGACACAGGATTGAAAGTGTTTTGACCATAGAAATATAAGGACAGCATTCCTCTGGTGAGCAAACTCCCAGGAGGTAGCAGGCACCCTGTTTCCTATGTTTGGAATATTCAGCAGCTTCTTTCAGAAACTAGTAAGATAACTAATACAACCTAGCTGTTGTGGCAATGCCTTGCATGAGGAAGCTCTTTGCTAGAATCTTATCAGCCTCAACCTTGACTTTAGGCACTTAGCTCCAGAATAGACACTAGGTTAAGTCATAAAATAAACCTTAACAAATTTTAGAAGCTAAAAAATCATTTCAAATATTTTTTTTCTGAACACAATGGAATAAAACTGTAAAACCTACAACAGGAGGAACATTCTTCAGAAACATTCTGTGTGTCTGCAAATGTAACAACAAGCTTTCAAATAGCCAAGAGTCAATGAATAAATAGAATGTAAATTTTTAAAAATTCTTTAGAAAAAATGATGATAGAAACACAAAATGAAAACCCTATAGCATAGAGCAGGGGCAATTTTAAGAAGGTTACATACCTACATCAAAAAAGAAAACAACCAAGACTTCCACTTCAAGGAGGTAGAAAATCAAGAACAAGCCAGACCCAAAACTAGTAGAAGAAAAAATACTAAACATCAGAGAAGAGGTAAATAAAATAAAGACTAAAATATTATTTTAAAAATATAAAAATCAGAAGGTATTTATTTATTTATTTATTTATTTATTTATTTATTTATCCCTAGGCTTGAATTCAGAAGCAACCACTCACTGAGAGATATCTTCAGCCCTAGTTTGTTTTTTTAAGGAGAGAAAGTGTCCCATAGAGTGGCTCAGTGCCTTACTTTTGCTCAGTCTGGCTTTGAACTTGCCTTCCTCTTGCCTCACCTTGAGGATCTAAACTATTCATGTCAATGGTTAAGAGCACAGCTTTTCCATTGAACTCACTTAAGCAGAGGCAAGATCATGATGCTGTATAATATGAGGATTCCCAGATGTGACACCTATGGACATATTTGCATTGGCTTTGTCCACAGAAAGGACTCTGCTTGGTGCATGGTTTGGCTTCTTCTCTTTTTGGGGGGAGAGTTCTGCTGGAGCCTGAACCCAGAGCATCATGCATGCCAGGCAAGTGCTTCCCCATGGAGCTGTGCCCCCAGCCATCCTTGGCCTTTCTTGGTGTCACGGAGTCTGATGGGCTCAACAGAGGGACTCAGTTGTGTTCTAATCTTTTGTTTTGGGGGGTTATTCTATAATTGCTGCCAGCAACCTGAAGCCCATCCAATGTGGAGAAGTGGTCACATGCAATTCTGTAGGTTCATTTTATTAAATGATGTCTTCCTTTCCTAAGCTCACAGGGGCTTTGTGGCTGCCCCTTTCCTTAGGCACACTCATGTAGCTAGGTATCTCTGTAATTGTCACCTTGGGCCTCATCATGCACTCTTGGCTAGCACCAAGATGATTGAAGTGGGTGACACCCCAAAAGACCAAGCCCTCTTCAATGGAGCTGAGAAATGTAAGAAAGATCATGGGTACAGTTCTGGTGTCTAGTTGAGAATTTGAATTGGCTCTAAAATTAGGGGCATAAAAACAGCCCAGTTTGGCCTGTGTGCTTGGCCTGCAGACCCTGTAGGTGCTCCATGGCCTGTTAGTGAGAGAGCACTTCTGGGAAGTGCTGGGTATGGGGGAAGGCCAGGCAGGGCAGGGGAGGGCAGGAATGCCCCAGAGGATGGACTTGAAGGATCAGGGCATGGAGGTCACTCCTTCACCAGCCATGATTTCCGTACCTTGTGAAGGAGGTGACATGTACTTCAGAGCTGTTATAAGAATTTAATCAAAGCCAGGTGCTGTGGAGTATGCCTGTAATTGCAGCAACTCTGGAGGCTGAGGCAGGAGGATCGTCAGTTGGAGGCCAGCCTCAGCAACTTAGTGAGGCCCTAAGCAACTCAGTGAGACTCTGTCTGTAAATAAAATAAAAAAAAATGGTTGGGGAAGGTGCTCAGGGGTGAAGCACCTTTGCTCAGTCCTCAGTACTAAAAAAGGATTAAATTGAATAATACCCTCATAGTGTCTAGCGCATGGTAGTTATTTAGCAAGTGCTATTTTTTTCTGCATTTAAAAAAATTTAATGAGCAGAAAGGTGATCCTCTCAGTCTAGCTCTGCTGTTGATTTGTTTTGTGATGTAGAAGAAATTTAGATAATAATAGTTCTGCAGTCTCAGTTTCTATGTGCTGTTAAACTAGGTTAAGAGTAATGGCCATATCAAATGATAGGCAGTCCCAATAATGGGGACCAGCCTCAGAGTCAGTCAAGCCTAGCCTCTGTTAACTGGAATGTATTATTTAGAAAACAATAATTACGATTTTCTACTCTGCCATCTTCCATACAGCATGCCTTAGAGATCTTAAGTTAGAAGGTTAAATAATTGAGTGAGAAATTCATCTAACTTAAATTTGTGAGTTTCAGACACAAATCAAGATTGTAGAATATATTTATGTATTAATGTATTAATCATTAACGAATTAAGTAATGCATTATTAAATAATAAGTAGTGCATTTATTATTCAATGCCTTAAATTAATGCATCATTTTTCTAAAGCACTAATAAGCGGTTTTCTTTTTTAAATTTTTATTTTGGACATTTTAAAATATACTTGGCTTAGTACAGTGGTGCACGCCTTTAATCCCAGCAGCTCGGGAGGCTGAGGCAGGTGGACAGTGAGGCCCTAAGCATGTCAGTGAGACCCTATCTCTAAATAAAACACAAAATAGTGTTGGGGATGAGGCTCAGGGGTTGAGTATCCCTGAGTTCAATCCCCAGTACCAAAAGCAAAACAAAAAAAAAATTTGCATTATTTTTCTAAAGCCCAAATCAGGTGTTTTTTCTCTTTCTCTTTTTGTTTTTAATGTTATTTTTTGCAGACCTGGAAATGGAACTCAGTGTCTCTACCACTGAGCTGCAGACCCAGAAGTCTTCTCCTTACCCTTGATAATTTTTTAAAATGTTTTTCCATCTTAAGAATTCAAGATCATTTTTTACAAAAAAGAATTTAGAATGACTGGGCTGAGGTTTAGTAGAGCACTTGCCTACCATCAGCAAGGCCCTGGGTTCAATCTCTAAAGTACAAAAAAGACCAAAGATGCTTTCACTAGAAAGCCTCTGAGTTCTCATGCACTTTGACATGTGACAGTTGGACAATCCTTACCAAGTCCCCGGGGACAGTGTCAGTATTTGTCATCTGTGTTCCTGCCCTAAAATAAATCACTTTATACCTGAACCAGCTGGTTGGATTCTGTCCTCTGAACCCAAATCCTGAACCAGAGGCAGAATTCAAACCTGTGCTACACTGAAAAAGGTATACTAATTAGGTTGAAACACCTTTCTGATCTCCTCAGGGAAGTTAGTTGTCTTCTGAAGTTTTTCTCCAGTAAAATTTTGCTCATGGAAGGATTAAGTGGAGAACAAGTCAGAAATCAACTTTATCATGTTTGTAATGAAGATGCTTTGGAATTTGGGGCATGGAGAACAGCAGCTTGGTCAGTGTTTATTTAACATTGTTCAAAAGTGACAGGCTCTGCATTTACTTGATTCTTATGTTTGATGGCTACAAAATGTTCTCTCAGGGTTGGGGAGGAAAATAATTAATCAGATTTATTGTAACTCCCTCAAGGATAAGATAGTTCTACACCCTGCACGTAGATTCTCCATGCCAAGCAAATGTGGCCCACATCTCCAGTCCTTTGGATTTTGATGGTATGAACAGGTTCCCTGAGAAGCATATAATCAGCCCCCCTTGTGTCCCCCAAAATAAGGCTAACATTTATACATTAATTTCACATTGGCATGGGTTCTTTGACAGTCTGAGCATGGTTAGTGTGAAAATGTGAAACTGTTGTTTCCTAATGCCCCGTCACCTCTGGGTGAAATGATAAAATGGAGTTTCTGAACCTGCTCCAGTGAGGATTACATCTTGAACTTCTGTTTCCCCCTCCAAAGGCTCAAACATCACAAAAGATTCATCTTGAAATAGAGGACAAGACTCTGTTTGCAAAGCCATTGCTGCAACAGTAGCCGATTGGAACAAGACTCCCAAGGAGCACTGAACTGCTTTCTGATGGAATTGGTGGTGGGATTTAATGTTCAATCTTGGCAACTTGGAGTTCAACCAGGAAATAGTCACAACAGCAGTCCTGCTTGTCCTGAAGAATGTTGGCATCCCGAGGAACCAAGCAAGCTGGAACTAGATGACACACATGTTTTGACAATTCTTGCCACCTGAACTCATTATAATACTTTAGAAAAGACACAGATGTTACATGAGTCATTTCTTGATGGATTATTTTTTTTTCCTCCTTTAATATAGAATGTTAGAAGACAACCACATAGAAAGAGAACCATGGCAACAAGATAGAATTATCTGAAGTGGGGTCACATACCTACATTAGAAAGCCCTCCTCTCTGGGTAATTTTCTCAACAGCTGTCTTCAGGTCTCGAGAATTCATGAGAGTTTTGAGGTTAAACTGGTTAGCAGGGTTGTCATTGAAGAGGTAGAACAAAAAAAAAATAAAAATTAGCTCAAAACTTATTACTGTCAAGAAAGGTAAAAATAATACTTAATTCTTTTATATACAAAGAGAAGCTGCTTCAAAGCCTTAAACTGTGGTTCATAAAATGTTCCACTGTTGGCAGAGCGATGGGAAGACAGAGACTGGGATCCTTCACAGGGGATGGAGAGAGGTTATTTCAGAACTGTGACCCAATGTATGGGTGTGCAATCCATGTAGTCAGATGGGGGTTGGTTTACTGCTTTGCTACCACCATTTGGGATTCTTAACAATTTTTGAAAGAGGACCTGCATATTATGAGGCTATTTTGGGCTTTAGGTTACTAAGTCCTCAAGTGTGGGCATGGAGACCTTTTTTTTTTTTTTAATTTGATGGTACTGGGGATTGAACTCAGGGCCTCCTTCATGCTAGGCAAGAGCTTTACCACTGAGCTACACTCCCAACGTGGGAGGAGACTTTCAAAGCATCTTTTCCAAGATCCCCAGAAGTAGATCAATGAAGGATTTCTGTGTACCTGTGAATTCCTTGAGTCCCTGTCTATCCTCAGGGCCTGGATTGTAATACAGGCAGAACTTGGTAAATGTTGAATAAATAAATGATTAGAGATAGAAAGAAATATACTATGTTGAATTATCCTGTTAGTGGCTCACAAAATAATAGCAATTGGAAGATTTGTATTTGAGCACATGTGTTGAAAACCTTCAGTTACTAAACATTAGCCTATTCTTGGATAAACCCCAAGAATGGCAAATCAAATCTACCTTTAAAAGGGACACAAATTTTACTGCCTGGAAATAGCTTAATTTACTTATCAAAAACTCACTAGATATACTGCTGACCACTCTATTTTACCTTGACACTAATAGCTCAAGGATCTCAGTAAATAACTGTTTCATAGGAAGTACGTGCTTTTGAATTTCACTGAGCAAAATGCCCTTTGCACACATGCAATAAATTTCGATCATGCGATTCTTGTGACTGAAGGTATGATTAATAGATATAGGTATCAAAGGGCTCTGTTGCCACATACTAAATCTAAGCAGCTCAAACAGAATTAATTTTTAGAAAGTGGGTGGCTGATCCTCACTGAATGGTCAGTGTCCTTACCTTATTTTGAAACTGAAATTAATTCCATGAATTATGTTTAATACCATTTTTTTAAAATATTTAAGTTTGGTAGGGTTCCTACTCTTTCATTCATAGTGGCAGTATTAGGATACCTTCTGAAAAGTTAATGGTTTTGGACAACAGGTGATATTCAGAGACAGAGTGTGGCCTCTATATTCAGAAGCACATAAGAAGCCTAAGTAAGAACTGAGGTTTGGGCTGAGTGGTAGAGCATTTGCCTATCATGGGTGAGCCACTGGGTTCTATCCTCAGCACCACATAAAATAAAGGCATTGTGTTCATCTACAACTAAAAGAAAAAGAAAAGGAAGAAGAAGCCTAAGTAAAATGATAGACCCAAACATCAAGAGTTAGGGAAAATCAACGTATCTACCCAAATACCTCTCCTTTCCATGTACATTCCTCTTCTACCTGGAAAATTACTTCAAGTAGCTAGCTGGACTTAGAATTCAAGTCCTGGACAGTAAAGCACTAGGAGTTTCCCTCCATCCCACACCCTAGGGCACTTCTCAGTTCTTTCAAATGTTTTCTTGGGTGAACCTGTGGCTGCTGAAGGCTCATAGGCAATAAGAAAAGCAATGAACCTCTATAAAGAACCTCACTTTCCATGTCCAAACCAGGGGACAAAACTTCATGTATGTTATCAAGATGATTATTACCTGACAATATTATTAGGCCATCTCAAAATCCTCCTCTTCTGGCACATGAAAAAGAGCAATGGCACTCAACTTCTGGAAAGGCTAGTCTTCGATATGCTCTATCCAAGGCAAAAAAATTTCAAAGAAAGAGTTTGGGTGACAGCATAGAACCTATGTTTGATTAAGAGAGTCATAGAAGGGGAAACCCCAAATCTATAGACTCCCTTCAAATTTTTGGCACATGTTCAAACGTGATTGTATGGAATGAGATTCTGAGAATCCTCAAGGAAAAAAAAAAACATCAACAGGAAGACTTAAAAAGTCAAGGAGAGATTTCTGCAGATATCCACTGTTGGTGAGACAGAATTTGAATCCCATGTCCTGCTGAATTAGATAGGCTTGCCAAATATCTCAGGTTTTTCACTGAGTCTACAGAAAGAGTATGATTTAGAATAAAAAACACTTTCCAGGATTAAGAAAACCACCATAGGGCTGTGGTTGTGGCTCAGTGGTAGAGTGCTTGCCTAGCACATATGAGGCATTGGGTTTGATCCTTAGCACCACATATAAATAAATTAAAAAGGTATTGTGTCCATCTACAACTAAAAATATTTTTAAAAAAAGAAAGAAGAAAACCACCATAAGATTGATAGCAAAACCTATATAGATGACCCTGACAAAACTTAAAAATAAAACATAATAAAACCTTTTCAAGAGATATTTGATCCATCAATAACTTAATTGTTTGAAAAAATACAAGCGATATTTTCACAGGAAGATAACAGAATCGAGAGTTTCTATAATGTATTATCCATAATGTTCAAAATACAATTTTTAAAAATGCTATACAAATGAATAACATAGGGAAATGTCATTCAGAGTCAGGAGTAGGGTAATGGGTGGGGGTGGGGAGGCAGTCAATAACAACAATATGAAAGGGGTGAGAGACAATCAGATTTTGGAGTTAGCAGACAAGGACTGTAAAAAAAATATTCTGATAAATATGTTAAATAAGCATGTAAATATAATGGTAGACAAGGTGAAAATGTGAAATTGAAAGAATGACATGGGAATTCTAGATCTGAAAAGTACATTTGAAATTACAAATTTATTGAATAGGATCAACACAGATTGGACACAAGTGAATATACTTCAAGGTATGTCAGTAAAATTATTGAAAGAGTTTCAGAAGCACAGAAAATGGGGGAGGGGGGAATGAACAAATTTCAGTGACCTGTAGGATAGCATCAAATGGTGTATCATATATATAACTGGAGTCTAAAAAAAGAGAGAGAAAATAAGAGGTATAAAAAATCACTTAAAGAAGTATTGGTCAAAATATTCCAACTTTTAGTGAAAAAAATTAGGAAAGAAAGAAATTCAGAGATAAAAAGATGGAATTATCAGAATACATATAAAAGAAAAACACATTTACGGACATAATGATATACTGCTCAAAATTCATCCAGAGGGAGGGAAAAAGACACATTATATACAGGAAAACAATGATTAAAAAATGATTATTGAGTTGTCATGAGAATTATTGGAATCTAGGAAACAATGGGATGATGACACATTTTTAAGTGGCAAAAGGAAAGTCTACAAGTCTACTTGGAATTTAAATCCATTGGGAAAAAAAGAACTGTTTGCCATCAGTGGTATTGTTCCTAAGATAATTACTAGAATCATTCTTATTTTTTAGACTTGGAAAGTAACATAAAAAATTCAGTTTCCAGTAATGGTGCCCTACAGCAACTCTCCTATCGAAAACAGCTATAAATTCTGTACAAAATATTTTTACAATCTTCTTAAAAGAAACACAAAGCTGACAAGATAACAAAGAATGACATGGTCAAAATTTGATAATACATGGGAATCCGGTAAGGTACATGGAATAAAAGCCATTTTTTCCCCTTTTGGGTATTGAACAATCAGAAAAAACTTGATCTTTAGTTTGGACAGCCATGTAAGACCCAAGGGGAAAAAATCAAAGACCCAGACAATCCAAAATAGAAGAGTCTGAGAGGTAACATACTTCACACTAAGCTAAGACACTAAAGAACAAACTCAAAGCAAAAATGGCATAAGTGTAGTGACACTCAGATGTATTTGTAATCATAATTTATATCAGCTGGGTGTTCAAAAAAATCTTAGCAATGAATTCACTTTAAAGTAGCTTTGAATTTTGATAATGCCTCCAGACATCCACAAGAAGCAAAAACAAAACCCTCCTGAAGAAGAAACCTCTATCTCAGAGCTCATATTAGTCTTATACTTTCTAAAGGACAGTGAGTAGAACACAAAAATAAACCAGGAATATAAAAGAATAAGTCAAGTCATCATGAGCAAGAACTAGAAAACAAGAGTCCATTCAAAGGCTCCTCTAATATCTCAAGTGTAAGGACTACAGAGACAGTAATTATGAAATAACTACTAAGTTTAAAGAATAAAAGATCATTCTGAAAATATCTACTACAAACAGAATGTTATTTGGAGGGGGAGAAAAAATACCCAGCAAATTTGATTGAAAAAAAGAACCAAGGTGAATGTCAACAAAACCAAAACTTCACTGGACAAAAGGATTAGAATTAAGACATGAGAAAATGAACTAGAAGATAAATGAGAATAAATTACCCAGAATAAAACAGAGATGACATGCAAGGTGGCACACACAAGTAACCCCAGCTACTTGGGGAATGAGGAGAAGATTGCAAGTTTGAGGCCATCATTAGAAACTCAGTGAGATCCAGGCTCAAAAAAAAAAAAATAGGAAAGAAAGAAATTCAGAGATAAAAAGATGGAAAATATAGACTAGAGAAAAGGAGAGGACCTACGATATACATATAATTAAAGCTTTTTTTTCAAAAAGAGAAGAAAGTGCAATCGGAGACATATTTAAAGAAATTATGAGAATTAGACAAAATTAAAGAAATGCCAACCTAAACATTTAAGAAACCTAATAAAGTCCCAAACAAAATAAAAAGGAATCCATAGTCTGACAAATCAATAAAACTACAAAACACTAAAGACAAAGAAAATATGAAATGTAAAATAAGAAAGTGGCAAAACACAATAAAATATTTGTGTCTGATATATTAAATAAAATAAGTAAAATGCATTCTGTCACCTACAACTAAGGAGAACAAATCAAAATCATAATAATAAAAAGTAGCACTAGTGTGGCTCTGATTACTTCTGAAAGTTTTAGGAATGAAGGAGATATTAGGGCTAGGGTGTGCCTTAGTGGTAAGTGTGTGTTTAGCATGTCTAATGGCCTGAGTTCGAACCCCAGAACCAAAAAATAAATAAAATAAAATAAACAATAAAAAGAAAGATAGTGGGACTGGGGTTGTGTCTCAGTGGTAGAGCGCTCACCTAGCATACATGAGGCACTGGGTTCAATACTCAGCACCACATTAAAAAATAAACAAAATAAAGGTTGTGTCCATCTATAACTAAAGAAGAAATTCTTAAAAAAAAAGAAGTAGTATCTGAAAAGGCTTTTTAAAAGAGTAGCTGGATCTGGGCATGATGGTACACACCTGTAATTTCAACAGCTCTGGAGGCAGAAGCAGGAGGATCTGGAGTCAAAACCAGCCTCAGCAACTTAGCAAGGTCATAATCAACTCAGTGAGGCCCTGTCTCTAAATAAAACATTAAAAAGAGGGTGGTGGGGCTAGGGATGTGGCTCAGTGGTTAAGCACCCATAGGTTCAATCCCCAATACCCCAAAGAAAAAAAGACATCTGGAAACTTAAGTGACAGAGCTTATAGAAAACTATTTCATTCTTGATCATTTAATCTCTCTCTCTGGCCTCACTTTACCTATACCTAAAGTAAGGGTTATTTTCAAAGCTAGTTCCAGCTCAAAGATTACACTGTCATTATATACTTCGTCAGTGGGAGGTGATTCAAATTATAATATTCTACTGCCTAAAAATAAAATGCTAGCTATCATCAGAAAGAACAATGGAAATAAAAAAAGAAATCATATCCCAAATTCTATAAAGCTATCCATATATGAAAAACCAACACAAGTGTTGAAACTGCCAAACTTTTTTTAATATATACTGTGTGTTTTGTATATGTAAAAACAAAAAACAATAACTAAAGCACTTGTTCTTAAACCTTGCATATTATAACTATAAGGTAGCTTTAAAAAATGAACAAACAACAACAACAAAACCCAGTAATTCCAGGGACCATATTTCCAAAGATTCTGATAAATATTATTGATTGGTCTGGGGTGGAGCCCAGGGAATAGGTAACTTTTAAAGTTCCACACATTATTCTAAGACTTCAGCAAGGTTTGAGAAATGTTAAAACTTAAATAACAAATAACAAGATATGTTTTAAAAGAGTAAAACCTCATAATTAAAGCTTGTGAAATTATCAAGGCTATGAATAGAATGAAAAATTAACCTGCTCACAAAATTATACCATACCATCATGGGGTTTACCTGTTCCCAAAATAAAGGAGTAAGTTAAAGGACCAATTGAATTGAGGATTAGTTGCATAGAGTAGTAAGTGTGTACAATGTTACCCAAGGTATAATGCAAACTTTAGATAATTATATTCAGAAGAGCTCATAAGAATTCCAAGATAGCAAATGCCTGGGGGTTATCAAAGAGAGCAAGTACTTTCAAAGTATATAACTATTTTGAAGCAGATACTCAAGATCATCATTCCTATTAAAATGTCCTTAGTGCAAGGGTCAGAACCAGAATACGAGACTGCATGGACCCAGGATGGCACATACATAACTCTCGCTTTGAAAGAATTCATGACTGAAGATCATACATTTCTCTGGGGATAAAAGAAATAGAGTAAAACTTAACACAGTGCATTTGCTGCTATTTATTTATTTAGCACTTATTTGTGTTATGTACCACACCTGTACCAGATACTTTAAAATAACTCATTTAAGTCTCACAAGGCAATTAATTATCCTCACTTTACACACAAGAAATCAAGGCTCTGGAAGGTCATTTGGGCAAATATGTATTAAAGGCATGATATACAACAGTAAATTGTAGAGCATGGAATTAAACAAAGATCTATACCACTGTGCCTTTCACAATATTTTATATATTATCATAATAAGAAAAATAAACATCATTTTAAGTGCTTAATTTTTCCACTTAAATGCTTAGAAAGTCTTCTCCACAGTTTTATGAAGCCACTTCATCAAAAGATATTTCAATCATTTTTGACTCCCCCTTTTCTCAAATTTTACATCCAACGCCTAGTACATCTTGCTGGTTCTATCTTCAAAGCTGTTCAGAATCCATTATACTTTGATGACATAACAAAATATACATTCATATATCCCTGCCACCCTCACTCATTTCTAGCCTGAATTAACTCAGCCTCCTAACTAGTCTTCCTGCTTCTTCTACCCTTCCACATCTATTCTCATTTTGGCAAAGGGATCTTTTTAAAGACAGCCATTACCTCTGCTCTCTGATTAAAACATTACAATGGCTGTCCATCTTGCTGAGGTATAATAGGCAAGACTCAGTACTTCTATGACATTATTTCTTCCATCAGCTTTCTCTACTCTTGCCACATCTGCCTCTTTGTTATTCCCCAAACATTCCAAGCATTCCCCCTTCTCCTGGCTGCTTCCCCTGCTTACACAGCTTCACTTCAGGTTATTACGTTTTCAGGTTTTAACTCAAATGGCATCTTATCAGTAAAAGCTTTCTTCCCCTCTCAAGGATTACACATCCCCCTTATCCCAACAGGGCATTTATCACCTTCCAATCTGTTATGTATGTATTTATCACTGTCTGCTCCCAATTTAAACTTGATTAGAGCAAGATCTCTTCATTCTCTCTTCATTGTTGTATCTTTTCTGGTACCTCAAATGGGATACAGCATGAGGTAGGTACTTAAGAAATATATGCTGAATGAAAATATAAATTATTACTGACAAAACCCAGATTCATGAATACTCCAGCATACAACCTCCACACCACATGCCCTGCACAATCTTATAACCAACTACATACAATTCTAGCACTTTCTGGTAAATATCCAAGCCTCTTCCAATTCTACCACACATAATCATCAAAATCTAGGGCCAAGCCAGGAACAGTGAGTGATGCACACTTATAATTCCAGTGACATGGGAGGCTGAGGCAGAAGAATCATAAGTTCGAGGTCAGCCTCAGCAATTTAAAGAAACCCTGTTTCAATTTAAAAATTAACAACAAAAAAGGAGGGATGCTGAGGATTCAGCTCAGTGGTAAATCACCTCTGGGTTCAAACCCTAGTAATCCCCAAAAATCTAGGGCATAGGTTATGGGGAAGGACCAGGAATTAAACCCAGGGGCACTTAATCACTGGGCCACATCCCCAGACTCCTTTTTACATTTTATTTTGAGACTGGATCCAAGTTGCTGAGGCTGGGTTTGAACCTGTGATCCTCCTGCCTCAACCTCCCAATCTGCTGGGGTGGTGAGCACTGTGCCACTGCTCCCAGCTAGGGCCACTAATTTTTGTGTTTCATATATTTGCTTTCCTAATAGTTAGAAATTTTCAAATACTGACCTTTGGGTTCTCTTTAACTCAAAGCATTTTCCTCCAGCACTCGTTTCCTTCACTTTCAATTCTTCCCTCTTATGCTATTCTAATAAAATTAACCTTCCTAGCAAATTAGAAACTCTGATTCTTCTACATATTGTTTATTTTCTATTTTACTAACTAGACTACATGTTTCTTTGGGGTCTTTAGCACAATGTCTCATATACAGAAAATATTCTCAAATCTTATTAGTATTCCTTCTCCAATTCCTTTCACACGTGTAAAGCTCAGTAATACCTGATTCTTTTTTTCCTCCCATGAATAGCCTATTCTCTTAGAGTGGGAGAACATTGCCAAAAGTTAATAGACAGTCTATTAAAATATGCCTGGGGAAATAAATGACAAAAGTTTTCGGTACAATATAGCTGTTTCCTTACTCTCAAAATCTGAAGGTGGCAGAGGCAGGCCAGGTAGTTGGGATCTTGGATTGCCTTTGAAAACTCTGCCTTGTCAACTTGAAAGAGCAGAACTGACAGGTTCCTGAAGGGACAAATTAGACAGAATATTAAATCTTTGTTGGTGTTAATAACATAAGAAGAAATTTTAAAACGATCCATATTTCATCAAAATTCATTTAACTATTTTATTTCCTATTGTTTTACTAGGAATATTTCTAATGGCAAAGAAGAAGAAAAATGAAGTGAAATGTTTGAATTTAATGATGATCTGATGCAAAAAAAATGTTTTTTTTTTAATTTCCAATTTCACTAATAAGGGAGACAAAGATCACAGAATATTGCAAACCCTCTTCCCCTTTAATACTTAGGTTCAGAAAATATGAAAGAGTTCTTAAGTTTATCTATGGGAACTTAATTTAGCACAAGTCAAGACACTGTAAAAATGTATTGTTCTTAATATGATGAGCATGAATGAGAAACCTTCCTTAAGTTTAAAGTGTGCATGTGTGTGTCTGTGTCAAAAAGTAAAGATTGACAACACAGGAAAATCAAAAAGTTTAAATGTGAGGGAGAGGGTGAACAGGACAGGATGGATTAGAGATTCTCAAACTCCTACTTATAGTATTGAGTTCTTTTTTGTTTTTGACCAAATTAGCATGACTTATTTTACAATTCCTAAATCAGAAATTAAAATATAAGCTGCTATATAAAAAATCATATCCTGCAAATGCACACATTAAAGTTAAGCCCTGCCTTTAACTCTTTCTTGAAGCCTGAAATCCACAAGCTCATTTACACAATGCATTACTAATAAAGGTAAAAATGTATAAGCATTCAAACATGTTGGGTACTATATAGACATGATCAGACTTATTCTAAGAAAACTTACAAATTTCAAATAGACTATATTAGAGCACCATAACAGTAGAAATGAAAGTCACCAAAGAATATAAACATAAAACTGTAGAAATACAGACTTAGAAGAAATCATAGACACCATGGACCACTTTCACATTCATTCAACCTGTTCATCCATCATCTCCATGAGAGATCTTCCCTAATGATCCCATCTAAAACAGCTGCCCCATCACACTTTATTCCTGTACGCTGACTTGTTTTTCCCCACAGCTGTTACCACTGTAAACCATTATTCTACACAGCTGCACTTGCTTATTATTTGCCTTCAGACTAAAACAAACTCCAGGAGGGCAGAAGCTCTGTCATTTTTGTTAATCCCATAACCTAGACACACATGGTGTGTATTCAGTAAACATGTCATGAATATAAATGATGAAAGTGAAGCCCAGAGAGGTTAAAGGATTTCCTCTAGATCACAGAGCCAGCAGCAAGCATGGTCCTTATTGATAACCCTGTCTACTATAATCTTGCCTTGTTGGTCTTTCCAGAACCACTTCTCCACAAAAGCAGTCTGTTTTAGCACATGATTCTACTTAACGGATTTTGCCCTCTCTCTCTGCCAAAGAAAATACATGTTACAAAAAGAGGTGAGGGGGGGTTAACTGGATAGCATTTTAACTTCAAGTACTTTACAAACAAAAACTGTACTCAAATTTCCTAAGCATATAGGACTAGCCCCTAAAACAGGCACAACCAATAACAGTTCTTTAAGTTCCTCCTGAAATTAAGTGTGTGTTTTATGACTTTTTTTTAATATATAAACTTCTACAAATTTCTCATTATATCAGTATTATTTTTTTAATTTTATTATTTTTAGAGAGAGAGGGGGAGAGAGAGGGAGAGAGAGAGAGAGAGAGAGAGAGAGAGAGAGAGAGAGAGAGAGAAAATTTCAATGTTTATTTTTTAGTCTTCGGCGGACACAACATCTTTGTTTGTAGATGAGCGTGCTACCGCTGGAGCCACATCCCCAGGCCTGTGCTTTATAACTTTTAAGAACCAGCACTGAAAACCAACTTACCAACTCAGAATGGCCTGTAAAGTATCAACTCACTTTCATTCTTCTCAGGGCCCACAATAGCTCACCTCTGGATATATTTTATCTGGCAGATTATGTAAGGCAAGTAATTAATACTGAAGCCTCTTTAGCTCCTTTAAAAATACATGCCAGTCTCACAAAACATGGCACATAAAATTAACTCTTGGCAAGTTTTAGATTCTGAGAACCGGAACCATCTGCAAACCATGACTGGACCACAATTACCTAGGTCCTTCATTCAAAATCCATGAAACTAAACGAAACACAGGAGCGGTGAAAAAGAAGGCCAGAAAAAAAGACTTCACATACAAAAAAAGGGAGTTGATATTTCTAACACTATTGCCCAACATCAGTCTCTCATTGAAAGCCATGGCCCCAGGGACACAACTTGGGCTGTCTTCTTGGATCACTTTCCTTGCAGAAAGAGAAATCAACTACCAATACCTTTGGCAGATAACGTGTCCAGACCTAGGATGGGACACGGTAGGACAGCATGTTTTGCTCAGTGTCTCTCAAAACTACTGTCAGCCCAATTAGTAAAGTAAAAGGGACGCCCTAAGATGTAGCATGGCAGGAGAGTGGAAATGAGACTGGGAGTTAAGAGTGGGAAGCAGCAGAGGAAAAGGCGTGTGGAGGGTCAACAACGCATCCAGAGCTGGAGTGAGAACCCGGGTGGAAGAAGTGGGGTTAGCGAAAGCCAAAGGTGAAGGGAAGAAGGGGATGAGGTTCTGGGTGGGATGGTCGCGAGCCAAGGGGGAAGGGACCCGTCGCCTGCTGCAGCAGCCTCCGCCAGAGGCCGGAACCCCTTAGCACCGCCGGCGCCCGCCGGGGTGGTTGTTGCTGAAGAAGACGCACGGACCTGCCTTGCTTGGCCATGGCGGCCGCAGAAACCCAGGAAGCTGCCCAGGCGCCCAGCAGCTGAGGCAACGGAGGCAGCCAGCAGCACCTCCCACTACCTCCGCAGCTCCCCGCCCACACCCCAGTCAGCAGGGAGCAGTCGCTTGGGCACTGGGCCAGCCCAGCCCGTGACGGGCCGAAAGTGGGTCAACTGCGGCTGCGCCGCAGCCCAGCGCCTGCTGGGAAATGTAGTCGCGGGGCGGGGCGCGGGAGGCCAGCAGGCTGCGCCTGGGCTGGGCGTGGCCGAGGTCCTGCTCCGCCCCATCTCCACCGAGGGGACTTGGAAGCGCCCCGCGCGGGTTTCTTCTAGGTCTGGGCTAGGCGGCGCTGTGCCCCGCGCCCGCGGATGTCCATCCAGGGGCCTTGGAAGCGCCCAGCGCGGGTTTCCTCCACGTATGGGCTACGCGGAGCCGTGCCCCGCGCCCGCCCCGGGGCAGAAGCTGCAGAAGTTCATGGTGGGCGCTCCCTGTTGTACGCACACTCACACACGGAAGTATCACGCTAACATATCAGCCAGAGTTGCACATCTTTTAGAGCTTCCTGATCATTTTGTTTTTAAAAATAAAAAAGCTCAAAGCAAGCTGTACTGTCCACCTGCAGGACGTTGGTCCTCCCACCGGCCGCACTCCGTCCTCTCGTTAGCCCCTACGTCGGGAGTTTCTCGGTACTCCAAGACCTTCCACTCGCCCACTCCGTGTCGTCGTCGCCGTGGCGCTTGCCTTTTTACCCGAGGGGCTCAAACCTGTTGCCTGATGAGTTTTCATTTACAGGAAACTCTGGTCATCTCTTCCCTGAGACAACACAGCGGCTTCCTGGGGCTTGTTCCCATTTCTAGTTTGTTGAGGTCTCCAGAAAAACTCTTTCATCTGAAGTACATTTCCCTTTGTAGTAATCCTGCAGTGAATCCTGTAAATGTTTCAGATATCAAGTAACATGTAGCATGGCAGGAGAGTGGAAATGAGACATGCTATATGTTTTTTCGGTCTCATTTTTCCTATCATCCCCCACTCCCCGAGATTTTTGCTCAATTCAGTAGAGCAGATATTTTGATTTGTCAGTTATATCCCGCGCCCTGGAGCTGTAAAGATAGATGACACAGTTCAGAGTTCCTATCATCAGAGATTGAGATTTTATACACACAGAAACACACACACACACACACACACACACACACACACACACATACACACACACAATGCCTTGAAACTACACTGACATTATTATTACCCTATATAAACTTATGATTACACTACTGGTGTGACTCAGCACCATATACAGCCAAAGGAATGAGAAGTTATCCTCCATATGTGTTCAATATGTCAAAATGCACCCTACTGTCATACATAGCTAATTAAAACAATTAATTAAAAAACTACACTATGTGAAAGAACAAAGTCCCTGTCTGCTCCAGACCAGATCTCCCTTGGGTATCTAGGGACCTCTCCTTTCTCACTTGTCAGGTTCCCAGTTTCTTCCACATTTCACTTGCATACTAGCAACACTATCAATCTACCAAAGGCACACCCAAGTCCATTCATTTTAAATGGACGTTTTGTAAATGTTTTTCTTTTCTGAATACCTTGATATTATTATATTACTAAAAAAACCTCACTACAACGAAGGGACAAAGGAAGGAAAAACACTTAAGAATTGAAAATGAAATTATTGGGCACTGATTTCTTCAACCTACAAAGTTACTTGTAATCCTCTGTTACACAGGATGATCTTTTGGGATATCAGAACTGATGTCCATGGTGAGGGGGAACGTAAAAATATAGGGTGATGAGTGATATGTAAGGGAAGGACATCCTGTCCTTGTCCTCTCTGGCCTCCCCCTCTTCCCATGGATACTTGTGCAAAGAACAGGAAACACATTATATCTGGTCTAGTTGCAAATAAAGATGGCAAGCTCTAGCTTCTCTGTTATTGAATGTTTCCGTTTTGTGAATTTATCCTTTAGTACAATAAGAAGTTGATCAGGGCCTGGTGTATTCCCTGTGTCATAAATTATTTTGGATGCTAAGTGTCCTTTGAGATACAACCCAGTTTTCTCATTTACAACTCAAATAACAAAAGTCCAAAGAAATTGATTCTTGTCCACAATGATTTCCTGCCTGCTAATTCAGGGATTTTTTTGTTAATTAACAGGTTGACTCTTCTCATTTGATCTACCAGAGTACCAAGGAGACAATTATTCAATAACCACTTTTTTTTTAATCTGAGGGGTTTAAGTAATCTTACAGGTTTGAATATTAGCTGTTTTTCTCTAATGTAGACGGGTGCTGATTCATCCTTCAACTCAATTCATAACAGACTATGAAACATAATTAAATTGAGATAACCTGGACTACCATATGTATGCAAAAAGCACTGTTTTGATTCGTGGTTTAACTTTATTACCTTTTTTTCCTTTTCAAGAATTTATTTATACTCAAGATAATGTTGATGATTTATGTCATGAGAATATCATTCAATTTACCAAAATATTAAAAGTGGTTATAGTAGAAATGGGATTATGGAGCAATTTTCACTTGTTCAAAATCTCTCATATATGGTTATATTTCTTTTTAGTAACAAAAAATACTTTTAAATAGGAGAACTGCCCTTGTAGTTCTTTTGCCTCAAATTGCTTTAAGATAATAAGATACATGCATTCCCAAATTTCCTCCTAAATGAATCAACTTCTAAAATTATTCATTTTTTTAGTAGTGAACTTACTGGTGTTTCCCCTGCCCTACTTTGTGCTTTTCTGTTTTTCATATTTTCTATATTAATTATGAATTACTAAAATTATTTTATTGAATATAACATATATACAGAAAAAGCCAATGAACTTTGACAAATTCAACATATCCATATAACCACTATTCAAATCATGACATACAACATTATAGGCATCCCAGAAGCTTCCTCTCAATGTACATTCTCAGTTATAACAGCAAAAATGTCTCTTGAATTCCAGGGAAATATCCTTTAAAAGTTAATGCCAAAAATGACATAGCATTTGTAATTAGTCAAAGTTAAACTTTATTTTACTCTCTACTTAATTTTCCAGATTTGGAAACCTTGAGCAAATGAGATTTTTTTCATCCTTGATTATTTTGTTTTTAATATGGTAATATCAGTTACACTACAAAGTAACAGTGAGATTATATGAGAGATGAAAAGTAATTCCCTTTGCATAGTGCCTAGCATATGGTAAATACTAATAATGTCTATATTTTAATACAATTCAGAATATTGACTAAAATGATGCATATAAAAAGCAGGCCTTGAGCTGGGCAAGGTGGCACATTCCTGTAATCCCAGCTACTTCTGAGGCTGAGGCAGGAGGATTACAAAGTTTGAGGACAGCCTGGAGAGTTTAGCAAATTTGTCTCAAAATTGCCTAAGCAATTTGTCTAAAAATTAAAAACAAAAAACAGGCCCTGATAAATATGAGGGGTTCGATTATTGTTCTTTTTACTTTCTCATCCCTCTTCCCCTATTCAGAATTTTAATGTAGTAGAGTTAAAATAATCTTATAAACAAAACAAAATTAATGCCTAAGTCTAACATTTAAGACCTCATAGTGTGGTTGATTTTCTGGTCTTTTCCTTTATAATGAAGTCTAAATAATATAAAAATAGTGTTCCCAAAGAACACAGAGTTAAAACCAGATTAAAGTGAAAAATGTAAAATACTAAAAGTTTATTTTGATAATAGGAATATTTTCTACTTTTTGTTATATATGTGTATGTGTTGTGGGATGACCATTATAGTTCTATAAAATGACAATACATCTGCTTTTCTGTGTGTTTGTGTGTGTGTGTGTGTATGTGTGTGTGTTTCATTAAAATGAGTGGTTATTTTTTTTCAAGTGATTTTATTTTATTTTATTTTATTTATTTTTGATGCTTTTATTGAAAAGGTACATTTAAAAAATACACAGACATTTTACCATTTACAGATTGCAGATATCAATACTCTAAAAGAGTTCACTATTTTATTGTTTTGTGATACTTTTTGCCCCTGATATCACAAATATTCTAGTCTTGTTGATACCAACTTCGAAAGGGGGGCATGGGAGCATGACCTGCAACATATTCAGTGAACAGAAAGACAAATTGTTCAATTATAAATTTTATATCTTCTGTACATTATTGCATTAGGGAGCCACAAAATTATGTAGCATCATTACAAATGAAAACAGGTTAAAAATGAAGATAATTACGTAGAAATACATGGATTCATTGTCTTCTTGCAGAATGCACAGGAGGTGTCAAAATGTACAATTTAGGAAGCTCTTTTTGTGTTTGTATATATTTGCTTAGCAACTCAAACCAGTGAGGAAGCTACAAAATAAGTTAGACAAAAATAGCAAACAGGTAGTAATTATAGCTATGTTATATGGCTTTCTATTTTGTTTAAATATCTCCAAATAAAATATGAAATAAAGAAAATACATTATCTTTTGTTCTCTTAACGAGAAATTCAAAGCTATTTTGCTTCCTAACATTTACACAGCAACTAAAGATGTTGAATTCAGACAAGAGATACAATCTAGTACTACACAGGATACAACAGTACTTGGGTGTAAAACAGTACACAATCCCTGTCGAGAGTACACCAAAAAGAAAACGTGATCCGTTGGTAAGATGGTATTCACAAGTAAGCACTTGTGTTCTATTTTTCTTTCACACTAGAATATGCCCAGTTGGATTCCAGAGCTATTTACAGACATCTGAGGAAGATCCTAGTTTTCAAGTCTGTCAGGAAAATATTCCATATTGTTCTAAGCCAGATTATACCCATGGGAAAACAGAGACTGTTTTTCTTTTTCTTTACTTTCTGACTGTACATTTTCAAGAACCCAGATTTCTCAGATACACCAATTAAATGGGGTCGAGTTGGGGAGGGAAGAGGGAACCTGTGCTGCTCACATTCCAAAATGATTTGATTGGTCCATAAAAGCACTCTTGAATCTAGTGATTTGTTTTTCACTGAAGCTGGGGTTTCAGGTGGTAGGCTGCATTTTGTGGGTAGGTGGGATACTTACTGTTACACAAAATGCTCAAGTTGCTGAAATCCTTTTGGCTTGGCTTTTCGACTTTCCTACTGGCCTGGCTGGTCTTGGGGCTTGCAGATGTCAGTATGGGGCAAACAGGATGGAGGCCGGCGTGGCACAGATGGGCCCGTGCCCTGGCCTCAGGAGAGCTGGAGGGATGGCTGGAGCCTGGAAGAGCGAGGAAGATGGCCGGGGTGGCAGTGACAGTGCAGAGGACACAGCCGCTGCTGCTGCCAGGGGTGAGGACAGGAAGGCTGGGGCCAAAGGTTTCATCATATCTTTCTGGAATGCAAGTTTTGCTGTTAAAATGCTTGTGCTCTTCTGGAGTTTGTTGTAAGGGCTGTATTTCAGCTTCAGTGGCTTCCCTGCAACTCGGTCTTTAGGCCTCTGGCTAGAAATGTGCTGTTTGAGTTGAATTTCCGAGTTAACATGAACATCACAGATTTCACAATGAAATGTCTTGTTCTGTAGTCCTGACCCCTTATTGCCATTCTGCATCTTTAATCTTGATCCAGGTCTAGGATAGGACTTAATTGGACCAGCTCCATTACAAGCCTCAACCATGGTCTTGTGTTTAGATCCTGTGTTGTGTGCCTCTAGCTATGACAGGGAGTTCACAGCCACTTTGCATAGTGAACAATAAAGCAATTTTTTGGCTTTCTTTTCTTCGGATTCAGCAACAGACCCTGGTGCTCCATTTGTGCTTTTGGAGGGCGAAGTGGCTGTCCCAGGTGGCAGGGCAGTTGTGCCAGATTTGAGGAGAAATGAGCCACTTTCAGAGCATGATGGCTGACTGAAACTATTGGCTTTCAGCTTTCCTTTATCTTCTGATTTGTCAGAGCTGTTGCCTGTGATTGGAGTGATGGAGCAGCTGGGATTAGCCTTTGCGCTGTCCTTGGAAGAAACCATTTTGGGTTTATTTTTCGTTGCCTCTAGTGCTTTGACCTTCATGGCATGTTTACTTCCTTTGTAGTGGGCCTCGACCTGGCTATCTGAGTTAAAGTGAAGCTGACAGACATTACAAGAAATAACTTTTTTCTTCTTTGGGGGAATGGATACTCCAAATGTGTGGTTAATGACTGCTTTTTGCACAGGATCCATTGTGTTAAAATTTGGAAAGAGCCCAATAGCCAAACTACCATCCACTGGAAAAGACATAAATGGTTTGATATCCAGTGAAGGCTGCATCATCAGAGTAGGAGTGCGCACAAGAGCAGGAAGGGTAGTAGTATGGCATGAACTGCCTGTGCTGGTGTTGGGGCTGGGGCTGACCAGCAGTGTCCCCGAGCTCTGGGCTGGAAGCGGGGGCTGCCCATCGCTCAGCTGCTTCACTCGTTTGGGATGGGATTTGCCGTTGTAATGGACCTGGGCCTGGGCTGCAGAGTTCAGCTGGATGTTGCACACCTCACAGAAGGAGAACAGAATTTTCTTTTTCTCTTTACTTAACTAGTCCTCAGGCCTGTCGGTCTTAATCCCCCTTTCTTCAAAGCACCGTAGAAAAGCTGCCATATTCATAATTCCATCTTCAAGATGGTACTTCATACACTGGGTTGTGTTCTAAAACCCCCTTTTTAAGTCGGTTGATGGGAAATTGTGCATATTTTCTTATAGATTTAGAAAAACAAATTGCTTTTAGGTTTCCAGATCAGCCCATAAACATCAATTTAATCTTCGATGAACTTGAAACGTAGACCATCTCGGCGCGCCGGCCGCAGGCACGTAGGGCAGTGGCTCCTCCAGCCTGGAAGCTGTTGCTCGCGCTCCGGCGGTTGCGGCCGTCCCGCCAGGGCTGCCCTGAAGCTCCGCGCAGACGCTCTCCCGCGATCTGCTGCAGCCCCGGACGGTAGCTACCGTGACAGCCGGCGGTGGCGACGGCGACGGCGACAGCTGGGCGCAGCGCGGCCCCGGAACTGTCCAACTCTTTCGGGAGTGGGGCTCAGACGCCCGGCCGCGGCCCCGGCGCTGAGCGCCTGTGCGCCCGGCCTCGCCCAGGTGAGCCGCGTGTGCCCAGAGCCCGCCGGGCGCGCCCTGCCCGCACCAGCTGCCCGCCGGGCTCCCTTGTCTGGCCGAGGACCCCCGGGTTTAGACGCTCCAACGCCATTCCCGCGCGCCGATGGTGGTGACGGTTGACCAAGGAGAGACTTGCAAGGCACACACACTAAAGCGATGAGGCGGGACTGTTCAGGGCTGGTTGACACTGTAGAGCCTCCCGCAGCAGCACTGCCTTAAATCCCGCCTTGCCAGGCCCGCGCGCACAGGTAGGGAGAGCAGGCGCCGCCGACCAGGGGTCTCACCCAGGGCGCAGCTTCGGGGCTCAGGTCCTTGAAGAAATGCTTGGCGATGACAGAGGTCCCCAAACCCGGATGCCAAGCCGCGCAGAAGGGCGGATGTTTCATGTATTAGGCAAACCAGAGTGAAACTCTCTTCTTGGAGATGGGCAGACCAACTATTTGTTTTTTCTCTTTGACCAGCTCTCTGCTCGCTGACCACACGGAGCAGCCTGGGCGTTTATGGATGAGCCGGGAAGGCCTGGAGAGCCGAGGCATCGCAGCCTTGCTTGGACCTGAAACCCTCCTGGGCGGGGAGAGGGCTCATTTCCTCAAATGATTTTAAATGACCAGTTATTTGAGTCTTTGAGAATTTACCCAAAGAAAAACTTCAAATTGAACTTGACAGTTCTTTCAAATTTCTGAGCAGAAAAAAAAGGGGAACAGCTGGAGCTAAGAGAGAGGCCGCCCCAAGGGTGAAGAGAATTTGGGGGAAGAACAAGTGATAACCCATTGTCTAGGCTCCTCTGCTACCATCTGGCTTCTTGGCAATCTCTCTCCCTTTTCCCGACTGCTTACCTGCTTCTGCGTCTGACTTCCCTTAGACTCCAGCCAAACCTACTGCCTAGATCTGAAGTCTGCTAATGGCTTGGTTGGGAAAACAGCCAATAATAAGTTAGAAATGAAGGAAATCTATCATTTGAAACTCTCTTTGAGTCCAAGAACTAAATCTACATCATAGGCTTGTGATATGATGGGAAAATAGCCTCTGTTAGTTGTTGTTATTATTACTATTATTATTTTCTCTTCAATGAGTATGGTTGAGGTTAAGGAGCTGCCTAATTTTAAAATTATTTTATTAATTATGTTTAATAAGTTTATGAAAATTAAATTTGATTTTAAATTAAAACTAATTTTATCATAATTGATAATCTGAGAAATAAATACTTCAAATCCAAAATCAGGATTACTTTAATAAATTTAAATAACACAGGAAAGACCAAATTGATTACACAGTTCTGAAACTGTAGCAAGACTTCTCTTGGAATATTAATGGTGATCAAATTCTATTTTTCTAAGCAAAGACTGGGTTTTGACATATTCAAAACCACATACAAAACCATATTCTGGTTTTCTCCCCTTCAACTCCATCTCTTGTTTCTCTACCCCTTTTCCCTTTTAAAATTTCCAGTGAATGAAAATTCTACTCAACAAATATTGTTTTTTTAATAACTAAAGTGTCCCCATTTCTAAGCTAAGAACTGAATTTCAAATTATATAACCTTCACTCTCTAAAAATAACTCTGTGTGTGTGTGGGGGGGGTGTGCGTGTCTGTAAGAACATTTTTGAACACTGGCTATTCCTGCCAAGAATGCAACTGAAATACACTGGCTTCTAGGTATAGCCACTTTCTCAGCAGAAGACACACAATCTTCATTTAGGTGTGAATTACTCAGAACAGCACCACCTCTCCAAACTCCTGTTAGACTGCTTCTCAAAAGAATTAAAATGTGATATACTTTTGCACATTATTTTTTTACAAACCTGACAGGGGAAAAATATCTGGACTTTGTGCCAGAAAACAAAGAAAAATGAAGTTAATGTCTGTTTAAGTTTTTGAAGACACATGCTTTACTTAGATTTTTTTAAAACAGGATTTAATATATTTTGAATGTACTACAACTCTATTCTGCAGGCTCTCCATAGGGTACTATTATTGTTCAATATGTGTTATAGTACTTGTAATCTTGTTCTCTAAAATGGAAAATTCTACCATTATCTATGTTATCTCCTTTTTCAGATTTCCCCTCAGCAGCAGGACATAAAGTAACAAGAGTAGGAGAGTGGGACTGGTTTGAACCAGCTAATCCAGACTTTCCCATGAACTCACAATGTTTAATATGACCAATAAGCTGACTGCATTCAAATTTAGCCAATACATATAAATTTACTAGGGAAAACAAGACAATTTAAATAAAATGATTCTTAGTATTTGGCAATATCCAAATTAATGCTGCAACATTAATTAAAAATTAATTCTTCCTTAATTTTTTTAAAAAGGAAGAGGGCAGAATGGAGTTTTAAAGCAGAGTTCAAATACTCAGAGGAAGAAAAGTATGATGAAAGAAACCCAATATTGCTGACACAAAAAGTAATAACAATTATTTTATAGTTAATATTTATTGAACATGTACTAAGAAGAGCATTTCATGTGTTTTAATTCAAACTTTACAATGTCCCCATAAGGTAAATTCGATCTTTATTGGACATCTAAGGATACTAACACATGGCCATAGATACCAGAAGGCAGGGGCCAGGTTATGTAGGACCTTGAGAATTGTGTTGAGGAGTTGGTCTTTATCTAAGGTAACCAGCTGAAGAGTTTTTAATAAGGTGTCAAATTTTAATATATGTCATTTGATTTTGTGTGTAGAAAACAGCAAATCCAGAGCTACTCTATGAGATAAACAGTATTATTGTTCTTATTTTGCAGAAACAGAAACTGAGGCAAAAAAACAAACAAACAAGTGACTTACCAGTGTTATACAAGTTGTGACATAGCTGGATTCCTACCCAGGCTGAGCCTACCATCCACAGCTATATTTTTACTTCTTCACCTATAATGGGAGTTTTATCCTGATAAAATCATCTTAAATTGAAAACATCATAAGTCAGAAATGTATGAATATACCTAACCTACCGAACATCCTAGCTTAGCAACAGGGTACACTGTAGAGACATGGTTGTGTTTCCTCTTAGTAGCACGAGGCTCAACTAAAGCTGACCAGGAGCAGCAGTTCACAGCCACTACTCAACATGGAGAGAGACTATCCTATGGCTATTCCTCACCTGGGAAAAGACTAAAATGCAAAATTTGAAGTATGATGCTTACTGAATGTGTAGCACTCTTGCTTGTACCATCATAAAGTCAAAAAAGTTTAAGATGAAACATTGTTAAGTCAAGAATCATCTGTACTGCAAATGAGCATGGGGAACTGGAGTAGGGTAGTAACAGTAATAATAAAGACACATGGAAGGATTTGGTAAGATATTGAGACTTGTGCCCACTTCGGCGGCATATACACTAAAATTGGAGTCACACAGAGAAGATTAGCACAGCTCAAGTGCAAGAATGACATGTGAATTTGTGAAGCATTCCATGTTTTTAAAAAATTTATTGAGATCTGGTGATGTATTAAGCATAGTGAGCAAGAAGGCCGGAATTGTAAGTGATGATATGCTTATGTCTTAAGCAAAATGAGAATTTAGCTGTTGAGTGGGAGATCATGGTCACAGAAGCAGGTTTTAGGTAAGGAGATGAAGAGTTCAATCTTAAATTAACCAAGTTTGAGGAGTTTCTGAGACAACTAACAGGTTATTTAAGATGTAAATGTGGCTGGGTATGGTGGCTCATACATGTAATCCCAGCAGCTCAGGAGGCTGAGGCAGTAGGATCACTAGTTCAAAGTCAGCAAGTTCAATGTAGCAAGGTACTAAAAAACTGAGCAAGACCCTGTATCTAAATAAAATATAAAAAATGCCTGAGGATGTGGCTCAGTGGTAAAGCAACCCAGGGTTCAATGTCTGTTACAAAAAAAAAAAAAAAAAAAAAAGACGACGACAAAAAAGTAAATCTAAAGGGCTCCTGATAACCTTTAAAAAGAATGTTACCTTTTGTCCTCTTGCTTGCCATATTTCATACCATTCCTTCCTTTTTACTACCATCTGTGATTGTTTTATTCCATCTCCTGCCAGAATGTAAGCCTATTATGATAGATTTTTTGTTTGACCACTATATTCCCAACATCTGTCATACATAAATTGTCCAATGAATGAATAAAAGACAGCCTTGGAGAATCATATCACAAAATTTTTTGATAAAGCGGAATTCAAGTTCTCCTTATTCATGTGTCCAGTGTGAATAAAAGCACTGTCATAAGGCAATCCATTTGAGGAGCGGGTGGCTTACTAGGGATTGAACCTAGAGGCTCTTAACCACTGGGCCAGCACTTTTTATTTTGAGATAGTGTCTTACTGAGTTACTTAGAGTCTCACTAAGTTTCTGAGTTGACTTTGAACTCACAATCCTCCTGCCTCAGCTTCCAGATCCACTGGGATTACAGGTGTGAGCCACCACACCCAGCTCCATTTTTATTTTACAGCTTAGGAAACTTTTTTAATATTTATTTTTTAGTTATAGGTGGACACAATGTCTTCATTTTACTTTATGTGGTGCTGAGGATGGAACCCAGAGCCTCACACATGCCAGGCAAGCTCACTACCTCTGAGCCACAACCCCAGCCCCAGGAAACTCATTTTTTTAAGTAATTTGGAAAACCCTTATGTGACATACTGACCTGTTTATGCAGGTGGGCTATCCTGGACCTCCTACCTAAAAGTTAATGATCACATGGTTCTTTTCAAACCTGAGTTCCTCTAAATCACTTGGCTTAAATGAACATCAGTTTGTCATTGTCCTTGACATTCTCTACCCTTCTCCACCTCCTATATATACACACTGGGGTTCACAGTATTCAAAACAGTACTATCAAAAATTTAGTATTCACTAAAAACAGCCCAAACTCCATTAACTTTTCTACTTGCTGCTCAACTAAAATGCCATTAAAAAAATATAACACTTCGTTATATCAAAATATTTGGCAATGTAAAAGGTCTCCTTTGTATTATTTTCTTGGAGTTTGGAAAAGAGTGACCCAGTTTCATTTTCAAATCTGTTTATTCAAAAAAAAATACATTCTAAAGATTCAACAATCTATCAAAATTCAAGTCTGTTTTTTTTTTTTTTTGTCCCTGGTAGGACTAGAAAATGGTTATATTTTTATAACCCTTTTAGGAAATCTATCCTAAAAAAATAATATACAAAGTTTGACTTTTCAAAAGTCAAATGCAAAATTACTTATTGAAATGTAAAAATTGGAAACAAAGTGTCCATGTACAGGATATTGATAATGGCACATCCAACATTAAGTAGCCAGCCATCAAAATGTCATTGCTAAATCCCTCTTATATTTTCAGAGTAGTAGTATGGGGGAAATGCTTATAAAATAAATAGAGGAAAGCAAGATACAACATCCACTATGTAGGATGATTGCAACTATGGAAATAAATAAAGTCAAATATTAACATTTGTTCTGGTTGGTGAGTTCTGGGAATTTTTCCAAAATTTTGCTGAATGTAAACTTAATGATTGAAATAAATTAATTCATAACAAGATATAAAATTGACTTTCCTTTTTCCTCTGAGTCTCTTTATATGCTCATTGGACAAGATTAAAGCCCTTGCTGGGCATAGTAGCACTATCCTGTAATCCCAGCAACTCCAGAGGCTGAAGCAAGTAGATCCCAAGTTCAAGGTCGCCTCAGCAACCTCAGCAAAAATACTCAGCAACTTAACAAGACCCTGACTCAAAATTAAAAATAAAAAGGGCTGACAATACAGCTCAGTGGTAAAAACCCCTGGATTCAATCCCCAGTACCAACCAACCAACCAACCAACCAACCAAAAGATTAAAGCCCTTTTTTCACAAACAAAACAAAAGCCATTTTTCTCTCTAACTTGAAATAATTTGAAATGAAGAAAGAGGTAAAGAAAATAATCAAAAACAAAGGAAAAAGAAAGGAAGAAAGTATCAATAATGGAAGTTAGAATACTCGAAGAAGTCCACTTAAATTTCTATGGATTCTTTGACTAGAATTGACAGTAGTGGGGTAGGGAAAAAGACATTACAGGTATGAGAACATACTGAGGTAGAAAGCCATGAGTTCCAATGACAGAGACAGAAAATTGTGGATATCGGACAAAGGGTGTAAACAAATTCCTCTTTGGGAAAAGAATAGAGTAAATAGGAAAGAAAGAGTAGTTGTAACTTGTCACTGGTAGACATGATTATCACATGCTTGCTTAGGATAATTTTTATAAAAACCTGGGATAGTTATGATTGATATATAAAATTCTTAAGTAAAATTCTGTGAGCTGTATAAGAAAGAACTAGAGATGAACTTATAATGATTAAATCAGGTTTTTAAAATAACCCATCTGATGGAAAGTATTAAGAAAAGAAATTTATTTATAGCTATACTTTAGCCATTTCTTACACAAACATAAAAATTCCAATTAAGAATGAAGAAAATGTGTAGCTGGGTATGGTGGCATAGTTTGGTAATCCCACTGACTCGGGAGGCTGAGGCAGGAGGACTGCAAGTTCAAGGTCAGCCTCAGAAATTTAGTGACACACTGTCTCAAAATAAAAAAATAAAAAAATTCTTTAAAAAGGTGGGAGTGCAGTTCAGTGGTTAAACATCCCTGACTTCAATCTCTGATACCCACCCCCCCAAATGTGAGGAATAGTAATGCATATAATTAAATAGTTATTTCATAAATTAAATGTTTTGGAAATTGGCTAATTATATCCATCATTCAGTACTGTTTGAATGGAAGACATAATGAATATAAAGTGTCTAACACAAGTCTGGCATTCAACAGAAATGGCAGCTTTTATCTTATTTATTTTTATGTGGTGCTGAGGATCGAACTCAGGGCCTCATGCTTGCTAGGCTAGCGCTCTACCACTGAGCTATAGCCCCAGCCGAGAAATGGCAGCTTTTATTGATAGTTAATGATCTGCAATATTTTTTTGCAACTTCATTTATTTATTTATTTTATGTGGCTGAGGATCAAACCCAGTACCTCACATGTGCTAGGAAAGCTCTCTACCACTAAGTCACATCCCAAGCCCCATGATCTGGAATACTTTATAATTTCTGTGCCTGCATGAAATATTTGATGTTTTATGCTGTCATACTGTAACAACAATTTTACACACATGTAAAGAATATTTATCAAACTTAATATTATTATTATTTGCCAATATTAAAGGATTATTCAAAGATTCACTCTTGATAAAAATAAGCAGATAACTATGAAGACAGATGTACTTTTTAGATACGTAAAAGATCAAAGAAAAAATACCTAGTAAATTTTCCACTCATTTTGTAGATGTGGTCCTGTATTTTATCCCTGTGAATAGTAGAATCTATTCAGAACAGGAACACCTGACTTCAGAGCTTATTTTTCTCTAGATAAATTGAGAAGCCAAACCTATAATATTGATTAATGAGAACTTGGAAAGCAAACAGAAGATACTTTATTGCTTATGCTATTTAAACTACTTAGATTATGCTTCAGAATTCACTGGCTATAATGCTGCTTCTGCTTTTAGCTATATGACACTGGATGTTTATAATCTAAATATATATGATTTTTTGGGTTGTAAAAATCTCATGGGCTGGGGAAATATTAATAAATACAAAGCATCAAAAAGAATTTCCTTTGATAGTTGATTGTAGATAATTAGAATTTAAGTTATCAATGGCTTAAAAATATTTAGAGAAAGAATAAAGATGTACCAACAGAGAGAGAGAGAAAGAAAAGGAGAGAGGCAGGGAGGAGGGGAAGAGAGACATTACTAAGATATGATGCAGTCTACTCTGAAAAGGGTAATTATGGGAAAAGTTTGAGAGGTACCAAGAACATCAAAAAATAGCCAAGGCAGAAATAAATATATAAATAGATGACTGAAAAGGAGATATGTGTACACATGCATGTGTGCAAAAAAATGAGACTAGAAGACAGTCTTGCAGTGCCTTAAAAAGTTAAATATAAAGTTACTATTTGATTCAGCACTTCCACTCCTAGGGATATACTCAAAAGATTATAACATGTATCCAGCTGGGCATGGTGGTGTGCACCTGTAATCCTAGTGACTCAGGAGGCTGAGGCAGGAGGATAGAAATTTCAAGACCAACCTCAGCAATTTAGTGAGGCCCTGAGGACTTAGTGAGATGCTGCTTCAAAATGAAACATATAAAAGGCTGGGGATATGGCTAAGTAGTTAAGCACCACTGGGTTCAATCTCCAGTACCCAAAACAAAAAAAAATGTATATATAAGTATACAAATACACACACACACAATAACTGGTACATAATTATTCAGAACATCATATTCATAACAGGCAAAAGTGAAAGTAACCAAATGTCCTTCAACTCATAAAATATATCAGTTGATGATAAAATGTGGCATATATACAATGGAATATTATTCAGCCATAAAAAGGAATGGATTACTGATTCACACTACAACATGGATGAGCCTTGAAATATTTTGCACAGATAAAAAACCAGTCACAAGAGACCACATATTATATTACTTCATTTATATGAAATACCACTGTAGAAAATTTATAGAGACAGAAAGTAGATTAGCAGTTGCCTAAGGCTGATGGGAAATGGAAAATTGTGAGATGACAGGTAAAATATATGGAGTTTCTTTTGGGAGTAATGAAAATGTTCAAAATTGACTATAGTGAGAGTTGTACTACCCTGTGATTATAATAAAACAACTGAATTGTACACTTTAAATAGAGGAATTTTATAATATGTGAAGTCATTTGATAGCCTTGGACAGCTTTATTCGGATTACAAATGTTTTTTTTTATTATACCAAGACTTTTAAAAGGTAGAATAAGTAGCTGGCTTTTTAAAAATTTAAAATCTAAGGCTAAACACAGTGCAGGTGTAGCTCAGTGGTAGAATGCTTGTCTAGTGTGCTTAAGGCCCTGTTCAATGTCAGTACCACACACACACACACACACACACACACACACACACACACACACAGGCAAATGAATCTTATTAATGAATAGAACATTCATTAGGAGGGTACCATCAAATAAATGAATAAATATATTAATTTGACAGCAACATTTTTAGACTTACCTTTATATTGAGTGATATGATTCCAAAGGGGTAAATTTTCTTTTTCCTTTTTTTTTGGTACTACAGATTGAACCCAGGGGCACTTAACCACTGAGCACATCCCCAGCCCTTTTTATATTTTTTATTTTGAAGCATAGTCTCACTAAGTTGCTGAGGCTTCTTTGAATTTGCAATTCTCCTGTCTCAGCCTCCAGAGCCACTGCATGAATTTTCAATTCTTGAATTTGTTTTATCCTTGATTTTTAAAGTTTGTTTTTCAGTGCATTATAGTTATACATAAAAGGAGAGTTCATTCTGACATATTCATAAAAGAAGTAACATAGTTTTCTCCATTTCAATCCTAATACTCCTTACCTCTTACTTTTCCTTTGCTTTCTCTCTGGTTCCCTTCCTCTTTTCTATTGGTCTTCCTTCTATGGACTTATTTTTCACTTGATGCATTATAGTTACATATAAATTGGAATGCACTGTGATATATTCATAAATGTCCCTAGAATAATTTGGTTAACTACATTCCCCAGTTCTTCCCCTTCCCCTTGCCTCCTTCCTCCCCAATGTGTCCCCCTACCTGCAAAGCACACTTCTACTCTTCCAATGTCCCTTCTATTTTTCTGAAAAAATGATGGTTAGATGTCATAGAAGAAAGTGGCAATGTCTTAATCTTATGCCTACTGTCTGGCCCAATGGCTCTTCCATCCTTGTCAAGGGAGTTATAACCTTTTATCCTGTCATTCAACACTATCACTCAATTGCTTTTTTAAAAATTTTTGGTTGTGGATGGACACAATATCTTTATTTATGTATTTATTTATTTTTATGTGGTGCTGAGAATTGAAGCCTCACATGCACTAGGCAAGTGCTCTATCACTGAGCCGCAACCCTAGCCCTCAACTTTTTCTTAATTATCTCATTTGAAAATACTCTTTCTCTTAAAAATTTTTCACAGGAAACTGGAAAGGTAGTAGAGGTTTTTGAAAATCTATTGCAGGACTGGAGTTGATACTCAGTGATAAAGCATATGCTTTAACACGTACAAGGCCCACAAAGCCCTGAACAGAGGAAAAGAGGGAAAGAAAAGGAGAAGAAAGAAAAAATGGAGGGAAAAGAAAGGAAGTCCATGGGGCTGGGGATGTGGCTCAAACGGTAGCGCACTCGCCTGGCATGTGTGCCGCCCGGGTTCGATCCTCAGCACCACATACCAACAAAGATGTTGTGTCCGCCAAGAACTAAAAAATAAATATTAAAATTCTCTCTCTCTCCCTCTCTCTCTCTCTCTCACTCTCTCTTAAAAAAAAAGAAAGGAAATCCATTGCAATAACTCCCTTCTAAAAATCTATAGTCTAGAACTATGATAGCAGAAGAGAAAAATGCACAGATGAATGTAAAAGACAAATTCATTTGATCTGATGATTAATGATTCCCAGATTATGGGGAGAAATAAAAAGAGGCAATTACTAATATATTGCATGGAAGGAGTGTCAAAATTGGGAAAGTTAGAGACAACTGTTTTAGAGAAATTGATAAATTTAGTTGAAATTAGTAATAAATTAATATATAGGTTATTTTGGTAGAAAATTTATCCCTGACACTATGGCATGTTAGAAAAATCAATATAATTTTATGTGTACTTTTATTTTACTACTATGAACTTCATAAAGATGAGTTCTAAATCTTATTCACTTTGTAATCCCAGCACTGATCTTACTGCCTTTAATAGTTAAAATAATTTTCAGTTGAGTCAACTCAAGATCAATTCCTGAACACATATGCTCATTTAAAATTAAATGTAACATGAAGACAGGCAGGGAAGAGAATCTTGAAAATTGTAAAGAGCATAATGTTTGATCATAAGATACTATTTTAAAAATTTAGACTTTCTAAAATAAATAAAACTAATATTTAAAGACAAATAATATATTTTGATGAAATCAAGATTTAAGCATTAAGCAAATAAAGTAAGATTTAAGCTATTTTAAATTTGGTTAAATGGATGTATGTGGCAGTTTTTCATTAAATTAAAAATAATTTTAAAATACCAATTTTTGAGGTATTTTAACAATGAGGTTTGGTATTCATACTTATCTGATTATATTTGTTATGAGGTTTTTATACCTTTATTATAAGGAGTAGAATGTGTTACTTTAAAAATCTATTGAACATTGTGAATTTTGCTGCTATAAACATTGATGTGGCTGTGTCCCTGTAGTATGCTGTTTTTAAGTCCTTTGAGTATAGACCAAGGAGAGGGATAGCTGGGTGAAATGGTGGTTCCATTCTCAATTTTCCAAGGAATCTTCATACTGCTTTCCATATTGACTGCACCAACTTGCAGTCCCACCAGCAGTGTATGAGTGTACCTTTCTCCCCACATCCTCGCCAACACTTATTGTTGTTTGTCTTCATAATAACTGTCATTCTCACAGGAGTGAGATGGTATCTTAGAGTAGTTTTGATTTGCATTTCTCTACCACCCTACCACCGAGCTACAACCTCAGCCCTCAACTTTTTCTTAATTATCTCATTTTCAAATACTCCTTCTCTTAAAATTTTTTTTCACAGAAAATTGGAAAGGGAGTAGAACATTTTTTCATATATTTGTTGAATGATATCATCTTCTGAGAAGTGTCTGTTCAGGTCTTTGGCCCATTTGTTGATTGGGTTATTTGGTTTATTTGATGCTTAACTTTTTGAGTTCTTTATATGCCGTAGAGATTAGTGCACTATCTGATGTGTGAGGGGTAAAAATTTTCTCCCAATAACTGTGGAAAAAAACTTAGATGTCCTTCCATAGATGAATGGATTAAAAAATGTGGCATATATACACAATGGAATATTACTCAGCTATAAAAGAGAATAAAATCATGGCATTTGCAGGTAAATGGATGACACTGGAGAAGATAATGCTAAGTGAAGTTAGCCATTCCCCCCAAAAAACAAATTCCCAATCTTTTCTCTGATATAAGGAGGCTGATTCATATTGGGGTAGGGATTGGGGAGCATGGGAAGAATAGAGGAACTCTAGATAGGGCAGAGGGGTGGGAGGGGAAGGGAAGGGGCAGCGGGTTAGCAAGCATGGTGGAATGTGAGGGACATCATTATCCAAAGTATATGTATGAAGACACCAATTAGTGTGAACATAATTTATATACAACCAGAGATATGAAAAATTGTGCTATATATGTGTAATAAGAATTGTAATGCATTCCACTGTCATTTATTTTTTAAAAAATCATTTTAAAATTTTTTTTAAAAATTAAAAAAAGTTGAAATATTAAAAATAAATAAACAAACAAACAGATCATCAAGCATATGAGAGGCTCCATTTGAAAAACAATCTGAGGCTGCGGCTGTGGCTCAGTGGTAGAGCGCTTGCCTAGCAAGTACAAGGCACTAGGTTTGATCCTCAGCACCACATAAAAATAAACAAATAAAATAAAGATATTGTGTCCAACTACAACTAAAAAAAGTATTTTTCAAAATCTATTGAACATATGTATTTTTTCTCAGTCTTAAAGGATATATTCCCAGAAAATTTAAAACTCAGTATGTTGAAATGTCATCAGTAATTCATTGAGACTTTCTGCTCATAAAAATAATCAATTCAATGCATTATGTTACTAACATAAGCAAAAATATTATGCTTTCAGACAGTAATTGCTCCTTAGTAAACTTACTGTTGCAAATGCCTATGTCCAATATCAAATAAGATTTATGTATAATACAGATCTTCATTTTGGAGTAATGGCTTTTTATTAAAAATACTTACTGTTCTGTTTTTCACCAAGAGCAACCAATGTTTCAAGAACTTTAATTCCTTCTTGAACAGCCAAAAGTTCATTGTTACTGGCTGGTCTGTTTCTTTCAACAGCTTTTAGCTTTTCAACCACTATGGGAGCTAATGAATGGATGTAGGGAGTTGAAAGGGCATGGTTGGAATGCTGGAAAACTGAGAGGAGAAGCTGGTAACATTTGGCTTGTACCTATGTAAGGAGATCATTCAATCAATTAACACATGATTGTTCTTACCTGCTCTACAATCACATTACATCTTAATATGTATGTAATACAGCACAATGAAAATATAAATGTTATTTTCCATATAAGAGAAATGAAAGAGAGTAATGGAACTTTCTTTCAATAAGCTAACTGAATAAACCTCTCAAAAAAATTGGAATCTCTCGAAATAATTCTTTATACCAATTTAAGTTTTGTAGCCATAGAAAATAAAGTCTCACTGGCTTTTATATTAGAAAAACTTCATATGAATAATTATTTTTTAAAAAAGGAAGAAGGGAAGGAAGAAAAGTTATAAGTATTGGGGGAGAATAGTGGAATAAAATTGTTTCAGCACTTTGCAGAATACAAATTGCCAAACTTCACTGACATCAGAAATACCTGGGGAGCATTTTAAAAATACAGATTCCTGAGTCACAACTCTGAAGACTCTGATTCAGGGAGCTAGGAATCCAGGAATGTTCCTAAGTTGTTTTATTTTTCCTGATATGCAGAATATTTGATAATCATAACTTTAGGCTTCAACATTGTAAAATAATAAAGCATGTTTTCTAAACAAACAAGTTTCGAATAGGCTTATTAAAATATGCAATAATATAAATTTATCCATTAATGTAGTGGGTATCATTTAAATAAATCTTGGAAACCCTGAAAATGTCTCCTAATATGGCCGAAAACTAATCAAAGTTATTAGAGAATTTCTGCATATTTAAGTAAACATACAAATGTGTTTCTTTAACAACAACAAGTGCTGGCGAGGATGTGGAGAAAAGGGTACTCTTGTACATTGCTGGTGGGACTGCAAATTGGTGCGGCCAATTTGGAAAGCAGTTTGGAGATTCCTGGGAAAGCTGGGAATGGAACCACCATTTGACCCTGCTATTGCCCTTCTTGGACTATTCCCTGAAGACCTTAAAAGAGCATGCTACAGGGATGCTGCCACATCGATGTTCATAGCAGCACAATTCACAATAGCTAGACTGTGGAACCAACCCAGATGCCCTTCAATAGATGAATGGATAAAAAAAATGTGGCATCTATACACAATGGAGTACTATGCAGCAATAAAAATGACAAAATCATAGAATTTGCAGGGAAATGGATGGCACTAGAGTAGATTATGCTTAGTGAAGCTAGTCAATCCCTAAAAAACAAATACCAAATGTCTTCTTTGATATAATGAGAGCAACTATGAACAGAGCAGGGAGGAAGAGCAGGAAGAAAAGATTAACATTAAACAGAAACATGAGATGGGAGGGAAAGGGAGAGAAAAGGGAAATTGCATGGAAATGAAGGGAGACCCTCGTTGCTTTACAAAATTACATATAAGAGGTTGTGAGGGGAATGGGAAAATAAACAAGGAGAGAAATGAATTACAGTAGAAGGGGTAGAGAGAGAAGATGGGAGGGGAGGGGAGGGGGGATAGTAGGGGATAGGAAAGGTAGCAGAATACATCAATTACTAATTGGGCATTATGTAAAATTGTGGATGTGTAACCGACGTGATTCTGCAATCTGCATTTGGGGTAAAATTGGGAGTTCATAACCCACTTCAATCTAATGTATGAAATATGATATGTCAAGAGCTTTGTAATGTGGTGAAAAACCAATAAAAAAATAAAAAAAAACAAAAAAAACACAAATGTGTTTCTTTTATAGTTAAACCCAGTGATATTTTCTAGTTTTTCCATTTAAAACTCTTACTGTAAATATTTAGGTTTTCTTTATATATAACACATTTTAATGAATCAACCAGATATTCTCCTGATAAAGTGGAATGTTTGCTTAGGTGTAACTTACCCATAGGTCACATGAATTTAATGTATTTTTAAATGTGTTCATGCAGCCATTCTGTAATGACTGGACTCCTATTATTTCACTACTAGCAGACCACAGGAATAGTGCAATTGCTGTCAGCATGCTAACTTCATCAGGTGTGGGCACAGAATCTTCTGAAAATGAAAAATGGGGAAAAAAGTGCCATTTCCAAAACTTTTGGAAATTCAATCTTCAACAACTCTCTCCTGCTCCTAACATTCATCACAGTTTATCAAGAAAATAAATTAAAATGTTACCATTTTGAAACATGTAATTATAAATAATTCAGGCAAAATGGATACTAAAACCACTGTGTGAAAGTTAGATAGACAGCAAACAATTAAGGTAGTTTCAAAATATCTCCCCATTGATTCCTTGTTAGTTATAAAAGGGAGAAATGACAACTGTATAGTGGAGAAACAAGGCAGATACAATCTTAACGAAGTCATTAAAGTTAAGATTCCCAATAATGAGACAAAGCAACATTGTATGCTTTCTTATAAAATGCTCTGAGAAGATATAACAGTATTTATATAGTATTTTTCCAAAAATGCATAAAAGTAAAGAAAAAAATAGATAACTCAAAATTATGAAACATTCTACAAAAGTAGATGGCCTGCACTCTTCAAAAATATTAATGTCATGGGGCTGGGATTGTGGCTCAGCAGTAGAGTACTCGCCTATCACGTGGATCCTCAGCACCACATAAAAAACAAGTGGATAAATAAATATAAACGAAGGTATTCTGTCCAACTACAACTTAAAAACAAACAAACAAACAAAAATTAATGTCACAAAAGATTAACCCTGAGGAACTATCCCAGATTAAAGAAAACTAAAGAAATATGACAACTAAGGAAAAGAAAAAGTTCTATAAAAGTCATGATTAGGACATTTAAAATATGCATATGAATAATAACAGCATTTTATCAATGTTAAATTGCCTAAATTTTATAATTCTTCTATTATCATGTAAGGAATGTTCTTGTTCTTAGGAAATCTGTGAAGTATTTAAAGAGTCATGATGACTTCAACATATTCTCAAATGGTTCAGCAAAATTAATAATAAAGGTACAGGGGCTGAGGTTGTTGCTTAGTGGCAGAACACTGGTCTCCCACATGTAAGTCACTGAGTTTTATCCTTAGCACTGCATAAAAATAAATAAACAAAATAAAGATATTGTATCCATGTACAACTAAATTTAAAAAAAAAAATAAAGGTATGAGGGTTATGTGGATAATAATAAATCCTTGAGGCAAAATGTTAACTGGTGAATCTAGGAGGAGGGTATATTGGTGTTTTCTACACTTGAAATTAAGTTTGACGGGCTGGGGATGTGGCCCAAGTGGTACCACGCTCGCCTGGCATGTGTGCAGCCCGGGTTCGATCCTCTGCACCACATACAAACAAAGATGTTGGGTCCACCTAAAATTTAAAAAAAAATATATATTAAAATTCTCTCTCTCTCTCAAAAAAAAATTCAGTTTGAAATTTATTTCAAAAATCAAAGGATTAAAAGTGAAAAAAAATGTTTTGCAGCATTCTTGATGGGATTTATGTACGTGTGTATGTATGCCCACATAAATACACATACACATATTTTAAAATAAAATATCTCAGCTCTTAGAGTAAAGAAGTAGGGTTTCCAAATGGAAATTCTTCATTATAATTTTTTTTCTTTTTTTTTATTAAAGATTTTATTTATTTATTTATTTATATAGTTCTCAGCAGACACAACATCTTTGTTGGTATGTGGTGCTGAGGATGGAACCCGGGCTGTAAGCATGCCAGGCGAGCGCGCTACCGCTTGAGCCACATCCCCAGCCCATAATTTTTTTTTAAGCAAGAATTAAGGGGGGCTGGGGATGTGGCTCAAGCGGTAGCGCGCTCGCCTGGCATGCTTACAGCCCGGGTTCCATCCTCAGCACCACATAAAAACCAAGGTGCTGTGTCTGCCGAAAAGCAAAAATAAATATTAAAAAATTCTCTCTCTCTCTCTCTCTCTCTCTCTCTCTCTCTCTCTCTCTCTCTTTCTCTCTCTCTCTGCCCTTTCTCTCTCTATCTTTAAAAAAAGAATTAAGGGAATTGCTAGCCTTATACTATATCAATATTCCCATGGCTTTGATCCTTCATGCATAAATATACCTCCTGTGAGTTCAGCTCTGGACAGAATATCTTAGGCAAGTTAATTGTATTATCAGACCTTCAAATTCACTTCATATAATGAACCAGCTTGATAAAATAGCAAACATTTTCTGTTAATGTTGACAATTTAGGTCTGGGGTTGTGGTTCAGTGGTACAGTGCTTGCCTAGCACATGTGAGGCACTGGGTTTGACCCTCAGCACTGTATAAAATTAAACTTAAAAAAAATAAATAAAGGCATTGTATCCCTCTACAACTAAATTTTTTTTTTTTAAATTGACAATTTAGGGTTCGGGCTGCAGCTCAGTGGTAGAGTGCCTGCCTCACATGTGTGAGGCACTGGGTTCAATCCTCAGCACAACATAGAAAAAATAAAATAAAAAATAAAGATATTGTAGGGCTAGGGCTGGGGCTTAGTGATAGAATGTCTAGCACATGTGAGGCACTGGATTTGATCCTCAGCACCACTTAAAAATAAAATAAAATAAGGGTATTGTGTCCAACTACATTATATATATATATATATATATATATATATATATATATATATATATATATTCTAGATATGCTCAACAAAATTAAAACTAAAGTACTTATAACAAATTCTTAACCATTTCTTCTTCCTGATATTCCTATTTATCTATCAATCTGCACATACATTCATATATGAGGCATTTAATCTTTTTAAGTTTGTTAAAATCTATGTTAAGAAGCAAAATATTAACACTTTATAAAGCTAAAATAATTTCAGTTACATTAATATAACTAAAGTTTTTCCCTTATACGTTATTTTTTTTAAAAAATCACATTCTAAATATCTGTACATTATTCAAAATATAAAAAGCATATGGAAAAGAAAATAAGAAAATAAAACTTTTAATTCTACCATCCAACAAATATATTGTCATGAATAATTTTTCCCACTGACAAATATATTTATAACACATTTTATTATTGTAAAATAAATGTATTGATGATAAATAATTTTGAATTTAATTTTTTAATTAACAAGGCCAAAGAGTATGCATTCTGTGTGTGTGGTACTATGGATTAAATTTAGTGCCTCATGCATGCTAATCAAGTGTTCTACCACTGAGCTACATATAGCCCCAAGTATGCATTTTCTTTCTTTTTTCTTTTTTTTAATTGGTATTGGGAATTTAACCTACTTTATCACTGAGCCACATCCCCAGTCCTTTTTATTTTAAAATCTGAGACAGGGTCTCACTAAGCTGCTCGGGGCCTCACTAAGTCCCTGAAGCTGGTCTCAAACTGTCAATCCTGTGTTAGCCTCTCTAGTCATTGGGATTACAGACGTGCACCACCACTTTTACCGAATGTGCCTTCTTTCCTTTGTTCTTTCTTCTATTGGTTATTAATCCTCTTATAAGGCCTCTTTATTTGTTAATAGAATAAACAGTGACATAGATATTATTATTAGTTTTTCATACACTTTTCAATGTAAGATGCTTTGATGCCTACATAGGCCAATATATCAGTCTGTGTATATGTATATTTCCTCTGCAGTATCTCTCACTGACTTATAGTTAGTTAGTCTTTTGCCATTCTGCCAAAAAGAGCTCATCTGTATTTTCTTTGTTTTCTTATTTTAAACATTTTATATTACCATTTAAATTTATCTCATGTTTATTTTAAATCATGATATAAGATGAAGGGATAATGAGAATTTATTTCTCAAACAGTTAATTGGTACACCCATTTGAAGAATCATGAATAAATGATATTTATTGTTTATTTGCTTAAAATACATGTGTCTTCTATAGAAATCTCTTCTGTTCTACTGTCCCATCCACTGATTCTTGGGCTACTAAACATTTTTAAATTATGTGGAATTTTTGTATTAGGCAACAGGACAAATCTTTCCTTATTATTCTTTTTTTTTTTAGTTCTTCTACATTTTCTTTATAGCCAAAAAAGAAAAACTTGAGAGAAAAAGCCAAACACAGAAGAAAATGGACAAAAACATGACTAAGGATTTCCCTCCAAATGAAACACAAACATGAAAAATACTTATATTCATTAGGAAAATGAGAAGTAACAATTAAAACAACATGATAGACATATTAGCCATCATATAACAAAATTTGGAAACCAAATAATACCAAGTATTGGTCAGGATATGGGGAAACAAAGATAATCTTATGCTGCTGATGTGAGTGAAAATTCACTTGGCTACTTTGGAGAAAAATTTGGCTATGTCTGATAAAATGGAAGTTAATATATGCCATCAATTCCACTTATAGATATATACCCTAGAAAATTTCTCACAGCACACATGCAAAAGCAATCCATGTTTGCTAAAGCAACTTTTTTAATTGGGAGAAACTAAAAACAGCAAAAATATCCATTGACAGGAATGAATAATTGAACAAATAAATGTGATGTAAAGCTACATAGGAGTTAAGAATGAATGAAGGTTTTATTTATCTACATTAATAGAACCAAAAATTAATTACAGAGGGAAAAAAAGTAGAATGGGATATTATAACATTACTTATGTAAATTAAATAGTACAAAAATATATATCATTCATGGTTACTCATCTCACTTTCTATATAATGCATATATATATATATATATATATATATATATATAAACTAAGTATATTTGTTAAAATAATTGATACACATTAACATAGAAAATATAATTTATAATAGGGAAATTTCTGGGATAAAATATATCAATACCAAGTTTATGGTTCCATTTAGGGTACATTGCAATAGTGACAGATACTTGAACTTCTTTCCAATTTTATATCAATTATACTAACACATGTCAATTCTGGGTATATATCATATCTTTTTTAAACTTTCCAGTATGTATGAAAGTTCTAAGAGAAAGATATTTAAAGTCAATAATTCAGACAGAGTTATTGAAACTTCAAATCCAAAAAATGTGACTAATGCACCTCTCTGAGTTAATTCAATGTTATACAGCAATTTTCTGATTAGAGTACTTAAATAATTAATTAATTAGAGAACAGATAGATATCTGAACAGATCAAAAGTTTTAAAAAACTCTGACAGATTACCTGGTTGTGAATATTCCAGGATACATGCAAGAGTGCTATGAATTAGAGCTGTCCACTGTTTGAGTTTTCTCAGTTTGGGCCATTGAAAGTGTCACGATACTTTTAATCCCTTGAAGAGCTGCACTGACTGGTAGAGGAACCTGATTGTCTGCAGACTTTATTGCTGTGTCTTTTAATATTCTTGCAATTAAGAACAGAATTGTAGGCAGGATTGTCATACATCCTAAAATAAAAACAAATCAGATTACCTCATAATTACTCAATGCCACTGAAGAAGTTTCCATTCCTTATTTTTTTTTACAATTAATTATGTTTGTCTTTTTTTCCACTCTTCCTTTAGACAGGGTCTCACTTTGTTTCTCTGGCTGGCCCCACATCCCTAGGCTAAAGTGATCCTTCTGCCTCAGCCTTTGGAATAGCTGGGACTAGAGTGCATGCCACCATGCCTGGCTGACTATGGTTTCATATTATTTATTTTCTTTGTTTTTATATAAAATTTGCTACACTACTTTTACTATAATTCAATGTTTAAAAAAGAACATAAGAAAGTGCCATTTATTTTAGAGAAGAGAGAACTGATATTTTCTTTTTCCAACCCAGCCATTTTGTTACTGCTAATATTTCACCTATTTAGTAGTCCATGCCCTTCATAATTAAAATGAAAAAGAAGATAGAAAAACAGAAGGAGAATACTACCATATACTTTGAGAAGCATCTAAGTTACCTGGTGAATCTTATTAGTAATTCTAAAATATATAATTAAACTTCAGTGTACTAAAGGCAGCCTAATCAAGCCAGGAAAATGAGAAGACTACTGAGGTAAGCAAAGAAGAAATTATAGAATCCCAGAATTTGTGGATAAAAATTCAACCATGGTGGCGGGGGTTGGGGGGCCTGGGGTTGTGGCTCAGTGGTTGAGCATGTTCGAGGTGCTGGGTTTCATCCTCAGCACCACATAAAAATAAATAAAATAAAGATATTGTGTCCAACTACAACTAAAAAAAAAATCAACCACACACTTAACAAAAGAATCCCTTCACTATTCTTATAGGTAGCTTCCTACAAAACTCCAAGGAGAGAAAGTCATTCTTTTTACACATGTAGGGTATGTGTAAGAATCAAAAAATTGTCCCTTGGTTATACTGAAATTTACCAGTATGTTTACTAATAATTATTTTTACTTTCCAGCAAAACAAGGAAAGTTTGCTTCCATACAACAGTTCTTCAATATCTATTATATTTACTAGTCATGATTTCTTTAGATACTCCTTAGAGTTGGATATCACTCTCCTCTGAAATTCTTTAGCTTTTCAATGTTTCTCATGAATGTCAACCAGATTAGAAACTAATGAGCTTTGTAATTCTACCTTACTATCTTCCCAGTCTGCAGTTCTGTCTTGTTTGAAACATATCTGAAAAGACAGCTTAGGTCTTTCATTTTTTGAATCATTAATCTTTATAGGATCTTAAAAGTACATAAATCTTTTTAAAAGACTGACCTCTCATTTCACACTTGAGATTTAAGAGAAAAATAAATTATAAGTGTTTAAAATTCAAGGCAAGATCACTTTCACTACTGCATATAATGCATTTTGAAATACCGATCAATACTTTACCAGCAGGTGAACAAAGGGACGGTAAATCAGAGAGAATGGTGACTGTGGCTGCCACCAGACAAGCACTTTCTTCTGACAGCCGGGTTTTAGTGGCTATGTGACTTGGAGAGTCTGACATCTTGGTACTCAGATGTGGCATATGCTGAACTAAAATGAACATCAATAGTTCCATAGTTGCAAACATAAGAGATTTTCCAGGAATGAGGCCACAACTGTAAACTCCTTCTCCTAATACTGGACAGGATTCTTTTTCCATTTGATCTTCATCTTAGATAAAAAATAATTTTGGTGAAATTTTCAGCAGAAAATTGAAAATGGCATATAAAATATCACAATAAATACCTTTAAGAAATTCCTGCAAAAGGATTTACAGGTAAATGCCTAAATAATGCCAAATGTCTTTCTTAGTATAATTCTATGCCTTACTAGAATTTTGTGTATTAACTTCTCTAAACTGATGGATAGTTATTTTTTACTTGGAAAATATTAGGTATTTATTTCCTAATAAAGATAACACATATGCTAGGTTAAACTATGTGAAGTTGACATTTTTGGAGGGGAAAAATGATCAGCTATCAGCAATTTCATTTGGTCCTAATGAAAACAAAATCAGTTTCAAATTTTCTAAATGTATGATCATTTTTAAAATCATAAACCTCCTGGCCTTACTACTTTAAAAAATTAGAGTGCAAATAAGGTTTACTTTAAGTTAGTGTGATTTAAAGTGCTTACTTAGAGTATTTCTTTTTTCCTACAAATAATTCTGAGCAGCTCTTACTATCTGTTGTAAAACTCCAGTAACCAACAGCTTTTCAGGTCAAAAGGAGATGATGCAAAACACTCAGAAACTCAACACCAATCAGCTATTATAAATTGAATCAAATAAGTTGAATTAATTTTAATTTTAAAGGATAAACGTATATTATTAAAAGCTGAGAAAACATACATATGAAAACAAAGTATTTTGCAATTAATATTAACATAGAGGGCTGTGTAACAAATAAGAATATTAACAATCTTGGGAAATGGTCACATTTCATTCTAACAGATATTTAAGCAACAGATGTCTTAAATATTTAAGTTGAATTATTCTCCCACAGTTAAAAAATACTTGAATTAAACAATATTTTTAGAGTTTAGTGCCCTTAAACCAAATCTAAGCTGAGTACCTGAGAGTTGTGTGCCACAGACAACAGGGATTTTTGGCGAGTCCCTCCTCTGTTCACCTCAGCAACGATTACAAACTTTCACTTTCAGCTTTCACAGGTAGTCTGCCCAATGAGTCTGCCTCAAATTTCAAAGTCAGAGAAAGCTCAATCACAAATAAAGTACCTTTACCTCTTCCCTTAATGTTTCCACTTTATCTAATGCCCAGCTTCTTTCCCAAGTTGATTCATCTTTCTTCATGTGATCCCACCGTTCCCATCCTAGTTGACTTCCAGGGATTCTTCAAAGATTTCAATCATATCTCATATGTCTTCAACCTCTCTGTCTAGTTAGACTATTCTCCTCAATATAAGAAAAATGTTCAATTCTTTCTTATCTAAAGCTCCCAAAGTCTCTTAGACCCTTTTATCTACCCACATGCCTCCTCTGTCTTGCTCCTTCCTTTCCCAGCTCCTTCCTTTCATTTGCTTTCTCATTCACCCCCCTGATCTTCTACAATCTGGCTTTTACCAACCCAAGAAAATACTCTGAAGAAGGTCTCTAATAACCTCCTCTGGACCCTTTTCTTTCCTCATTTATGTACTATTTCTTTAGATGTTATAATCTGCATTTTTTTTTTGGTACTGGGGATTGAACCCAGGGGTGCTTAACCACGGAACCACATCCCCAGCCTCCTTTTGTTTTGTTTTGTTTTGTTTTGTTTTCATTTTGAGACAGGGTCTTACTAAGATGTGTAGGGCCTCACTTAATTTCTGAGGCTGGCTTTGAATTTGTGATCCTCCTACCTCAGCCTTCAGAGTCACTGGGATTACAGGCATTAGCCACCACTCCTGGCCTCATCTGCCTTTCTTGAAATTTCTCTCTTATCTTATAGGGGGTGGGGGAAGTGTCCTCCGGGCAGCTCTGGTTCAACCCAAACGTCTGGTGGCTGTGGTGGCCGCGCTGGGCTCCAGGCGGGGCTGGCGGCGCCTCCTCCGTCTTCTCTTCCTAGTTGGCCTGCCAGCAGCGGCTGCGCAGCCTCGGGGCCTGTCCCGCCTCCTGAGCCGCGGAGTGGGCGCGGTGGCGCTGCAGAAGGTCCACGGGTCTACTCTGTGCGCCCAGCTCGCCTCACTCCTGCAGGGCTCCTCCAGGTGCTTGTTTATGGCTGGAGCCTCCGCTGCTCGGGCTGCGCCATCCCCCATCCTACCTCATCCCCCAGACCTCGCCCCCCCCCAGCAGCGCGCGGCTCATTGACTGCCCCCCCACCCCTCTCGGCCCGGCTGGCCCCATCCCCCTCCTCCTCCTCCCACCTGGGCGGCCAGGCCCTTCCTCCCTTGCACGCCTCTTCCTCATCTTTTCCCTCCTTCTCCTCTTCCTCCAGCCTCCGGACGCATGGAGCCTGCCCTGCGGCCGAGCTACTGCTCGGCGCTGCTTCTCTGCTTGCCTTGGTTCGGGGCGCACCCAGAGAAGTGGGAGAATCGCCGCGTTCAGAGCGCCCGCCAGCACAGTGGCCACCACGGCAGGAGCACCCGGGCCCGGAAGGCTACACCAGTGCCAGGCAGTTTTGAGTTCTTTCCCTCGGTCTGATTTCAGATTGTATGTGGCTTGCTAGATGAAGCTCTGTTGAATATTTGCTCCAAACTCCCAACTCTGGGATCTTTATTCAATATGAGAAACTCCTTTCTCATCTTTAAGAAGCAGTATGTACCAATAGGGTGTTCAGGGCTGCATCTCTTCTTATTGATTGGTCCAACTTTCCTGTTCATTGGGGGGGGGGTCACTTTTAATTGTCCTCTTTGGTCATGCATCTGTAATGCTTGATCAGCACCCATGCAGTTTAGTTCTTAAACATACTGTCTCCTCTGCTTTCTAGAAATCATTAATTGAACACATGAGCCTGAGTATATGTTAAATGTTTTTGATATCTCTTTTAATCCTCAGAGTAATCTCATCATAAGTTATGATCAGACATATTTTTTTTTTACAGAAGAGAAACTGGCTCAGAGAAATGATTTAATTATTCCAAAGGGCCATAGGCTATGTGCCTGAGTCAAGATTCAGGTCAAGGTTCTGGTGACTTCATGTTGACACTATGTTGCTTTCCATCCAGGAGCAGCTTGTTGGTCGTGGAGTCTGGCATGCTTATCATATTCCACATCAAAATGTCTCTGCTAGGTTTCACTGTGTTTCCGCGTCCCTAGTTGCTGATCAGGGTGGTGGCCATTTACCTGTTTAGAACTAGGAGTATGCCCAAGTCTTACTGGCTAACTGGGCTTACAGGTCTTTCTTAACTCCCCAACATCCAGCTCATCCTGATCTTACTACTAGGCTAAATCCTGCTTAGATGAGGCAGAAACTATACATGTTAGTGTCCAGATCTGTGTGAAGATTTTACATCTTTATTCTGACATTGTTACATTCTGAAGCCACCAAAGGATTAAAGGGAGAGTTCCTTGTTTCTCATTCTGAATTTTATTTTATTTTTTTAGTTACTAAAATAAAGTTTGAGACTCTAAGCATATCATCAGAGCAGTTTATTTGCCAATGATGCAGTGAAACACACATTAAAAAATGCTTTCAGGAAGTATAACTTGGGGCTAGGGTTGTGGCTCAGTGGTACATCACTCAACTAGCACGCATGAGGCTCTGGGTTCGATTGTCAGCATTATATGAAAAAAAGATAAATAAGTAAAGGTATTGTGTCCATCTACAACATATATATATATATATATATATATATATATATATATATATATATGTGTGTGTGTGTGTGTGTGTGTGTGTAAAAATAAAATTGGTGGTCTAGGTTTCAGCAGGCCATGAATCCAAATATTATTACAGTTAATGAAATTAATGGTAACTATTATTTGTTGATTATGTATATTGTTCCCAGACTTTATGTACATTCTCTTGTTTAATCCCCAAACAATTCTACATAACAGGGACCATTATCTTGGTTTTATAGATGAGGAAAACTAGGCACAAATCAGTTATGCAACTTGTCTTAGATCAGGTTATAGGTTATCAATCGGAGAGTCAGGATTTGGAGATAGGGTATCTGATTTCAGAGCACAAGCTTTCCATCAAACATAAAGAATTATAATGTTTTATTTAAACAAATAGAAAATTATAGATAGTGTTGTTTTTCAAAGTAATAATGCTGTTACCTTGAGACAATATATATACCCATTTCCTAAGAATATTGACATTTCCCCAAAATATTTTTGGAACTGCCCTTTGATCCAATTATAAATATACTAGAAAATTAGACTTGTTAGGTTCCTAGCCTGGTTTTGATTTTAAAACACCATTAGCTTAGTATAAAAATAGTTCCTTCAATCAAAAAAATTGATAAATATTGTCCCTCATGGAAATATACAAAATCAATTAATTCCCCAAAGAAGAAATAAAAATGACAAATAAACATACAAAAATAGTTTAAGCAAATATAGTCAAAGACATGCAAATTATAGTGAGAAAACAATTTTCATCTATTAGATTCACAAAAACCTTAATGACTGGCAATATCCAGGACTGGCAAGGCTGGAGGCAACAAGGACTTTCATGAATTATTGATAGTACTACAACACAGTTCCTTTTTTTCTGGAAAGAAATTTGGCAACATATATGAAGTTTTAGCCTGATATATTCCTGATCCAGATATCATAATTTTGTGGGGTGGATGGTTCTGGAGATTGAACTCAGGGGCACTTGACCACTGAGCCACATCCTTAGCCCTATTTTTTGTTTGTTGTTTGTATTTTAATTAGATACAGAATCTCACTGAGTTGCTTCATGCCTCACATTTACTGAGGCTGGCTTTGGACTCACGATCCTCCTTCTTCAGCCTCCTGAACCACTGGGATTATAGGTGTGTGCCCCCACTTCCAGCTCAGATACCACAAATTTTTATTGTATCTGTAAAGATATTCATGATGCATTTTGATTTTTTAAAAAAGGAATGATATGATAATAATCATGGTAGAATCTCATTTTATTTATATTTATACTTAACTTTATATCCTATCACTATACAAAAAGATATCATATATAAATAAAATTCTGGAAAAAATGTTCACACACATATGATCTACATTGGCACAGACTGCAATAATTTTGAACTGTTCTTAAGACATGAAACATATTCACAAATGAAGTGGACTTGCCATGTCTGAAGACAAGCTTTCTTTATGTGAAACGTGGATCAGTCTCAAAAGAGAATTTACAAAATTGTTTTATAATATAATGGAAAGAAGCTCTCCAAATGGTGAAGGCATTCAAGTGCTCAATATTTGAAGGTGTAATTCTGGACTGTTTGTTAACAAAATCTTCATACTGGTCTTATTTTTGTACCTCATTTGTTCTGTTTATTTACATCAGTTTTCATTAAAAAATTTGAGACCTGAGCCCTAAAGAAATTCACTCACTCAGTGTATGAACAGGCATTAATTCCTTTAGCTTTGACATGCATTAGTAAATGAAAGCATATTTTTAGTTGCTTGACCAAGCTCAGGAATCTGCAAGTCTGCTAACATTGCATTATGTGGATGGTGCCCTGAATAATACCATGTACCTTATTGCAAAAGCTGAAGATGTGCTTGTGGAATTTATTTTATTTGATTTATAAGGACTGCTGCACACAAATAGATTATTGTAGTATCTGTGATTAATGGGACACCACACGGCTGCATGGACTTCATAAATCATTTGATGCAATGTCTGAGTGAATTTTACTTGCAAAATCAGTTTCAATCAGCCTGGCTTGAAAACTAGGTAAAGCAGAAGGAGCTGTCCAGTTGTGGGAGGTATCAAGGTGGAGCAGCAGAGAGCACTACATCCAGTTTATGTCTCCAGTTATTAGTGCTTTGGAAGAGTGAATACACAGCATGTTAATTAAATCTGCAGATGGAATTGGAAATGTCACAAATGCTGAGAAGGCCAGGGAAATGATACAAATTGGCCTGAAGTGATAAGTGGGGGTGGGAATAAAGACCAAAAAAATGTGATAGATTTGTCCGTGTGCATGAATCTGCGAATGCTTTGAAAAGTTGGTTAATTTTATAACTCCGTTAAGATCCCAAATATCATATAAAATCTATTTGGGAATAATGAATATTTTAGAAAGTGACTGCATGGTTTTATTCCAAGATCAATAATATTCAGCATTTGTTTTTAAAATAATGATTTTATGGCTTTTTCAATACATAGATAATACATATTCATCACGGAAGAATCAGAAGCCATAGATCAGCAACAATAAAAAATATTCTTTAGATTTTTAATGGGATATATATTCATATAAACAAAAATGAGGAAATGAACTCATGTTGCATATTTAATTTGGTATCCAGCTTTGTGTTGTTGTGATTATTGTTTTATTTTTTCTTTGTTTTTTCAGTACTGGGAATTGAACCCAAGGTCTTTCATATGCTGGGCAAGTATCCACCAATGAATGACACCCTGCTAGCCCTTTTTTTTAATACTTTTTTTAGTTTTTGATGGGCCTTTATTTTATTTATTTGTTTATATGTGATGCTGAGAACTAAACAGTGTATTACACATGCTAAGTGAGCACTCCATCACTAAGCTACAATCCCAGCCACACCAACCCTTTTATCTCTCTCTCTATCTCTCTCTCTCTCTCTCTCTCTCTCTCTGTCTGTCTGTATAGACGAGAGAGAGGGGGGAGAGAGAGAGAGATAGAGAGAGAGAGAGAGAGATGGGTTGATGGGTCTTTATTGTTATTTATTTATATGTGGTGCTGAGAATCAAACCCATTGCCTCATACATGCTAGGCAAGCATAGATTGCTTGCCTACAATTGAGCTACAACTCCAGCCCCACTAACACTTTTGTTCCATATTTTTATTGGTGCTTTAGAATTACACATAATGGTGAGATTCCATGTTACATACTCATACATGCAGACAACATAACAACATAATTTGGCCAATATAATTCCCCAGTATTTCTCAATATATTTCAGTCAATATCATTCTCCTTCCTCCTTTCCCCTAGTATGCTCCTGTACCGATCTCCCTCAATTCTTCTATTTTCATGAGATCCCCTCATTTTCTTTTCCTCTTTCCACATATGATAGAAAACACAGGAACATTTGCTTTCTGAGTTTGGCGTGTGTCACTTAACATAATGTTTTCAAGTTCCATCCATTTTTCTGCAAATGACATAATTTCATTCATAAAGGCTGAATAAAACTCCATTGTTTATACATATAACATTTCCATTCTACCTTTTCAGATAGCCATTGAGTAACCAGTCTGGTGTCAGGTACAGTTTCTCAATGAACAAGGCAGACAAGGCCTCTGCTTTTATAGAGCTTATACTGAAATGATTGGAGCATAAATCAGCAAAGAAAAAAATCTTATTGGTACTAAATACTTTACATGGAATAAAAATGAAGAGTGTTAGGGTCATCCCAGATAGACTGAATGGCTATGTTAGAAGGGGTCAGGAGAGAGCATTTTTTTTGAATAGGTAATCTTTAAGCTGAAATAGGAATGAACAGAAGTGAGCCATTGAGTATGAGGTCAGAGTATTTCTGGCAGGGGGAACAGCTAATACCAAGCACTAGGCTGAGAACAAGCCTGGGAGACAGGAGGACATTGGGGTGGTGCTTAGAAGAAGAGGACCGATGAAGAATACAGGGGAGCCAGACATAGTGAGGAAGGGGAAAAGTCAATGTGTTGGAAGTCTTAATGAATTGCTGATGCAAAGGAAAACTCAGAGCAGTGAACTGTCAGAATAGAGAGACATGAGCAGAGAAGAGTATGCTTGAAACTGAGATTATAGAGGAGCTATAGTTATTGGTGATGATGAGGTTAAGTGTAGGAGCCAATGAATGAAGAAATTGTGATGGAAAAATAGATCACTGGATGACCGAAGTTCATTAAGAAAAAATATTTTGTATGGCTTTCTTTACTTTCTTTAGATATATTTCATAGTTAACCTACATAAATACATTTTAAAAAATTAATACAATTCTCTAGCTAAAATACAAGGATAATTAAAAGAAAACACTTATAAAATTTTATGTATTTCAATATTTAAGTGCTTAGATACAATTACATTAGACATAGAAGTAGCATACAGTAGACATATGCTTGCACCTATGCATAGTATCTCCTATGAATTTAACAACTACAAATAGAGATTAATGCAGGTGTGTTATGAGGGTGACTTAAGTAGCATTGCTTCAAGTGATACACACACATTTCTAAAATGGAAAAGACCTACTTCCAAGAACTCATTGTATAATTCTGAATTTTAAAAAAGAGTAGTCTTCTATTTATTGGATACTTGCATTCCTGAAAAATGCCATATTAAAACTTCACAAATCCTGTAATCCCAGTGGTTGGGGAGGCTGAGGCAGGAGGATTATGAGTTCAAAGCCAGCCTTAGCAAAAGAGAGGTGCTAAGCAACTCAGTGAGACACTGTCTCTAATAAAATATAAAATAGGACTAGAGATGTGGCCTAATGGCTGAGTGCCCCCGAGTTCAATACCTGGTACTCAAAAACAACAACAACAACAACAACAGAAATGTCAGAAATACTTTGTGTTTCTATGTTAAACATAATTAGGTTCAAGGATAAAATGGCTATAAACAATTCTTTTTAGCAACACGAAAAAATCCAGCACATAAAATAATAGTGCAGGACATAAGATGAGTCTTTGTTTCAGGGACTGGCCATATAGTGTAGGAAGCATATGGTCTGTGTGTTCTGCCAACTGAGGAGCATCATCTTCCTAAATCATATGCCCACAGAAAATGACCCATAGATTTGGAAAAGCTGATATGTGTGTCCACCCACAGAGTCTATTTAACTGGTTTAAAGCAAGGCTCAGTTCAATTACTGGTCTAGGAGAGGCCCAGTTGAGTGCTAGGAGAGAACTGTCTATATTAAAGTATAGACCCCTTGCATCAAGGCCATCAAGAATGGTGGTACAGGGCTGGGGATGTGGCTCAAGCAGTAACACGCTTTCCTGGCATGAGCAGGGCACTGGGTTCAATCCTCAGCACCACAAAAAAATAAAATAAAGATGTTGTGTCCACCAAAAACTGAAAAATAAATATTAAAAAATTCTTTCTCTCTCTTCTCTCTTAAAAAAAAAAAGCAAAAAAGAATGATGGTACAGTTTGTACACTGCATAGTCCCAGAGGGCAAAACTAGTCAAATGACTATTTTTGTCTCTCAAATAAAAACCTTAAGCTTGCTGGGTGGCTCAAGTGAAATTGCATGTGAAAATATCATATTCATATTTTAGGTAACAATTTTTAATTGTTATGTTTCTCTCTTCATAGACCTATAAGATTTATTACATATATTAAAAATTAAGCCTTATAAGGTATTTTAAATTTTAAAAAAATTATAAAATTATGAACTCACAACCTGCACACCATTTTTTGTCTTTCTCTAAGAAACCCTATCCTATCACAACTTGGAATACAACAAACTCTGAGGTACTCAAAAGAAACAAGAAACTTCCTGAGTTAGAACGATACTGGAGATTGCAGACACTCTTAGAAAAATAATAAGCATGTTTCCATATTAGGATAATCATAGATGTGAAATACTGTTACAGAGAAATTGGAATTGATTATTTTATATTACAGAGTAGTTCTTTTGTTCGCAAAATGGCTCTCTGATTTATAAAGGGGTTTACTTCATGCACTTTTATAAAGCTTCCTATTACAGTGATAAAGTGACTTGACCTACAACAATATTCCTTGAGGCATAGTTCTTAAAATCTGAATATTCATTTGATGGTATTTATTGAGTTTCTACAATGTGTTCCTCACTGTGCTGAGCTCTGGGTATCTCAATTTAGAACAGACACTACCTCTGGCCAAGAACAGCTTCCAGTGTGAGAAGACAATGTGTGAAGTGTGAATTCAAACACAATATCACAAGTAATGAATTTAGAGTTGTGATTGAGGTGTCCAGAGGACAGTGCATATAATTGAGCCTGGAGGAGGTGGCAAGGGTCTTACCAAGGAGATGGCAGTTCAATTGAGTCTTGAGTAGTAGACATTTTCCCAGGGAAAAAGTAAGGAGAGGAGCAATCTAGCCAGAGGAAATAGCAAGCACAAAGGACTGAGGTCTGACAAGCGAATGGCTAGATGAGACTGAAAAGTGAATTGACAGAGGGGTGATGCTGGGGTGAGGGGAGCAATAACAATGAAAGTAGCTACAGCCTGTGGAGGGCTTTGGATGTTATGCTAAGGAGTGTGGATTCAATCCTGCAGAAAACTAAAAATCCGCAGGAAATTTTAGGCAGAGGGCGATATCAATTTTGTTCTTTAGGGAAGCTACTGGGAGCCATGTGGAAGTGGGACAGCAAGGGGAAAGACAGATGACAGAGAGCACTTTGGAGACCTGTGTTAGTGGCACTATGCCCTGGTGGCTTTCATGTGTAGATTTCACCCTCTGCAATCAGGTCAGGAGCTGTGGGCAGGAAGTAGGTTGATAATGAAGCTTAAAGTTGGCTTTTATAGGCAGCAGGTAAGAGACTGAAAAAGAAGAGAGAGTAAATGCAGGAATGAGGTACCAATATGGACTTCAGTGTAGAGCAGTCAGTAGAGGTTGGAATCCGGAACCTAATCTAGGAGAAACAAAGCGGAAGGGATAAGAAACCATGGAACAGAAATCTAAGACACAGGATGTGGGAGGGGGGTGGGGAAAGGCTTTAGGCCAAGGTCAGGGTATGGAGAGTGGCACCAGATAACAGACATGCCAGGGTTTCTCAAACTTTACTTAGTATCAGAATCACCTGGAGGCTTTGAAAAATACAGCCCCCAAGATGATTATTTGGTCAAGGTCTGGAACAGCATCTAACAATTGGCATTTCTGCAAGTTTCTGAGACACTGATACTGCAGGTCCATGGACTAAATTTAAAGTAATGAGGTTCTGAGGGTGCTTCCAGCCCTACAATAACCTGAGTTGTCTACAAGATTTAAAAACATTTGAAACTTCAGGTGTAGGCAGTCAGTTACTAGAGAGAGGTCTGAATCTGTGGAGAAAGGCCAGTTCTGACAGATCAAACACACAGTCTGAGAGGCAGCCCAGAATGGTGAGCAGCTGTCCATGAAAACCAAACGAGACTTGATTTAAATTGTTTTGTTTTGTTCCTTTTCTCTGCAGGCAGCACCTACAAAATATGAGAAGTGAGAGAAAGGGGCAGGCCTGTGCAAGCACTGTGCTCAGAAACTGTCTCTGAAACTGGATCTGTCAGGCCAGACCTGGGGTTTCTGCCCACCCTATCCTTCATTGCTCAGGCCGCCATCCAGGAACATCCAGGGATCCCTGGGACCAATGATCTCAGCCTCATTATGAAGCTCACCAGTTTTTCCTGGGACCTTCTTCAAATGGGACTGAAGGGTTTTGTTGCACTATTAAAAAGGAAAAGAAAAACATAGGTGTAGATAATCAAATTATTGAGTTGATTAAATTGTTGTGCATCTTTTAATATCACAGACTGAAGAGGCTTCTAGAAACTAGGCCACATTTTCTGGAGAGCTGCCAGTAATTATACAGTATGAATGCATATACAAGCGAGATGTTAATGCTCAACAATTTTTCTTATTCATTTTTCTTTTTTTACTTAAGCTGTGAAGGTAACAGTAACACTGAAGCCATAACCAGTACAACCCAGGCAACAGATGGCAATTTGCTTAAATTGCAAGATGGATTTGAAATTGGAATTGATTAAAATACTGATGCCTATAGTAGATGAAAAGAGTTGATTCATTTTTTGAGATCCTTCAAATATGGAATTTATTAATCAGTGAGTCTGCTGGTTTATCACTAGGTATTAGAACATTACAAACACCAAATTCCTCCAACATTATTACCTATGTGACATAAATCCATTTGGTTGCATGAGAAAATAAACACTCCATTTCCACATCATGAATAAACATAAAAGGTAGTCAAGGCAACAGGGCAACTTGAACAGCATGAGTTACATTCTAGTTACTTGCTATGAATTTATTGACTGACTGACTGACTGACAGACTGACTGGATGAATGAGTACTGAAGCAGAAGATAGAGGTAACCGTCAGCCTGGCACTAGACCAGTACAATAAAAAAAGGTTAAATATTCACTGTTGGATACAGAGTTCCAAATTGAGGGGATGTTAGAAGGACAGGAGAGATGGAGGAGGAAGAGGGATAGAAAAGTATACAGACTGGATTATTGGTCAGGAGGGACCTGGGAGACTGGAAGAGGACCACTAGAGAAAATTGGATGACTGAACTCCTGATGAAAAAACACTCCAGCAAAGTAACTCTTCAGACAAGGAATGGATTAAAATCAGCATTGACATAAACAAGCTCTTGGTTCTAATTATTTGGCAAGTAACTGCTGCAAATCTCAAAGAAGTTGTGTGGGCGATGCTGGATCTGTGGTTTCTGGAGTCTACTCAAGTCATCTCAAGGCTTTTAGACAAACACTAGGTGATGGAAAACCCAAAATGTTGGGGATACCAATTAATTCAACAGGATTCAAGGTACAAATATTTTGCTTGACACAATGGTGAGTGATATGTAATTCATATCCTCAATCTTCATGCAACCTGTATGGTGAGAACATACATGTTTAGAAATAATTATATAATAGGGTAAACTTTGATAAGTGCCCAGAAATATGAGAATGATTCAGAATATCCACCCATTCATCCTTTTAAAAAATGTGTGCATTTCAGTAGTATTAGTATATTCACAAAGTTGTACAATTATTACCACTATACATTCCACAATATTTTTATCACTCAAAGAGAAATGATAAAAGAGGAGATGATTTCTCTTAAGTTGTATGGAATTATTACATAGGACCATGAGCAAATCATAGCTAACCACTGGAAGGCTGCTACAACTCCCCAATCTTATACCCATCTGCACCCACCACTCACACACAAACACACATATTGGAGACATAGAAAATTTCAACAAGATATACTGAATGATATATGTAAGATCAAATAATACCTTGTTTGTTAAAAACAAAGTAAAACATTTTCCATCACTTTTGATCCCTTACCAATTTGCATTATACTAAGCATCCATCACTCTATACCATATTATATTATTTGTTTATTTTAAAATTTTCTCTATGTCAATAGAAAAGTAGATGAGACAGCTGACTTTGCTTACTGCTATATCCCCTAGAATAATGACTAGTATGTATCAGCATACTTGATAATATTTATTGAATAAACAGATGGGTGAATAAATAGCAGCTGAAGGCTAGAATAGATATTTTCTAATTCTAATTCTTCCTAGTATACCACTCTGTTTCTTAATAAAGCTAATCTGCAATTTTATGTTTTGACATGAATTGTCATGAAACAGAATAAAATAGTCAAACTGGGAAAAAATAATTTTCAGTTCTACTTTTATCTTATTAGGAAGACTGAAACTTCTTGACTTCTATCTACTGTTATTGAACGCAAACTCAGATTATTATAAGTATGAAAGTGTAAAAGAAGGTGTACATAGCTTAGATACACAATAAACACAGCAAGATTCCCCTTTTTTAAAAAAAAGCACTATATTATTCAACAGCATGTAACAGCATATCAAATCTTAAGAGTAATTTGTTCTCCTTAGCAGGCAATTCTTGTAGCTCAGAGATTAGGAAAGGTATATAAGGAGTTGAGGGCATACTGAACACATCCTTCCTTCTAAGCAATGTTCTAAATGCATGACACCTGTTATATTGTTTTATCTTCACAATAATCCTGTAGGGTGGTCACTTTACAAATAAGAAAAATGGGCAAAGAAAGATACATTCCATTGCCCATTCATTTGGGAGGTGGCAGAGCTAAAACCCCATGTTTCTGAGTACCATACTAAATCATGCTAATGTTGTTTAAAAAGAACAGAGGAAAATAGCCTTTAAAACATGAGTCAGCACCCCCACCCCATGGTTTCCCTCTTCCCTATATATTTCCTGTTAAGCCTCACCTGTGTCAATCCTTAAATAGTAGAAAATACTTAAGAAATTTTCTAGCAATCTGCTTCTTACAACTGGGTTAAATCTGACATCAGAAGCAATTGACACAGTGGAGGCCAGCATGTGTGCAGTGTAGATGGCATTTTAATAGTCACTGAATGATAAAAAGCTGCAGACACAATGATGCCTCATGTGACACAGATTTTCCCTTCCTAAATTCATGAAAGGAAAGGAATAAAAAAAGGAAAATAAGAAATGATGTTAGAAAAGAAGCAATGGTGTTTAAGACAACATTCATAATCTTGAACACCACTTAAACACAGTCTTAAATACACTGTATGTGTTTAAATGGGTTTTAATAGTTCAACTACTGTATAAAGATTTAAAACTTCTTTAAACAATGCAATGCTTGCTTTATGATCACTAAAATATTTTCATCTATATATATGTTTATGCAAAAATTGTTATTTCCAGGACACCTTCAAATTGGCTCTTTGTCTTTCTCTGCTTCAATGTAGGCCTAATACCTGCCTTAATATGATCTCACACTTTATACACTTCCAGCATCCAAATATATGTATGTAAAATGTCTACTTCCATAAGAAACCTTCTCTATTTAGCAGGTAAAAAAATGGTAAGAAAAAATTCTTCATACATTTTTAAAGTTAAATCAATATTGAATTCTTTAATGAATAACTAGCATAATATTTTCCCTTTTAAGTCTGAACTCAATAATTTATTGATACTCATTCACTATAACAAATATACCACTCTAATATAAGATACTACTATTAACAACAATTGGGTGCAGGCTATATAAGAACTCTGCACTATTTTGTCAATTTTTCTGTAAACTAAGACTGTTCTAAAAAATAAAGTTCACTTATAATTGGTAGGTAGAAGATAAAGATCATTCTGAGTCAAAAAGAATGCTGTTTTTGAAACTAATATTTTCTAGATTGCTTAGTAATGTTAATTAAAAGATAACAATGAATAATTGTTTACCTTGTGAAATCTGTAGTTCTATCCCTGAGCTGACTACCTACCAAATCAATAATCTTTCTTGAGTTCATACTTGTAGAACCTATGTATATATTTTCTTCTAGAATCTCCCATTAAACGTAGTACAGTTTTGGGAAGAGAAGTAGTTAAGCAAAACTGACTTGAGAGACTACCAGCTAAACATTCAGAACCTTGTGGAGATGGGTGTGGCTCTGTAGGACTTAGCAATAATGAAGTAGAATAGATATTAATTTGCTATACTGTTTGTAATTACTCAGGAAACATTATTTTATTTTTTACTGCTTAGTGCAATATTCCATACAAATTTTGACATGGTGGTAATTAGCATAATCTTTTTTAACTATTTACGTAGACATAAAACAAATAGTCATGTTAGCAATTAATTTAGCTATTATTTGCTCTGTTTTATATATGCTTTTTGGAAAACAATAGGACTATTTATCAAAATCTAGAAAAAGAAGTAATGTGAACCTACTTTGTACAGTTCTGAGTACATATACAAAATAGAAGACTCACCACACATCCCATCTCTCTTGGATCCCTTCTTAGGCCTTATTGTCCATATGGTGAAAGCTCTAAAATTTACTTCTCAGGTCTGGCCTTATGCAAGAATTCTGATACATATGTATATGATTACCTTCTTGACATTCCTACTTGGAAATCTAAACAATACTTCAATTCTAACCAAATTGAATAGATGATGCTTGATTTCTCCCAATGTGCTGCTCCTAGGAAATTTCCCCAAATTTCCATCTTAGCTAATGAAACTATAAAGTCAGCTAAATTCTCAAGCCAGATACTGAAGAATCAAACTCAATTTTCTCCATTAATTCCCTGTGATAGGTGGCATGTTCCTAGAAGGAAAGCACAGAAGGAAATTCTCATACATGTAATTCACTGGGGAAGTGTTCTATTATAGAGGATGCATCAGAATTACTTGAGGATGCATCAGAATTACTGTGCTCACTAAAACCCCCTTTTTAAGAAAGCTGTTCAAAATTCACCCCCAAGAATAGGTTTGTCTTCTCACCCACATAAAGTAGATCATGTCATTTCCCAGAAAAAGAAATATGAATGGTCAAAAATACATAAAAAAAATGTTCAACATCTCTAGCCATTAGAGAAATTCAAATTTAAACTACACTGAAATACCATCCCTCTCATCAGAATTATAAATGATGGTGGAATGTGATGATTGTTATTATCCAAAGTACATGTATGAAAAGACGAATTGGTGTGAATATACTTTGTGTACAACCAGAGATATAAAAAATTGTGCTCTATATGTATAATAAGAATTTTAATGCATTCCTCTGTCAAATAGAAATAAATAAATAATACAAGTAACTATAAATAAATAAATAAAAAAGAATACAAGTAACAATAAATGTTGGTGAGGATGTGGGGAGAAAGGTACTCTCATACATTGTTTGTAGGACTGCAAACTGGTACAACTATTCTGGAAAGCAGTATGGAGATTCCTTAGAAAACTTGGATTGGAACCACCATTTGATCTAGTTATCCCACTGCTTGATCTATACCCAAAGAACTTAAAAACAGCATACCACAGTGACAGAGCCACATCAATGTTCATAGCAGCTCAATTCATAATAGCCAAAGTATGGAAACAATCTAGGTGTACTTTAGTGGATGAATGGATAAAGAAAATATTATATATATATATATATATATATATATATATATATATATATATATATATATATATGAGAGAGAGAGAGAGAGAGAGAGAGAGAGAGAGAGAGAGAGAGAATATCATTGTAAGTGGAGTAAGCCAATCCCTATAAAACCAAAGACTAAATTTACTAACTTTTGGATGCTAATCCAAAACAAGGGAGGTTGAGAAAGAGAATAATAGAAATCTATGGGTTAAGACAAAGGGAAAGGAAGGCAAGAGTAGTGGGAAAGGAAATATAGAAGACAGTAGAATTAATCCATCATAACTTTCCGAGCTTTGTATTTGTATACATGACCAGAGTAACTCTATATCATGTATAACCCCAAATGTGTGATTGTAAATAGAATAAGTTATATTCTCTATATGTATCGTCTGCCAAAATATATTCTACTGTCATGTCTAATTAAAAAGAACAAATAAAAACCATTAAAGCAGATCATGTCACCTCTCCAAGATTCTCCAGTGTGTTCAGAATAAAATCAGTCTCCCTTCTGTGTTCAACAGCTTCCCAAGCATTTACAGTTCAGAACATCTACAGCTGCCTATTTCCTCTTCCTGAAAGTTTCTCTTCTACCATCCTGCAAATCTTAATCTGGCCTTTAGCACTTAGATAGAGATGGATGACTGCTTCTCATTGATGACGTCTCAATCAAAATACCACTTCCTCCAAGAGATCTGCACAGATCATTCTACCTAAATTAGCTCCACATACTGACACTGTATTGTGTCTTCCTGCTATACTTCCTTCAGAGGACCCCAGTACTACAAAGTTACTTGGTTTGCTCCTCTGCTTTCCTGTTTATCATGTGTTCCCCCATAAGAATATGAACTCCACAGATGCAGACTTAGCATCCACATCACCTGCAAGAGGTTTTGGCACAGAGTGAATCTTAAAACAAATACTTTTAAATACTTACAGATGAATAATATACATGGTTTAGATGAGAATAATATTTTAAATTTTAGTCTTCAGTTTTTCTACCTGGTAGAGGATAGTTTCTTAGAAATTTTTTTAGATTGTTCAAGGGAAATTTGCATTAAAAATCTTAGGAGGTCAACTTGATGATGAATTTGGTTAACATAACCATAATTTCATTAGGATAATGAATGTATCTCCATTTTGAGAGTGTTTTTTCTCTCTCTTCTATCCTCTGTCCAGAAAGACCAAGATGATTAGATTGATCAAAGTTACAATTAGAATAGTTCTATAAATACTGCCAGCAAGAACTTAGGCACAGTGTGATTTCATCAGTGCCTGGATACTATGCAATCACACAAGTAACTGACGAAAATGATATTGGTAGCTTCATTTAGGAAGAGCAAACCCTGTTTGAATCATAGAAATTGAACATGAGGCCATGGCTAGAAAAATCAAAGCAACAAATGAAAAAAAAAAATTAAGCTACAATTATGCAGAATTTGGGTGTAGAGAAGCTTCTGGGGAAACATCCAGGACATGAATATCTAGGAAACAAAATATGACCAATTAAAAGTTAGTCCTTTGGATATTCAGAGGTTCTTGGTCTCCTGACCAGCAGCTTTCCTTCAATATCAGCATCACCTGGGAATTTTTGAGAAGTTCAAATGATGAGAATCCTCTAGAGAGCTCCTGAAGGAGATATCTTGGAAGGAGGACCCAGAACTCTGTGTTTTTCACAAGCCTGCAGATGATTCTACCTGGCTGGAGAACCATCTATTTATTATCACAATAAAAGATGCAACTGTTCCAAGGCTAGAGACAATCCACTGACTTGTGGATTAATCTTGACCCATTACCCATGGAGAGTACCACAAACACAAAGCGAGCCTGACTTCCCTATTACAACAGAGACTTAAGAACATTGCTTTTGCTGAAAAGCACTTGGGCCTGCTGATGCCCTATGGATAAGTAAAAATTATGAAGGCTTGGCATTTATGTCTTCATCATGCATCTGTTCCCTTTACTTTAAAATTTGGGTCAAGTTCTTGCTCAATTCTATCCACAAGTATGTTAATCAATGACAGTTCATCTAAAAACTGGCACTGCAAGCTTTTTAACTCTAAATTTATCTAATTGATTGCTTCTACCTTCAAGACTGAGGACACCAAGGTAAGAGTAACTATGATATTTTCAAGGACAGACCCCCTGGACTAGTGCGTAGAAGTCCTCAGTCATTGTGATACACCTTCAAGGAACAGTAGTCTTCTAGGCAGATGCCCCTGATGAGCTCTCCCACTCCAAGGAGGAGTAATCACCTCATGTGAACCAAAGTACCCCTTTTGGGATCACAGGTCTGAGAGATAAACATCCTGGGATAAACATGGAGATTTCCTTTTTAAGTGATCATGGAAATGCTGCAGCCACCTGTTAAAACCAGAACTGAGATTTTGTTCAATCAGACCCTAGCCCAATATCACAATAAAAGGCAGTGTCTTCCTTTGTTCTGTAGTAGATTGACTCATTTTCATCTCTCTCTCTCTCTCTCTCTCTCTCTCTCTCTCTCTCTCTCTCTCTCTCTCCTTCTCTCCTAGAGATATACCCCCTCCCAATAATGATTGTACTCTTTGGCTTTGTTTCATTTCTATTGTCATTGGGTCAGAAGTTCCTATCTCTGGCATCATTTGCAATGAAGTCTTTTTTACCTTTATGTTAAGTACTAGCACTTTTATTGTTAACTTTTGGTTCAATCCCATGGCAATATGTCACCTATATGTTAACACTAAATATGTATCAGCATATTAAGTTTCAGCCACAAGGTAGCCTAAGGATCCCAGAAACAGCCCTTATAAGACTGTGTTAAAGTTTGAGGATCATATAACAAAAACATTCAATATATTGCTGGACTCACAAAATAAAAAAGATGACTTGAAATTTATAAAAGTCAAACAGAGTATTAAAGAGAAGATTGAGCAAGTGATCCAAAATGGCAAAACCCATATTTGAGTTCTTAGATGAGAAAAATGTCTCTACATATGAAAAAATGTAAATTATGTGAATCATTTTCTTATTGTTACTGCTTTAACTGCTAAAGAATTGAAGAAATAATATCTAGTAAATCTTTCCTCATTTAGAGTTGATGATACAATTTTATCTTTACCTATCTGTCAATTTTATATTTCAATTTTTGTTGTGTTACAAGTTTTTTGTCTCATTGCACTTTTGCTATGAGGCTTAGCTCTTTTGTACAACTAGTCAGCCTAAAAATACATTTTCAATCATTGATTTCCTACCTTGGTTAAGTGCTGGAGAATTGCATATTTTAATGATTTCTTAATTTAATGGTAGCTGCAGTGTTTGTGGAAAAAAAAAACCCTTCCAATTACTCAATTTCTGTATTATCCCTACTACCCATTTACAAAAATTTAAGACAAATTTGTTTTTGAATAATGTGTGCCTCATTTCCATTTTGATTAAGCTTCCACTTTAAGCTCACTTAATAGATACTATTTTAAATTTATTGGAATAGATAACATCAAATATTAAATTACTGACTTTATGATTAGCATTTGTTTCCATAGTGATGAAGATCATGGAGCTTTTTCATCCCCAACATTGTTACAAAAATATAGTTTTATTTTCTGCTTCACAATTCAATGAGTTGAGCATCAAATGTGATTTTTTGGAAGTATATTTTCTTCATTTGCTATCAACAGTCCTGTCCAGTATATTCACTATAAGGACTCTGTTAATCGTATTCTCCTTATTGCCTGTTAGATGGTATGAAATGTCTTTTGATCCTTAACTTTTAGTATTTTATCATCCCTTTCACCCTGGAAATCCAGTAATTTGACTCTCCCATTTTATCAATTTTCTTACTGTTTATATTTTTATAATTTTACCAAAGATGACTGAAAAGAAAGGTACAACCATATTTTATATTATACAGATGCAACAAAAATAGTCTTAGAGCACTCACTATTTCTTCATAATGACCCAATTGCCATTTACAATAATATTTTCATTTCATTTACATCTCTACTTTCCTTGGCAATCAGAATCATCAAGGCAAATTCTCTCTTTATAAAGTATCTAGCCTCCTTCATTTTAATATAGCAACACAAAACAGTAAGACACCTGGGGATAAGGATTGTTGTTACATTGTTCATTCATGTATCCCAGGATCCTAGAACAGGGCTTGGTATATATTCACAGTCAATAAAATGTGTTAAACTTAAAAATCCAAAAGGAAATGTTTGTTTAGACAGAAATAAATTCTTTTTTTTTTTTGAATTTTAAAATGAAAACATTTTTTAAAAGGTCGGTAGGAAGTATGCAAGCCAAACTTTTTTAATAAAGAATTTATTAGTCATGTTTTAGTAGAATAAATGATTTTGATACTGACAACGTGTCAAAAATAGGCCACATATATTACTTGAAAAATAAATTTTGGTACTCAAATTTCATTGATACATGTATAGCTGTAGAAGTTTAAGACCCACCTGATTTTTAATACTGTTAATTCAAAATATAAAAATGAGAAAACACAAACTTATCTTAAGCCTCTCATGAGGAAATAAAATATTGGAAAAGTCACAGGAAACTTATGTTTTATCCATAAATACTGGAATATTATTCTACTTGTTACTGATTATACATATATTCCATATATGTCTAATAATTTTTATGTATTCCATATATATATACACACACATATATGTGCATATATATATGTGTGTGTATATATATATGTATGTATGTGTACATACATATATGGAATACATATATGTATTCACTTCGCGAAACAAAAGGTAAAACTTGTCTAGGACATGTGTCCTCTTTTTTGAGAATTTTTTTTTTTCTTTTTACAATCAGACTATTAAATGTAAACATAGATTTTCCCAGTCTAATTTTCAGTTTTAAATGTGTCACAGATGCTTCAGTCACTCAAGGGTACAAAAGAAAGTGCAATTTGTCATTGGAAACAGAAGAAAACTCAGATGGTTACTGAGCTAATTCTCTATATACCATAAACATTTCCTGGTTTGAAAAATTTGGTTCAAGAAAATAGACTTGATTTGCTGAGAAAATAGACTGTGAGGAGATTTCTATGAGCTGGCTTAGATTTCAGCAGCAGCCTACATGAAATCTATACAGAGAGCCTGCTTTGGTTGTCCCAGATCTTTTCTAGTTAACAATAACCTTCCCTAAATAATTTTTAAAACATCAATGTCCATACTTTAACTCTTTCCTAGAAGTAGCCTGTGCTCCAGAATTTTTGTCACTATGCTTCCCATACTATACATTTATTTATTTATTTATTGGTCCCAGGGACTGAACTCTAGGCATTTTAACACTGGTCACATCCCAGCCCTATTTTGTATTTTATTTAGAGAAAGATTTCACTGAGTTGCTTAGCACCTCTATTTTGCTGAGGCTGGCTTTGAACTCAGATCCTCCTGTTTCAGACTGCCAAGCCCCTGGGGTTTCAGGCATGTGCCACTATACCCAGCCCCATCCTATACATTTTTGAAATGTGGTGTTAATTAAAAATAATGGTTTCAATAAACATAAAATTACAATTAATATTTCATTTGCTTCTCTTACACTTCCTTCTGCCCTTCATTTCCTTCTTCCTTTCTTCCTTCATCATGTCTTCCATCCCTCCTTTTATTTCTCCCTTCCTTTCTTCCTTTTTTACCAGCCTCCATCTCTTATTACATTCTTCCTTTATTCTATCTTTTCTGCCTCCCTCCTTCTCTTCTTACTAGGTACTGACACATTCAAATACCTCATGAATCATTAAAGTGTATTAAACGCATAATTAAAATAATTATAGAGTTAGTGATAAGGTAGAGAGTAGTATGATTTAGTGTTTCATTAAAATATTATTGCAAGGCTAGGGGGGACAAGAAAATTGTGAGAGATCTAAGACAGTATGTCAATGTATTTGTTCCTAGAAAATATAGTCAGTAGGGAATTTTTTAAAAAGACAAACAGATGGAAACATTGAAGTTCATTATAATGGTCACAAAAAATGTTCTGGTGTATAAGGAGAGATGCGAGTATAAATTAAAGGACAAGAAGACACTAATAATCAGATCATGAACAGACTGTATAATCTGAGATGTTAAAGTTAATTTTTCTCTTTATAAGGAAAGATATATCTTTAAAATATGCAAACATTATAGACAAAGAGATAATATTTGCAAAATTTTTAAAGAAGTGAATAACAGTAGCACTCCATAAAAGTTAAATACTGCAACTGTATGCTAATCAGAAATTGAAAGTCCTAACAAAAGAACTCCATCTTCCCAACTCCATTACAAAGGTAGTTACTTTGATCTATTTTTTTCTATGTGCATTTTGAAAATTTCACCTGTGTGCCTGTGTATGCATGTGCATTTCATGTCATACCATATTTTCTATATATTTTAGTCTATCTTTTAGGAAGTAGATAGCACAAGGACTAGACTAAAAGACAAATTCAAAGAAGGTTGAACCTGGCTAGGTGATAGTAATTCAATTTTAAAGGAAATTATATGCATACATATGTGTACATGAACACACACATGCTTATTTATGTATATGATTAACTAGTTTGTTTATGCAATACATATGTGAAGGTATGCATTATGTAAAGTTAATATATGTTGGTATAATAAAAACATATAAATATGTAGTAAAACCATATAAATATGCCTATTTTCCTTCATTATTCATTATGTAATATTCTACTACATATTTTTCATTTGAGTTTTAGAGAGGGTGTATGGGTTTGATTGATTTACAATGTTACTTTTACAATCATGTTTTCCCTTCAGTCATATAAAGAAGCTCAAATTTGAAGTATTTGTATCTTTGCACATAATTGTGATGGTGTGTTATTTTATAAATAACAAGAAATAACACTGCAATATGTCTATCATACTCTATAAAAATTTAAGGAATACTGCAATATGCAAAAAATAATTGCATTAACAATTTGTTAAAACCATTACAGTACTAGAGTTTTTATTTAAAATTTGTTTCACCCAATCTCTGAAAGTTTACTTTGAAATATAGGAAATAGTTTAAAACAGAGCCAAGTGTGCAGATTTGAAATTCAGTTACAAATTATTTGTTCCACAATAACTGATTCATTTTGAAATTCATGAATGGGTCATGTGTTTTAAGAAAATTCTAGTAGTTCCCACAGAGAAGTGGATCAGGAAATCGCAAGCATCCACACTTTCATTTACTGATTTTCTCAATTTGGATGTAATTTCACATTAAATCTCCAAATTCTACATGTTAATTCAAAAATAATTTTTACAAGTTTACAAGATTCCTTCATAGTTTTAATAAATTATTTCTGAATTAGTATAGACAAATTTTGGTGTTTTTTAAAAAATCAGATCGAGAGAGATTTTACTTCGAGAGTAGAGGCCATGTATATTTTCATTACCAAGAATGATACTATGAAAGAGCTAGCATATTATACAATCTTTGCTTTGAACAAAATTGCTCTGTCAGAATGCATCAGTGAACACTCCAGACCAGGAACTCTGTTTATAGTCCACATTCTTGTGGGAGATTGCATACAGTAAATAGAAACTCTAATTTATTGTATTTTAGAAGTTCCAAAATGATATGGAAAATAAAAAGGTAGCATACATCCCATTATGAGGAATTGACAATGCTGGAGTAGAGGATGGAGTTTCAGCAGGGTTGCAATTTGAAACAAGTTGGTTGGGGGTAGTGAGGTTGGAGCAAACACTAGAAGAAAGTGGAGGAGTGAAGTCCATGCTGTCAGTGGAGCATTCTAGGCAGAGGCAAGCACCAAGGCAAAGCTCCAGAGGTGCAAATTTCCATAATATGTTCCAGAAGCAGGAGACTGGCAGCTTGGCTGGGGCTGACCCAGGTAAGGAGACAGGGACTAGATGAAGTAAAAGAATGAAGTTGATCATTCTGTGATTTTGGAGCCATTACAAAAAGTTAAATAGTGGCACCCAAAAGATGCCCATATAAATTTGTAAGTATGGACTTTTTTAGATGTAATTAAGTTAAGGATTTTGAGATGAGATCATATGGAATTTAGTGTGGGCTCTAAATCCAGTGATCAGTGAAGAAGAGAAGACACAATTCCACCATATGATAATTTTGAGATCTCAACCAATTTAATTAACTTTTGTTAACACAGTTGTCATTATTCACACATAAATGAATTCTACAAATCTTATGATATATGGAGAAAGTAAATAAAAATAATTTGAAACATCAGAAAGTAGTAATGATATTATTTTTCTTAACTCTGATTAATAGCTATAATAGGACATTTGGCCCCATGAGAGAGAAATAAAGTGGTAGTCAATCAGTTGCCTGGCAGGAAAGAAATTAAGAATAAATGCTCTTGACACATTTTTCCTTTGCCCTCTGATCTCCTGCCTGTTATTCTACTGGCCAAATCCTCTGATAGCCAGTGATCAAGGAGCTCAGTGACAGAATCCATGAAGATCACCCTCTAGTAAGGGCAAAAGAGAGCATCCAGCCCATAATAAAAGTAGTCAAAGTATGTATTCTCTCTTCTTTTCATTATTTTTTTCATTGAATTAGTAATATTCTACAAAATCAACCACAATTCATTAGACTATTAATGATAATCTTACTACTTGAAGAAGTTTCTATGGAAACTCCTAGCCTAAGACACTTTTGGGAAATGTAAGAGGTCAAAGCTATCTTCATAATGACAGTAAGACTATATTTATCTTTTGGTTGGGTTTGCATTTGCATTGAAAATTCAGAAGCATTGGTGTCATTACCCGCTATGAATCACGCCAGAGGCATCAAACTCTTGCCATGATATTTTTCACCTTTATGAGTTTTCTGTGTTTTTGGCAGTGGGGGGTATCTCCTAAGAATGATGCAGTAAAAGTCATTAATTTCATGAAATCTCAATCACTGCCCAGAAGCTTTGGAGCCTGAGATAGTAAGACCATGAGTTCAAAGACAATCTCAGTAAAAGCAAGGCACTAAGCAACTCGGTGAGACTCTGTCTCTAAATAAAATACAAAAAGTAGGGCTGGGGTTGTGGCATAGTAGTTGAGTGCCCCTGAGTTCAATCCCTGATACCTAGGAAAAAAAAACTCAATTACTGATTACAATCAATTTTAATGATGAATGGGAAGTATGCATAAAACATTCCCACTGTGTATCAAAATGAATTGATACTTCAGAAGAAAAGCCCTTGTGTGAATGGGATGCATCCTGAACCCATTAAGCCATTCCCTTCAAGGAAAACAACTGACAACATTTTTTGACAATGATAAAATTCAAATTTTCTAGCAAAACCTCAAATTTTGAAAGCATTTATCTACACCAGGATACTAATAGTCTCCTAGCATTTAAAGTCTTTTTAAAAGAGACTTTTTGTGGTATTACCATGTGATTATTTGATATTACATAGTTAAATCTTTCAACCTTTAGAAGTTTTACATAACTCCCCAAACTGATATTTTCAAAATTACCATTGACTGAAATAACAAAACAATATATGTGCAAAAAAATTCTAATTAGAGAGATAAACAATGGATTTAAATGAAACTGACTACAACAGGCTTAATGACATGATTTATTTTAAAATACTGAAAACAATCTAATAAATTATCATTTGTCAATTTCTCTATAATATCAAGGAATATCAATGATTATCTGAAAGCTACATATTTTTCCAACTATATAACAATGTGAGGCAAGCCTTTCCTTATGAAGTTCATTCAGAACAGAATATTGCAACAGATGTTTCATATATTAAGCAAATATTAAGAGGTAGTTGAATTAGCAATCTAAAAATTAGCAAACTAAAAAAAAAGGAACATTTCTCAATGAATAGTTTGAAATTTATGTTTGTATAATAGGTTTTCATAAAAATACAATTTTATTGGTAAAACTTTTCATAATAATACCTGTTTTATACAAGTATTTTACTTATATTAACATGTATTGGGTTATTGTTATTTTGAGATTATTAATGAATAAAATTATTTTCAGTTTTAATTTCAAATGTAGTATCAAAAGTTATATGAACAACATTTCTCCAGAGCCCTCAATAACATTAAAGAATATGGAAGGGACCTGAGACCATGTTGTCTAGACTAGCTAACAATTGTTCAGAGATTATGTATAAAATTATGTTAAAACTTCTATTGCTGTTTGCCTAAGTATATTTATAATTTTATATTTGCATATTTACACAGAATACATTTTTTTAAAGAGAGAGTGAGTGAGGGAGAGGGAGAGGGAGAGGGAGAGGGAGAAGGAGGGAGAGAGGGAGGGAGGGAGAGAGGGAGAGGGAGAGAGGGAGAGAGAGAGAGAGAGAGAGAGAGAGAGAGAGAGAGAGAAATTTTTTAATATTTATTTTTTAGTTATTGGCAGACACAGCATCTTTGTTTTGTATGTGGTGCAGAGGATTGAACCTGGGCTGCACGCATGCCAGGCAATCGAGGTACCGCTTGAGCCACATCCCCAGCCCTACATTTTGTACATAATTATAAGAAAAATACAATTTCAACATAAAAACATAAGGCCTTTGGATAAACTACATGAAGTCAAAGCACAATAATCATTACTTTGTTTCATAAAAGACTAGATGATTATTTATGTGTGTTTTAAATAGTTTAGCACATGAAATCTGGTATTTATTCAAATAGCCCACAAGAAAGTTTATGAGATTATAATTAAGAAGTTAATTAGTCACACTTGACAAATAAACATTTACTGTTTATAATTTATCAGTATTTTAGGAGCCAACACTGAATAATTTTTCCCAAATATTCTGAACATAAATTGCTATTAATTTTAATTTTTTTGTGTGTATGTGTATCATGGAATGGTATTTTATGTATTCATAATTTTAGAAAATAATAGTATATTTATCAAAAATCATATTTATTACACAAATAGTCTGAGAATGAATATCCTTAAGTTGGTCATAGATATCATAATTCAGCCTTTTTATTGGGCTTAAACTATGATAGCTATTACTAATTTACTGAAGAGAAGAAAAATGTTATATCTTATATAATTTAGTAGGAGCTCAAGTGACTATGGCTTTCTTCATTCAGTTTTCTTCTACCCTTATACATGCAGAGAACCCACAGAATCAAGTGCCATGAAAAAGCAAAAACTGTGCTTCTAGAGAAGTTAGGGAGAAAAGGTTGATTTGTATTTCATGTCAGTATTTTAACATTTTTGTTAAGATTTGTGTTACCATGAAAACCTTCATGTCATCAGATATTTCAAAATGCTGAAACAAGATTTTTCAGTAATTTTCTTTTTGAGAATTAAAGATATCTCTAAAAAAATTACTTAAAATATCACTGCATGAAAATTGTGATTATACCATAACACTGTAATCTCCATCATAAATCTCTCCCAGCCTGTAATTTGCTAGGATATGGATATATATATATATATATATATATATATATATATATATATATATATATATATATATTTGAATGACTGTATTATAATTAATTTCTAAAAAAAATATTCTCTTTCCATGTTTGAAACATTTTATAATCCAAAAATAATTTCTGTAAATTACAGAAGACAAGAAATAATTAGGACACAAGAACTCTCACAAAGTTTCTTTAGCAAAGTTTTATACATGCCAAGTATTAACCCTACCCAGTGGTAGTAAGAGCCTCTATGTAACAACAAAAATCAAGGAGTGATCCCCATAGTCTCTGGCTTTAACCATTACACATTTGATGTATTTTGTGAATATTGGGGATTGAATCCAGGGCCTCACACATGCTGAACAACTGCAAAACCACAATGTTAACATGCCCAGCCCACAAGATTCCACTTTTTTGATAATGGTACTGTGGTTTGAACCCAGGGCTTCATACATGGTAGTAAGCACTCTGCCACTAAGTTACATCCCCAGCCATTAACCATTATACATTTGTTAAAGGGAACAGTTATTATAAGATTTCTTATAAGTTTATGTGATGTTTTCAATTTAGTGTGATTGCTGTCAGTGCCTTGATTTAAATATGTATACATATATATGTATAAAATATATATACACATATACATAAGCATATATTTACATGTTATGCATATTACATCTATACTATAAATATACTATAGATATATACTATCAATATATTGTAGGCAGATGTTTATATCCTCATCCTTGATATTTTTTCCTCTTAAAACATATTCTATTAAAACTTCCTCAACTCTCAGTTTTTGGATTCTGCTATTTAACAAAAAGCTTTACCTGAATATGAACAAGACAGCTAGTAATTTTTGAATATAAGTGACAGAATTTCTATCTTATCGACTTTTGTTAAAGCCATCATTTTTATTGAAGTTGTTATTATTTTACTGAGAAGAAATCCTACTAATCTGGATAATAAAATTGAGAGAAAACATTTTTTTAATATTAATTTTTTAGTTATCGGCGGACACAACATCTTTTGTTTGTGGTGCTGAGGATCGAACCTGGGCTGCACGCATGACAGGAGAGCACGCTACTGCTTGAGCCATATCCCCAGCCCGAGAGAAAACATTTTTAATGAAAAAAATTCATGTCATCTTATAAGTTATGAATTTCTAAGATTCAAGTAGCATAAACTCTAACTTCAAATTTTTTTAAGGAGAATCTTTATTATGCATAAATTTTGGCAATGATTCTTATTAACAGCATAATTCTAGGCCAAAAATTCTATGATGTTAAGAAAGTAAAGAAAGAGAATAGCACACAACTTATCTTCCCATCTGTACTTCAATTTATATTTAATTCTAATAGTTATTCAGAGAAAACTCTTCTAAAAAAGAAAATAATGACTTAAATTACTTCTTCATATCGAATTAAATTTAAACCACTTGATTTCAAGCCTTAAAATCTAAGTCATAATTATGACAAAGTCAGTTCTCCTGAAGTTATAATATTAACACATTGTAAAAGAATGCTATTAAATTTTCTTAGTATATCAAAGTAGAGAGTAAATACTATCCTTAATGTGGAAAAACAGACATGCAAAAATAACCAGGAAATTTCTTTTTTATCTAGCAGTGATAAGCAATAACCCCATCAAACATTAAATTTTGTATAAGCTCTCTAAAATTAAAACAATATAATGCTGCCCACAAATAGACCAAAAAATATGGAATGAAAGAATTTACAGAAATAGTCTTGACTCAAGTGTGGCATTACTATGGAATAAAACTGCTATCAATTCATTGGGAAAAATATGGACTTTTTAATTAGTGCGACTGGAACAAATTGTTAAGACATTTGGAAAAAGATAAATTGAGATTACTATTCCATATTAAAATAATAAACCCAAATGGATAAAGAATGTAAAAAACAATAACAAATAAGCAAAAACAGAAATCATATTAAAGTAAAGCATGGGCACATATATTATTCTGAACATAGGAAATAACACTCCATTTCTCAAAATACAGATATAATAAAAGAATATTAATAGTTTGACAACATTAAAATATTTCTTATGGGTAAAAAAAATCATTTTGATCCAAAAGCAAAGTCACAAGATAACTCTCAAACTGGGGGAAATATTTACAACATTTATCACAGGTAAAAGACTAATAACCATATTATATACAGGTATTTTTAAATCTAAGAATTTAAAAGACCAAACTTCCAATAGAAAACAGGGCAACAGAGAACATGAAAAAACTACAATGAAAACAAAATTTAAAAAGACAAAAACATATGAAATAATGTTTACTCTCATAAGTAAATTTAATTAAAGCAATGGATCTGACATTATTCACAGTATTCATATACATATTCATGACATACCATTTTTATTTTTTTTTTCATGTTTATGCACTACTAGGTATCCATCTCAGCTTATCTAGCATCTATGCTAGGAAAGTGCACTACACTGAGCCACATCCCTGCCCCATTTCTAATTTTTGAATTAGCAACATTTTGAAATTATAAATAGACACATGAGGAGGCAATGAGGAAAGCAGTATCCCCACACACTGATAAATAGCTATTATTAATTGAGCATTTATTATGTGGTAGTGCTTTACATACTCAATTTCATTTAGAATTTAGCATAACTAGTAGGGTTGCTCATCATCTTCTGGTTTAGATATTTAGAAACTAAAGCTTAGAATATTTAAATTACTATCCCAAGGTCACACAGGTGGTATTTGAGTGAGAATAACCTGAATGACTGTGTAGTCCAAATTCTATAAATCATAAACTTATTTAAAAAATGTCCAGGGGTCACACTGAAAAAAGAGGAGGATCTCCTGAAGAGGGGGGACTTAAGAATAAAAATAATTATTTGTTGTCTCTTGATAAGGGAGGTTTCTTCTACCTAGTCACACTTAAGTTTCCCACTCATCCTTCTTTCCTATGTAAAAAAGCTTGGCCAAAATGAGGTCAAAAACTTAACACATTTATTTGGCAACAGTTATTTTTCCAAAATAATTAACAGAAGAAGAACCAATTAAAACTGCATCTGGCTTGACAGTGGTACATATGTGCAATCCTAGCGGGTGGGGAGGCTGAGGCAGGAGGCACACAGATTTTGAATTTAGCAATTTAGTGATACCCTGAACAACTGAGCGAAATCCTGTCTCTAAATAAAATATGAAAAAGGTCTGGGAATGTGGCTCAGTGGTTAAGCGCTCCTAGGTTCAATCCTCGCACCCCCTCACACACCCCCCAAAAAGATGAAAAGAAACATTGGGAGTGCCTCCTAATCAGAAGGAGGCACAAAATCTTTGTTGTTTGGGATTACTAAGCCTGGGGCTGATGTTTGCCATCTTCCCAAGTGCAGAGAAGTGAAATGTTCCTTTTAATTGTGAAGAAAAAGGCCAACACAGAACTGAGAAATAGAAATAATCTGATTTCTCAAGTCTTTTATGTTCCTCATTCCAACATTGTCAAAGCACTTCTTCCCTAAACTATTTTTTAAAGTTATTTCAGGAAGAAATATTGCAACTAATTTAATTTGTTTTTACATAGAACCACAAAGGCATGTCAGTAAAACTTTTTGATTAAGAGAAAGACTAATCATAAATCACTTTAAAACGTGATTAGCATGTCATTGAGGTATACACTGAACAGAAGGGAGAGGGACTGGAGGCAGCACCCTAGAGAATTGATCTAGTGCAAAGCTAGACCTGGTGAATGATGTCAATACCTAAAAGGGATTGATGGAAGAGCTGTTAGGATAAGTAAGTAAAAGCACTACCAAAGAGGTAACCACAAGGAGATGAGTTTGAGTTCAGCTCAGGATGGGATCTTTTACTCTGAACCAGTAACTGCTAAAGGTAGGCATAGCTGGTTTCAATAGAAGAGATGGTTGAGAGTGTAAATAGAAAATAAAGAACAAATCTTAGACCCTAACCTTGTAATACTTGTCAGGAACAGAAAAAGCAACTGAATAAAAAAGACTAAGGAATATAAAAGAAGTAAAGGAAAAATAGTAGGAAAAATGGAGTTTTTCATGTCAGTTTCATTTTGTTTTTGGATGAAGTGTGACTTCAGGTTCATGTACCTGATTGGTCTCAGAAAATGTAGTAGAATCCAAATAAAATCCAAACAGCCAAGTTATGGATTTAGCTTTCACATTTGTACTCCTGTTGTATCCTGAAAATTTCAGCTCAGGACACTATGTTGCATCTTAAACATTTCTAGCACATTGTGCCAGGCTTTTTGTGATTTATGTTCTTAATATGACACGTTAAATTAGTAGGTATTATTGTATTATGTTTTACTTTATCATGAATGATTTATCACCTAAAGCTAGATATGTTTCAGGAAAAAATGTACTTAAAATAATGTTGAGAAAAAATAATAAAATTAATATGAGTGCTGTTTACAATGTAATTCATTATAAACAGTAAAAAAAAAAACAGGCAATTGAGCATTGCTCTGAAAAATTTCACAGACAAGTTGGCCTGTTGCTGATTAAGGAATTAGGTTTAAAAGTCTTCTTCTTCATTCAATATCTGCATGATTTCAATGCAAACAAAGAAGATATATCTGTTTTGTTTTTGTTTTTGTTTTTAAGTGGGAAAACCTCTAAATATGGATTACTTAATCAGAGCTGAAAAAACAATCACAGAACAGATGGAAGAATTTTCTGGATCACTCTCTACTGTTTAGGATTCTAGGTTAAGTAGTCAGAGCCAGACTACAGCAGAAATTACTCAAAATTGCAAATGCTGCCTGAAAAGCTTGTAATAACATTTTGTGAATGTATGCCTCAAAAGGGAAAATCAGAAATTTAACATTGCAGATTTATCCTTTATTCTCACTGAACTTTCCATCTCTTCATTTTAAAATCGAAGACATTGCTTTAATATAAAGTGCAATACTTTCAAATATCACTGGCATAAACACCATCTCAAATCAAGTTTTCCTTCATTTTCCAGATATTGCTTGTTATATAAAGAAAACATTTAAATATCCCTTCATGTTTTATATCTAAATTATGTTTCTTTTAAAAATATAGAAAACTAACCAATAGTTTTTTTGAAAAACTATTGCTTTTATGAAGATGAGTTAGAATTAACTATTACCTGTTTCTTCTGCTAGTACAACTATCATCTTTGGACAGTACATAAAAATCAAATGAAATCAAACCAAACAAACACTATTCTGAAAGGTGGAGAGAATGTCAAGTGGCTAGCTATCTTAAATTCAAGAAATTATTAAAAATGGCAAGAGTTTGCCAGTTGCGGTGGCGTAAGCCTGTCATTTCAGCTGCACAGAAGACTGAGGATGAAGGATCTGTTGTTAAGTTAGCTTTAGCAACTTAGTAAGACCCTGTCTCTAAAGAAAGTCTTTTAAAAAGAATAAAGAAGGTGTAGAAATGTTGGTTGCTTGCTTACTATTTAAGTGCCCCTGAGTTCAATCCCCATTACTAAAACCAAGGCAGGTGTTGAATTCTTGGGTTTTCTTTTTTATGTCATGTATCCCAGACATGAAAGAAATTGTTACAGTCTGAATTTAAGGTTATTGATTATAGATTAGAAATTATATATTAATAAATATTAATTACTAAACTAATAGGATTAGAAAATAAGTGTTACAGAATTAGTAATGTTAAGTTACTCCAATCTGCCATAGTTAAAAGATAAAAATAACAATACAACAATAATAATCACTGTAAGACAAAGAATCTAAGTTGCTAACACTAAAATATAGAAAATATAGTGTGATAAGTGTAAGCTTAGAGGTCTAATATAGTTACACATATTTACAGATATTTACAGATAAATATAGAGATGGATATAGAGATGAATGTAGTGTTATTTTTAAATTGATTTTGTGTAGACCTATACAAATGAGGATGTAGATCTAAACAAATGAGGATATAGGCCCCCATAAATGAGTATACTTTTTTCTCTTTTTGCTCTGCTAACTGCATTTTCAGCCCTTGTATTTTGCTTGCTTGCAATTTGCAAAATTCCATAGGAAAGTCCCCAGGGTAGGATTTTCTTTGCTATTTTCTTCCTGAAATACTTTGGTCACAAACAACTCAGGGCTGCTGTTTGTTTCAGAGAGCACTTGGTCTCTGATGAAAGCAGTCCCTGGCCAGGTAAAATTGACAAAACACAAAGTTTTGATTTGTTTCTAATTCAGAATTAGTGTGTTTTCTGAGTGGTCTCTGCATAAAAAAATAATGGCCTAAAAAATAACTTAAAACATTAACAGAGACAGACAAAATTAAATTAAAAAAGGAAAAAACAAAAAAAAATGGCAATTGCTTCCTCTTTCTCTATACCCAAATGTTCAGGAAAGAGGAAACCTTGAAAGAGAGAACACTTTAGGCAATAATCTTGCTACTACAGTGAAAAGTCACAAGAGTGGCTCTATTTTCACCCATAGCAGCAAAGGCTGAGTACAGAGCCTGTACTTCTTTAAAAAGAAATAGTTGTAAATGAAACATTTTATTTATTTATTTATTTATTTATTTATTTATTTATTTATGGTGCTCAGGATTGAACTCAGGGCCTCACACATGCCAGGCAAGGGCTTGTACTACTGAGCCACAACTCCTGCCCCAGAGCCCATACTTCTACCTTCACCAAACTATAATGAAGCAATCAATATCCTCTCCTGTTGGGGTGGTATCAGAAGAGTCCAAAATACAGCTAGACCTTACCAAAAGCAGAAAAGTTTCTCTGTTTCCTTCTAAAACCACCTTCAGATCAAAAGAGAATTAGGTGGGGAATTCATATTTCTATCTTCCACTACAACAACCATTATAGTAAGCAGGAAGTCCTCAGGATTGTGTCAAGGATCATGCCACAGGTTTGTTGTTTTTACTGTTTTCCTGTTTTTGTTTTGTCCCTCTAATGCACATAAAAGTTGTTGGATGGATGTACTTGGGTATGCTGTCTATAAGAAACTCAGTGAATATATATATTATGTACAGCTGAAAAAATGATGGAGAAGATATGTCATTAAAACATTCATGAGAAGGCAGAATTGGCTATATTAACATAAGCTGAAGTACATTTCAGACAAAAAGTATGATGAGTAACCAAAAGAGATATATATGTAATAATAAGTGGTTAAATCCAACAAAACAATATAAGTATTCTAAAAATGAGCAGAAATGAACAGGTATAAAACATGTAAAAGTAAAATTGATAGATTTTTAAGGACAAAAATAGACAAATAACCAATTACTTTTGAAGATTTCAATACCTTTCTCTCAGCAATAGGATGAACATATGGTAAGAAAATGAACCAGTCTAGAGAATTAATCATGAACACCTGCATCATTCTGCAGTCATGTATAACAAAATAGCATAAATGAATAAATTTAAAAATGAACACCTTCAAATAACAGATCTATGTAACACTTAAATTACATACCACTTAAAACCAAAGTAAATATTCTTCTATAAACAACTATCTTCAAGCAGTTGATGGTTCATACCAAACTCAAATAGTAGTTCTTCCACCACACTCAACCTCCAACACTATCAAAATCTCCAACCAGAATTATACATTCCTTAGAACTTGTAAACAATTTAAAACATCGGCATTACTCAAAGTCTAAAATTCAAACTATGGCTCATTTTTGGTGTTAAGCATTGAAAAAGCATAATGCCATGAATAAACCATTATAGTATCATGTAGAATAGTTTCATTGTGTAAAAAAATTATCTTAGCTCTGCCTTTTCATCTCTGCTTCTTCCCTAGCTTCTGGCAACCACTGATTATTTTACTTTGCCTACAGTTTTGTTTTTCCCATATTGTCATAGTGGGAATTAAGTACTACATAATCCTTTCAAATGGATTCCTTCCCTCACTTACATGCATTTGAGACCCTCCCTGCCTTTCATGTTTTAGTAGCTTATTCATTTAATGGTGAAAATCTTTGATTATCTTAATATGTGAACGTTTACTTTTCCATTTATCTACTTCAGAACACTTTGGCTGCTGCCAAGCTTTATACCTGTAAATAAAGCTGCTATAAACACCCAGGTTTTTAAATTTTATGTGGACATAAGTCTTCAAATTCTTTGAGAAAATACCAAGGAAGATGATTGCTAAAGTACATGATGAGGATGTTTAGTTTTAGAAGAAATTGCCAAAGGCTCTTACAATGTGACTGTACACATAATATGTATATTTAATTATATGCATAATCACCAATATTGTTACTATTATTTTAAACATTATTTTTTAGATCAGTTTAAAAATGAATAAGATTTTTATCTTATCTCCCTACTCTTTTCCTAATACTTCATGTAGATACAAGTTTCTGATTTATATTATTATTTTCTCTCAGAAGAACTTCTTTTTAATATTAATTGTAAGTCAGATCTACTGGCAACAAATTTAACGTTCTTTGAGGAAGTCTTGATTTCTTTTATTTTTGAAAAATTATTTTACAGGGTAAACTAGTATAGGTTTTTTTCTACACTTTAACAATTTATTTTATTCCTATATGGAGGAGAATTCCTAAGGAGAATTCAGATGTGGCTTTTCTTGGTCTTTATTTAGTATAGTATGTTTATACATAATAGTGGGGATTATTTTGACATTTTCATAAATGCATGTAACATAGTTTTCTCCATTTCAATCCCCAGTATTGTCCATTGATTTTACTCCTTCCACCTCCAAACACCCTTAGTCTACTATAGTTGTTCCTTTCTATTTATCTATTTATTTCCTTAAATGAGGCATTGTAGTATATTTAAAATCATAATGTGTTGTGCTATATTCATACATATACCTAGCAGAATTTGGTCAACTTCATTCCCTAGTTCTCCTCCCCATTTCCTCTGCCTTCATCTTTGATTAATCACATAAAAACTTAGTGGAGAACTGCATCAACAGACTAGACCAATTTTAACATTATGAGGAAACAAGGATAATATAGGTGCATTGGAATACTTAGAAATAAAGGAAAGAAAACAATGAATAGAATGTATAGAGCTCTGGAACAACATCAAAATGTCAAACTTGAAACTGAGAGGCATTGAGGAAGGAGAAGAGAAACAAACTAATGGAATAAAAAAATTATTCAGTAATATAATAGCAGAAAATGAGCTTAATTTGGGAATATTGTAAGGTTGAATAGTATGTGACTTGGCTCTGCTGTAATAGTAAATAGGGTTCAGTGTCCTCTTTCAAAATGGTTCTAATGTTGGGAAGAGTTGAGGACACAAAGAGTAGAGTATTAATACCTGAATATTCACCCAACCCAAGGCACTTGAAAGAAGCTCACAAAATTGTTCCTTGCTAAAAGAAGTAATAATCATCCCAATAGCTGAGTAGACACACAAGCAGTATGAAAAACAAGGGAACAAACCACCTCAAACAGCCTACAACACACAGCAACTGAGCACATTGACACTACAGTAAAAGACATGTCAGAAAAAGACTTCAGAAAATTTATAGTTAAAATGGTCATTGAGCCAAAGAAGATTTAAAAAATAAAATTAAAAATATTGGATTAATAAGATCATTCCTATAAAGAGGTAGAGGTTCTGAAAAAGAATAAAATAAAAATCCTGGAAATGAAATGCTTAATAAATCAAATTAATATTTCAATACAAAATATACACCAATAGATTAGACTACTCGGAGGGTAGATCTTTAGGCCTTGTAGACAAAGCATATAATCTTGAAAATAATAAATTTAAAATAAAAAGATGTTAAAAAATCATGACCAGGATATTCAATAGCAATCTGGGTAAATATCAAGAGACCAAATTTAAAGAATCATTGGAGTAAATTAAAGCTCTGAAATACAAACTGAAGAACTGTACAATCTTTTTCAATTAAATAATAACTGTAAAACATTCCAGATCTTAGGAATGAGATGGAAATTCAAGTCTAATATATATATATATATATATATATATATATATATATATATATATATTCCAAATAGAACTACAAAAGATCTTCTCCCAGACATATTTTGAAGTAAGTGCCTAGTTATGGAACAAGGATAGAATTTTTAAAGCTGTTAGAGAAAAATGGAAATTCACATTTAGAGGTAAACTAAGTCAGATTTCAAATCATTCCTCAACCCAGATCTTAAAATCCTAGATGGCTTGTAATGATAAATACCAAGGCCCAAAATAAAACATGCACCAACCTATTTCAGTATAGTCAGCAAAATTTTCCAAATATTGAAAATGAAATAAAAAAATTTCATAATAAGTAGAAAATGAAAAAAATCAAAACCATTTAACCTATACAACAAAACATATTCAATGAAGTATTTCATGCAGATATATAAAAAATGAAAGTGGAAACCAGCAGCAAGATGAATTGCATTAGAAAAATAGTCAATTAAATCAGAATAAAGTCTGAATCACTAGAAAAAATTATAGGAAATAAAAATCATATTTCTATAATAACATTTATTATAAATAGCCTAAAACTCTTTCATCAAAAGACACAAATTTAAAAAAAAAAAACAAGACACAACCATATATTGTTTGCAAGAGGTTTACCTCAAAAATACAATGACATAATGAATTTTTAAAAATGGGGGAAAACGTACCATACAAATAGAAACCAATTTCAGACAAAGTAGATTTCAAACCAAAATTAATCAGAAGAGACAGGATCATATCAAACTGGTACGGAAAGCATCCAACAAGAAGATACAATGCTTGTAAATATTTATGCCCCAAACAATGCTGCATGTATATACTTAAAACAAAATCTTCTCATCAGAAAGAATCAAGTATACCACAGTAAAAAAAATGTGGGGTGAGTTCAGCATACATCTCTCACACTACATAGGCCATCAACCATAAAATATATAAAACCTCTTCAGAACTAAAAAGTGTTACTAATTAAATGGATCTCACAGACATCTACAGAATATTTCATCCATTGACAACTGAATTCATTTTTATCTCTGTGGCATATGGAACATTCTCTACAATAGATCATATTTTAGTGCACAAAGCAAATTTCAGCAAACACAAAAAATAGAGATAATTCATTGCATTTATAAATATCTTATAAATTGCATCTTATAAAATAATAAGTATAAAATTATAATTTAATGACAAGATAAAAAGCAGAAACCCTCTAACACATTAGTATTAAATAATATACATTTTAATGAGAAATAAATCACAGAAGAGTGCATGGAGGGGAGAAATAAAAAAAAATTCTTAGAAACAAAAGTGTTAAAGTTTATATATGAGGTGTTCTCCAAAGGCTCAGGTGTGAGACAATGCTCTTGCAATTTAGAAATGATAAGGTTATGAGAGTGTCAACCTAAACAGTGTATTAGTCCACTTGAATGGATTAAATGAGTGGTAACTATAGGCAGCTAAGGTCTGGGTGGTAACTATAGGCAGCTAAGGTCTGGGAGGAAGGTCACTGGGAGTGTGCCTTTGGAGTTTGTATTTTGTCCCTGGTGAGTGGAGCTCTTTCTTCTTTTTGGTGGCTATGTCTTGAACTGTTTTCCTCTTGCACATGTTTCTGACATGATGTTCTGCCTCATCTCTGGTCCACATAAATGAAGTTGGCCATCTACGGACAAAGGCCTCTGAAACCATGAGCTCCAAATAAACTTTTTCTTCTCTAAAATTGTTCTTGTCAGATCTTTTGGTCACAGTGATTAAAAGCTTATGACAAAAAAATAGAGATACAATATATTAAAATCTCTGAGAAAGAATGAGGGAAGTTCTAAGAGGAAAGTTTTGAGCACTGAGTCCTACATTAAAAAAATAGATACCAAATAAATAATCTAATATTATACCTCAAGGCCCTAGAAAAAGAACAAGCTAAAAATTAGTAGAAAACAAAAAATAATTAAAATCAGAGTAGAAATAAAGAAAATTGAGACTAAGAAGTAATAAATATGATCAGTGCAATAAAAAGTTGATTCTTTGAAATGATAAGCAAGAAGGATAAAGTCATAGCCAAACTAATCAAAAGAGAGAGAGAGAGAGAGAGAGAGAGAGAGAGAGAGAGATGACCCAAATTAACAAAGCTACTAATGCAAAAGGAGATATCACGATAGACACTACTGAATCCAGAAGATCATTGGAAACTATTTTGAAAATGTATACTCCATTAAGCTGGAAGATGTCAAAGAAAGTGACAATTTCCTAGAGATATTTGACCTACCCAAATTGAACCATAAGAATGTAAAACTTAAGTAGACCAATATGAATTCATGAAAATGAAACAGCTATTAAGTCTTTAAACAATGGAACATCTATGACCATATGAATCCTTAGCTGGGATCCGTCAGACCTTTAAAGAAGAAGTAATGTAATACTACTCAAATTTATTTCCATGAAATAGAAAAGGAGAGAACAATACCAATTCATTCTGTGAAGCCCAGTATTATCCTAATAGCAAAACTAGACAAAGACACATCAAGAAAAGAAAATTTCAGACCAATATCCCTGATGAACATAGATGCAAAACTTCTTACCGAACCACACTAAAAAAATCAAGAAGATAGTCTGTATCCTGATAAAGTGGATTTCATCCCAATTATTCAAGGTGTGTTCAAAATATGTCAATAAATAAATGTAATTCAGCACAAAAGAGTTAAATAAAAAAATTACATGGATATCTCAATAGATTCAGAAAAAGTATTAGACAAAATCTACTACCCATTTATGTTTAAAACACAGGAAAAAAGGATCAAAAAAGTTGCCTCAACATTTTAAAGGACATCTATTTCTCAACAGTGAGAAACTTGGCTGCCACCTTTCATCTTTCATTTATTTGACTTTACAATTCAAATATACCTGAATAATCTTTTTACTTATTTTTAAATTCTGCTAGCTTACCAATATTCAACTTAAATAATAGATTCTTAGCATCAATAGACAAATATAAAAATCATAAATTTTTATTTTCACACTTAATTTAAAAAAATTCTTCATTTCTGACATATCTGCTTCAGTATATGTCAAACAGTTGGCAAACTATAGAAAGGCAAATTTAGTGTCAGTATGATGGTCATCATGAGAGAAAATTTTACTCACGTAGAATGAATTTTTTACATCTATAGACAATTCACATTGTACTAATAAATATAGTCAGAAATATTAATATTTACAGAATTCAAAATTAAAAAGCTATAAAATATTTTCCATGATACTATAAGACAAAATAAACTTACTACAATAAGGATATTTCTGTGCTGGTAGGCATTTAATTAAAATCATTTATTATCTTTTGAGCAATGGGAAAAATGAAACCCCTAACCAAAAGAAAGCTCAAGAAGGTCTAATAATATGAAAGAAAAAGAACCTCAAAACAGAACTATGTGAGGTAGCACATTACCTGATGAAAAGAACAATTCCATACGTCTTAACAATCCTAAATTTGCATGTTCTCCCAAATTTTTTAAAGTACATGAATACATAACATGATAGATCTATAAGCAAAATACTTAAAACCCAATGACAAAGATGAAGATTTCAACAGCACTTGTTCAATAATTAATAGAAAATTTACACAGAAATTCAACAATCGATAGATGATAATCTTTATGAAATAATCAGAGAACTTGAACTAATTGACATTTACAGAACAAAATCCCACCTACAATAAAAACAGCACTTCTTAAATGCACACAGAATATTCAACAATCTAGACAACAGATGAAACAAATATCAAAATGTATAACTGTTGATATCATATAAATTTTGTGTTCAATATCAATGGGGCTTGGGTAAATAGTTCAGTGGTACAGCACTCAGTAGCATACTTAAAGCACTGGGTCCATTCCTGGGCAACATGTATACACATGTATACACACACACACACACACACACACACACACACGAGAAAGAGACAAATAATGTATAACATCCCTAATATTTGGCAAACAGCATAACTCCAAATAATCCAGGAGTCAAAGATACAAATAGAATTGTTAAACACTAGATAGCTGATACAGGTAAATTCTATGGACTGCATTTATTTAGTGTTGAGAGGAACATGGGTATCATTAATTGTTTTATTAGAAAAAAATAGTTTCAAAATAATTATTCAGAGCATTCACATTGAAAAGAAGAAAAAAATGAATCTATGTCAAAATATAATAAATATTAAACTCAGAATCAGCGAAATAGAAGAAAATTCAATGCGAACATGGATATTAAAAAAACAAACATATAATCGATAAATTCCTAACCATACGAATTGAAGAGGGGAACAAAAATTGTCAATATCAAGAATAAAAGCAGAGCACCTTGAATGACCCCATCCATATTAACAGGAAAATAATATAATGCTACATAGCTCTTGATCCCTAAATTTGACAATTTTGTTTAAAACAGATAAATTCCTGGAAATAGATTTTATATTAGTCATTTTAAATGAAAAGGAAACTTGAATTGGCAACTCTCCTTCCTCAGTTTCCCAATAACTGGGATTACAGATGTGTGCCACCATGTATTGTCTTTGTCTAATTTTCAAATCAATTTCTTATTTTGAATAAGAAATGTGTGAAATTATATAAAGAAAACGTAATTTTATTTGTATTAATACATATGAGTAAGTATACATACCTTCCTAAAAGATTCCTGTAAGGAAAATATAATTCCCTGTTTGTACTGGCAGGTGGATCCCTCAAGCAGCAACCTCTGCAGCCAAACAGCTCATCTGTCTTCCAGCAGCTCCCAGAAGCTCACCACCAATCTTTATTGCAGATACCAAAGTCAAAGCGCACCCTGGAAAACAAGAGAGTGCGCGCAGCTACGGTATATATACCTCTTGGGTGGATGCCATTGGTTCACTGTTATGCTAATAAGGGTTTGTAAGAAGTAGCAAGACTATTGGTCCAAATTTATAAACTGCGCATGTCACCACGCCCCTTGATGAGAAACCGGAAGTGAGGGCAGAGCGTGAGTCCCTTTCCAAACCACCGTTAGCTCAGCCCCCCTCACGTTCCTTGTTGCTTCCTGAGAGAAGGAGCCCTCCACGCCGCCCCTGGAGCCGCTGCCTCTGGTGGAGCGCCAAAGGAGCTCCCGCCACCAGAACTGCCGCCGCCTGAGCTGTAGCCGACATCGAAGCTGCCTGAGCTGCCGCCCACGCTGTCGCAGGAGCCAACACCGCGGGGAACCAATGCCGCTGCTGCTGCCTCCCTGAGCCCACGCTGTAGCCTTCAGAGCACAGGAATCTGTAGAGCCAACGCCACGTTGGAGCCCCTGCTGCCGTCACCGACGATGCTGCAAGAGCACAGGAACCCCGGCAGCCAATGCTGCATCAAGAGTGTGGGATCCCTTGGGGCCAGAGCATGAAGCCGCTGCCGCCCCCAGAGCACAGGAACACCTGGAGACAACGCTGAGCCCCAACACAGGAGCCGCTGCTGCCAGAGCACAGGAGTGACAGCTCCTATAGTCGCCGCCACCAGAGCACAGGAACTGTTGGAGCCAACGCTGCGCCAGGAGCACGGGAGCCACCTTTGCCGCTGCTAGAGAGCGGGAGGGAACGCTGCTATAGTCGCCCTTTCCTGGACACTGGAGCCACCCACCGCCGCCATCCACAGAACACAGGAGCCAAAGCCACTATCGGCGCTTTCAGAGTTCAGGAGCCAGCACCAGCACCTCCGCCTCCAGGAACAGGAGCTCAGCCCTTGCCAGAGCACAGGAACCACTGAACGCAGGAGCCACTGCCGCCAGAGTTCAGAGGCCCGACGACAGGACCCTAGCCCAAAGGATGCTGCACAAGGCTTGGCGGTGGTGGCTTCTGCAGCTAAGGCGGGCGCAAGGAAGGACAGCCCGATCACCCGCGGATTCCTGTCTTCTCCTCCAGGGGCAGAGACCCTGCAGAAGACTGGAGTGCCTTGAAGAAGGAGGTAGGTGCTGGGACCCACTCAGGAATGTGCAGGCTCCTTGGGTGGGGGATTAGGGTGGGGGTGGGCAGTGGCTTCTCTAGAGGTGCCCCGTGGCAGCAGGAGCCACCACATTAGAAGCTACTCATCCATTGGGGGCATCTACCTCCACAGGTCTGGAGATGTGGCCTGCGAGTTTGGGGGTTGTGGGGCTAAAGGCAAGGGGATACCTCTGGTGTCTGTAAGTTGTGTGAAGGGGCAGATGCGTGTGAGGATCACCTAGGTGGGGGGCATAGCTTAAAATGTCTGGGACCCTGTTTTGTGGAGAAAAGTTGTGTGGGTCTTAATGATCTTAAAGGAGAGACAAGCTCTTGGGGACAGGCAGGTCTGTTGTGGGGATGATGTTGAAAGAGGTTGACAAAAGGATCCTGGCCTGCAGCAAAGGGGAGAGGTTCAGTTTGAGGACACAAAGACTCTCTCAGGCGCCTCCACATTCTCAGTACTTGGAGTGATCTCCAGGAGACAGGAGGCCCTCTCCTGAGTGTCCTCCCCCATTTCTAGCCACACAAGAGGATGACAGACATGTTTGTGGTGCTCCTCTGTCCTGGGCCCACCTGGAGCGTATTCTGGCTTCTGGATTCATAGCCAACCAACTCCCAGGTGTCTGTAGATGTAGGGAGTGTTTATAGTTGTGGGGGCTCAGGGTAGCATTCCCATGTCTGGACCCAGAGTGAGTGGGTGCACACACATGGCTGTGAGGACATGTGGCTGGAGTATGCATGTATTAGAAAGTATGTGTATATATGATTGTGTGTGAACTGTTTTTGTGAGTCGGTATTTCTTTGATTCATGATGAATATGTGTGAATGAATAAGGCTATGATTATGTGTGTATATGTGTGTGTGTGTGTGTCATGTGTGTATAACCATTGCCTTGTCAGCCCCCCATCACTCAGTCTGGCATCACCCTGCAGGCATTCTTGCATCTTACAAGTTGTCAGCCCAAGCTGATGCATGGTTGTGTGTGCATGGGTGTGCATGTGTGTGTGTGTATGTGTGTATTGGGGGTTGAAGCATGTAGTGGCAGAAACAAATACAACTAGGGATGCCCTCCCTGTGGAGGCAGACAGCCCTCTAGGGCAGCCTGGAGACTGGGATCTGTTGCTGCCCTCTGCACAGGGAGCATGGGTGTGTATATGTTGTTTGTATGTGTCTCTGTGTGTGGATTTTACCCTTTTATTTTATGAATCAGCAGGTTTTCTGATTATCCCTGTTTTATAAGGAAATTGCAGGTTGGTTGAATTCAGAAGGGCAGAATTGAGAAATGGCAGGCAGGAGAGTGTCAGCAAAGCTTCTGGGAGGGCTCTGGCTCATGTCCTGGTTCTAGCTTTGCCACCAGCTCTCTCAGATCTGTGTCCCAGATTCTTCTCTTCTCTAGGAGTCAATTTTCACATGTAGGATACAATTGTCCTAATGTCCCAATACAGTTCTTCTCAGTGTAGCTTGGTTTAGAGGACAGGCTATGATGCATGCATTGCACATAGTGACCAGAAGTCTGGGACTCTTTCCTGTGGTCAGACATGTTTGGGGTTGGAATGAGCCTTCTGTTTGGCTATAGACTGAGGCCTACTCATGCTCAGAGAGATCTGTAGTTGCCCTGCTTGGTGCCTGGGAGGGTCAGGGGCCTAACCTTGCTACATTGGACAGATCTGTTGAACTCTAGATCTGGAATCATCACCAAGTTGCATATTGGTGGTGCTTTCTAAATTTTGCGTTGCTGGGGAATAAGAGTTTCCATTTACCAGTGAGTAGTATGTACCATACTCTGAATGTACAGTAGGCTTATGAGGTGGGTAGTTTGAGGTTCAGAGGGGCCAATGACTTGATCAAGATCATCCAGTCAAGAATGGGAAAATTCAGGACTTACCATCCAGGTCTGACATCAGAGCCAAGCTTTTACTCACCCATCCATACCACAAATGCTTCCATCCCCTCCGACACAGTGCCACAAACTTGGAATGTGAGGGGGCATATTTTGTGATATATAGATGGGAATCCTGAGGCCTCGAGAGAGTAAGCAATGATTGGAGGACACAGGGCCAGTGGAAGGGAACTGGTTCAGATTTGCAATCTTTGAGCTCTCTTTTGAGCATGGGTTCCCCTAAAGGCTTGGTTTAAAAAAATAATATCTGTGTCCCCACAGCAGACTTCCTCCATTTTTTTTTCCTTTGTTCACTTTCTTGGCAAAGGGCATCTCTTCCAATGTCAGAGAGCCAGTTTTCAGTGGGATAGATTTGAAAACACTTGTTTAGAAATCTGAGCACCAAATCAGGTTTTCCCTTTCCCCTTCCTCTGGGTTCAGAGGAGCCATGTCCTTGACTGCCACAGCCTCACCATTTTTTTTTCTGAAAGGGGTGTCTTAATCAGCTTGCAAGCTTGGCCTGAGTCTCTGAAGCCACTAAGGAGTTTGTATAGGCTATGAACCTGGAAAATCTGTCCAGTGCTGACCTAGTAAGCCATCAGGTCCCAGGACCAATGAATCAGCACAATGTACTTCATCCAGAACTGGGTTCAAATCCTGGAGGCTTTCTTAAATGGTTTTAGAGGGTTTTGTGTCTGACATGAGCTTTATACTATAGGTGCAGCAGTGAACCAGACAGGCTCAACCCCTGCCCTCCGGGTGCTGACATTCTCCTGGAAGAGAGACCCTGGAAGATTCTCAAGATTAATTATGACAGTAATTACAGAAGGCACTTGTCACTATAAGAGCACCAACGTGGATAGAGGTGTAGCTTAGTGGTAGAGCATTTGCCTAGCATGCAGGAAGCCCTGGGTACCATCACCTCCTCAGAAAAAGAAAGAAAGGAGCCACACAGAAACACAGGAAGAATTGCACATGAATAGAGGATCAGGGAAGGCTTCCCTGAGGGTGTGATGTTGAAGAAGATGCTGGAAATATGAGTAGGCTTTGTATGTGGAGGTGTAAAGTGGCTAGAGAGAAATCCATTCCAGACAGGGAACTGTATGTGCCAGAGGCTTTGTTGTTTGGTGGAACATGGTGAATTTGATGGAACTGAAGTAGCTGGAGCAGAGAAGACGGAGAAATGTGTAGGCTGTAGAGGAAGCAGATTGTGTGGTCTTAGTGTAAGAGCAAAGGCAAAGAATAGAGAATCCTGGGAATAATGGAGGGAAGGGAGTGCAGCTGAGATTGATGGCTCCTTCATTGTACTTTCTTAGATAAGCACTGTCTTTACCTTCTCAAGTGTTAAGAGTGGGGGTTTATTTATAATGAGAGTGAAAATTACTTAGATGGTTCGATAAACCATGTGAAAACACCTACCACATTTCCCTGAGCTTTTCCAGGGCAAGGTTTTAGCTTTTCTTTCTTCCCTATGTGCCACCAAGCTAAAGATGATGCCTGGGTGACCTCAGCATGATTTCCTCTGTTTAAGTTCTGTCCTGACTAGCACATACCCCTGACACCACTTAATTTTGTTTTGTTTCCCACAGTGAGTAGGGACTGGTTTCCCATTGCCATGACGACTGCCATTAAAGGAAGCAGCCAAGTGATGCCAGTTGATAATGGAATCAAAGTGAGTACTGCCTTGTCTCCTGACTCTGGCTTGCCTGGGAGGCCTCTTAATTAGAAAGGAAAAGGCAGGGTGGCAGAAGAGACCCATGGAGGAGGCAGGGAGATCAGGCAGGTTTTACAGGGGAAGGTGCTTTCAGTTCAGTAAACTGGGGCTATTGAGAGGCATGTCACTGCAGAGCCATCTTCACAGCTGCCTAGTGAAGTGTGTTTGGAGAAGTGAGCCTCCCAGCCCAGGATAGGAGAGGTGGGGCAGTCCAAGAAAGCTGGAGGTGCACATTGCTTCCATGGGAGCTCCATGGTTTGGCTCTAACCCAGTCTTTCTTCGTGAACCAGGGCAACAGCTTTGCCCCTCCCCCAATGATAGCTTGCCAGATAATATGCAGGTCACCCATTAAATTTGAATTTCAGAAAAGGGGTGAGTACATTTTTAGTATGTGTTGCTAAATATGGTAACCATTATCCAGAGCAAATTTGGCATTATCTGGAACATTTTGGTTTTCACAGCTGGGAATATATATATATACTTTTATTCAGGTATAAAGAAAAATGAAATTATGTCATTTGCAGGAAAATGGATGAAACATGAGAACATTATATTAAGCAAAATAAGCCAAGTATAGAAGAACAGGGAACATCTGTTTTCTGTTATATGTTGAAGCTAGAGAGAAAAAAAAAGATGATGTGGATCTCATGAACATGAAAGGTAGACCAGTAAATTAGATAAATGTCCAAGGAAGAGGGACACTTAAGTGAAATATTGTGGAATGAAATTGGCCAAATCATATTGTTATATTGTGTGCATTTTCAGATTTGTGAAAATCCCATTCTATGTATCATAGTAATGGACCAATAAAAATTTTAAAAAAATAGTATAAAAAATAATGGGAAAAAACATACCAACCCTAAACCTGGTGACCTTTTATCCCTCATTCTGCCCAGCATGGTGATTTTCAGAAGAATTCACAGAGTTAAGGAGGGGATGCAAGCTTCTGGATGACTCTTCACAGTGCCTTTGCTTTTGCCATGTCTGGAAGGCCTTCTTTTTCACTCTCTGTGATTTACTTTATCTCTCCTTCACTTTGTATTTCATGAAGTGGCCTATTATCTTTATCTTTTTTGTTTCTTCTCCAGAGTTAGTATTAAATTCAACTGACGGAAAAAGCATATCATTTTGGTGAAGGATGTGTTGGGACAATTTGAAGGAAGTGGAAGCTAGTGTTCAGAGTGAAAACTTTTCATGGGAATGTAGGCTGCCCCCAGGATTTTGGAATTTTGCATACATAGACTTGACCTCTGTACTGGTAGCAGAGACTAGAAAGTAGAAGCGGTGGCATGTTCATTATCTAGGTGGAAGGCCAGAGACCAACCACAGGGCTGCAGCTTCTCTGTGAAAATTGTATGCTTTAGATGTGGCTGCCTGAGCTTCTGATTATACATCTGGTTTGATGTGATGGCAGGTAAGAATAGGGGAATAGACTTCTAATTATAATTTTTGCCATTTTGGAAAACTTGTGAACCATCTGGGGTTCCAAGCTTCATTGTTTGAAGCATCAAATTGTGGCTATGAATTAGCTTTTATGGATGAATTCTAAGGATTTCACTGGAATAAGTGCATTAATAGATTATAAGCACCATAAGACAGTGATAGATAAGGTGCTCTGAGATTTGAGTGTAGAGATCCCTTATGTTTGGTTAGCATTGCTCAGATATACTTTATTGAAAGGGATAGATTAGAGCCAGGTTGAACTTAGTAAGTGCTATATATTGAGCCTTTTTAGTACCTATTTTGTTATTTTTATCATTTCTCAAACTACATTTTCTCCTATTTTTGTGTACTTCACAATATTACATGACTGGTATTGTATAGTTCCTTATTCTCTACCTCGTTTGTCATATTCATGGAGATTTTCATTTGAACTGTTCCAAAGGAGCAGAATTGTGTACTTGTAAAGTTTTGAGAAGAAACTCAGCACAGATGGTGAGCTTGACGAACTAAAAGTTCTGAAGAATGTGACATCAGGACCCTGTAGGGCACCATACTGCCTTTACCATCCAAGTACACCAAAGTTATAAATTTCTGGGAGGGCAGAGGATGCTGTAGATTTTTGTTTTCCACTCAATGATTTCTTTCATATCAGTTGGTGATGACTGAGCTGCTTCAGATAGAAAAAACTCTGAGGCTCCCCTGGAATGAGTAATCAGCTATCCTGACAACAGACTGAACCTCTCGCCCCTGAGGATCCACAGCAGTAGGACAAGGAAACAGAATCTGTCGTAGCAATGGAAGAATTGAAATACCAGTGGAGTGGCTATGGAGTTGGAGAGAAGCACTTAGTGTGAGGGTACTAATTTTTCTGGTGAACCGTTAACTGTTCTCCTATGTTATTTAATCTAGAAATAGTTGTGGTTTCTTCTTAATTCATAAATATATTGTGCACAGCTGATTAATTTCCTCCAGAAAATTGAACATCTTTTGATAGTTTCTATTTTTAAAAGTTTGTATCTTTAAACAGCAAGGCATATGAAACCAATTACTCAGATTTTGTTCCTTGCATGGTGTGGTTCTTATTTAAAGCTCAAGTCCCATTTGTATGTTTTTTTCATGTTGCCTTACCCATTCTTTACTCTTTGTGACTGAATTCATAGTCAAAAATTTCTTTCTCATTGATCTTTTTAAATAATGATGATGATGATAGTAATAATAAACATAATATCTCTAGTTTTGAAAATACAGAGTTGTTTGAGCAGAAAGCTAATTGCTACTTCATGTTTCTAGGGGTGTCCTCTCTGGTTGGCCCACATGGTTTTTGGTCCTTTGCCAGGTGATGAAAAGTCAAAGAACAAGTTCATGTGAGAGTAGAAAATAGTGTATTTGAAAACTACATGTCCAAGTTTCAGAAGGCTTAAAGAGAGCATTACTTATCCAGGCGAGTAAAAATACTAATTTCTATTTCCTGAATATGTGGAACAAAAGCAATTCATTGTTCACTTAACTGTTTTTTTTTGCCTGTGCTTTCTGCTTTGAGATGACCACATAATTGAGATAAAAAGAGCTTAGAATTTTGGTTACAGAATTATAGTTATATAGAGATAGGGTAAGAACAGTGTTCTGCCATGGTAGTTCTTTTTGCTTTCTTTTAACATTTGCTTTTGAAGTGACTTTTTGCTGACATTAAAACAAAACAGCTGTCATTCCCAGGAATTAATAAGTGATTTTTCCTGGTCTATGACATCATAAGACTCTGCAGCCAGAGCCTCCCCAACATGTGGGGACAGTTGTACTTTATAGATGGGGAGAGGAATTTGTTCCAGATATGAGCTCACCCTGTTAAATATAGACCACTATAAATAAGATTTTCAGGCATGGTGGTGCACACCTGTAATAACAGTGGTTTGGGAGGCTGAGGCAGGAAGTTTGTGAGTTCAAAGCTAGCTTCAGCACCTGCGAGGTGCTAAGCAACACAGTGAGACCTTGTCTCTAAATAAAACGCAAAATAGGGAAATAAGGCTGGATATGCGGCCAGATATGTGATATGTGGTTGGGTGCACCTGAGTTAACTCCCCAGTACCAAAAAAAAAGATGTTTATAGAGAAACAGAGTTAATCTGCTTTTAGATATAAACTTTATTTTGTAGTTCTGGTTGGGTGAGGTAAAAAATAACTAGTTAAGAAAGGATATTTTAATTTTGTTGGAGAAAATTAAGTATATTAGATATAATTTGAAACATTTGTTCACTATTGTTTATCATGTTCTTCTTTTTCTTCTCCCAATACAGAGAAAATAAAGTTTCACTAAGAGATTTTGTGGTTTTCAGAAACAGGAATAACCAGCAACAACACATGATTATGTACATGCAGTTTTGAAGTTGTTGTTGTTTGGTTTTTAATAACTAGTTCTCACATCAAAGGACACATGGCATTTATTTCTTCACAGGTGCAGTATTGGGAAGTTGTTATAGAAGATGTTGGGAGAGATTAAAACATGTTAGCCATGTTCAGAAGGGGCTTCAGTTTGGGGCAATGACCAAGGAGAAATCAGGAGGAAGATTATAGAATTGGCTGTTTGAGATCCCAGAAGCACCATGTCAGCGTTCCTCCTGCAGTAGAATATTGGTATGAATTATTATTTATAATAATAATTATTATTATGAGAAATCCAAATCTAGAAAGACACAGGTCAGGATGGAGTAGTTTCTAGGACCCTTTATTAAGCATGAACTCAGCTGGAAAATATGTGGGTGAACATAAAGGATGAGAAGAATAAAGGTGACATTACAGTACAATGCCCAGTCATTCAGAAGGGAGAGAGATGGCACTTATAGCATTAATAGCAGGAGCAATAGTAGGTCATCTCTACAGATAGTAATTAATTAGCTCAAGAAATGTTTCCTGACAACTTAGTAAACACACATATACCAATGTGCAGGATAGGGGTGGTAGGCAGAAAATCAATAATAATGCAAAAAAAATTACAGATTATGTTAATTCTTAATAGAGACATAAGAAAGATGAGAGAATAATTGGAGGGAGCCACTTTTTCTAGAGTGGTGAGGGAAGGCTTCTGTGAGAAGGTTCTCTGAGATCCAAAGGGTGAGAAGGAGTCAGCCATTTTAAGCTTTTGGAGAGGAATATAGGCAGATACCAGCAAGTGGAAATAGGATTGATGTTTTGAGGAACAAGAAGGAAGGCTGTTGGAACAGAACTGAACAGAGGGAATTACTACATGGGAATAGTGGAAGAGTTAGCATCCAAGTCATGGAGGGTCTCTAGGAGTTGAATTTTATTCAAAAAACAATGGGAAGTCATTGAAGGGTATTAAGGAGGAATAACATGATCTGTTTCATGTCTTAAAAACATCTCCCTGTCTATTGGGAGACGAATAGACTAGTGTAGAAGCTGGGAAACCACTTAGGAAGCCATTAAAGTAAACTAGGCAAGAACATTCAGAGACTTAAACAAGGGCAGTGGCATGAAGAGGGAGGTAAATAGGTGGATATGGAGTGATTGCTGACATGACATTCTGACAGATTAAATGTGGAAAGTGAGGTAAAGGGAGGAAGCCAGGCTGGCTCACTGGATGATGTAGTCATGAACCAAGACAGGGAAGATGGAGGATTAGAACATGGTGCTCACCTGTGGGGAGGCAAGGAGGGCAGATGTATAAATGAGTGAAGAGGCCCTGGTGTTGACTATAGCAAGCACATAGGCCTTGCAGTGGTTGAGTGCTGGGACTCTAGCCAGGCCACTTGGGCTTGAATGTAGTGTGACAGTGGCAGATTACTGACCCTCTCAGTGCTTTAGTTCCCTCCATGCAAAAAAAAGAACATAATAGTCTCTACTTCTTAGTTGTGAGGGTTAAATTAGTTCCTAGTGATAAAACTGCCAAATCAGTCTGTGGCTTGGAGGACACCTATGGAAGTGGTACTTGAGATTGCTTTTATTGTTGTCAGAGGAGCATCTGTTACTCAGCTCAGGTGGTTGCTGCCATGTGGAGATAGCTGATACAAACTGCTTGTAGATTTTAATAGTTTTTTAAGATAATCTGGAATACATATTTTTATGTATGAAATTCTTCAGCATGTTCTCAAACTTCCCATAAGTCAGATAAAGCATGTTTGTGATTGCCAAGTTAGACAAGTGGACCCAGTTATGTGGTCTCTAGTACCATTTGGTTCCTCAGGGAGGCAGGGAGGAGAAGGACAAGCTGGAGTCAGTTGAGGGAGGGCCTTCCTTGTTAAGTGTAATAGGAAGAGTGTACTCAAAGCTCAGGGTTTGTGAGGGTAAGAAATGATGGCAGGTATTGTCACCTAGTCAGTGAAAAAAGGAATTAACCATCATGGGAAGACAGCAAATAATAAAAATTTGGCCAGACTATTGCTTGGAGGTTTTAGTGAAACTGAAGGATTGTTGAAGTGGAGTTTCTACAGTAAGTGAGTTGGAAGGACAGAAGATTGTAATCAGAAAGAGTGATGTTTGGCTTGTATTTGGAAGTAGGGTTATTAGTGATGATGACAGAATACAAGTGGTGTACATGGGAGAATGGCTGGGGTGGGTGGAGAAGGTACCTGGGATGTTGGACTTGCGTTGCTCACTCATTGATGTGTAACTGAAGGCCCAAAAAATTTATATGAGTGGGGATAGAGGGGTAGGCAGTGAGCTACCAGTCAGCACACTAGTGAATCGGGGATGTGGCTAGAAAGTTTGAAGAGGCAACAGTAAAGAAATGTACCAAAGAAATGATATGAACTTCAAAGGACCTGGAGTTTTATGAAAGTGAATGGAGCTAAAAATAATTTTAAAGCCATGTTATGAAAGTAAGGAGGAGACAGTCTTCTCCTGGTCCCTGAGAACACTCAAGGAAAGTGGTGACATCAGGGGACAGCTAAGTTTGAAATCAGTATCGAGTTGCAGGAGCATTAAGAGCAAAGATGGAAGATATAGTATCCTTACTGGTTAAATTTCAGTACTAGAGGAGGGTTTAGGAGACAGATGAGAGATGGAGGACTGGGTGAGTTCAGGAATGGTTAGAGAAACAGGAGAATAAGTCTTATACTTCTCCAGTTAAAACAGAGATTGCACTGGATATGTCTTCTAGGCAGATTTTTCAAATGATTATTTTTAGAGTTACACAACACTAGAGTGTATTTTGACATGTTATATATTCATGGAGTACAACTTTTTCTAATTAGGATCCCATTCTTTTAGATGTATATGATGGGGAATTTCACTGGTGATTATGAACACAGGAAAGTTATGTCTGATTCATTGTACTCTCTTTTTCTGTTCCCATTCACCCTCTCTTCCTTTTATTCTGACATAAAGTTTTTGACAGATTGTGCTACTAGCTTCTCTGCAGGCTCTAGGAACCACCTTAGTCTGATATTGGATCCTGTTGGAGCTTTCTCTTTATTATTGTGATCTGAACTCTTAGGGGTTCTGTTTTTAAGGTACACTTCTTAATATTTTTGCTTCAATAAAATTTACAAATGTTATTTTTAACACAATTTCTAACCTTTCATTTTTACATATGGACATATGACATAGAGAATTATGAATAAAATATTTAACGTCTTTTTAATGTCTTTTAATAGAAACTCTATGTAAACTTGAGAAATATGTCCCTTTCCCCTAAGCCCAGCCTTGGCCCCTCTGAGTGCTCTGTAATTAAAGGTACAAGTAAAGCCACATTTAAGCAGGGGGTATTTTTTATTTCTTCATTTGCAAACTATTCATTGAATTGGAATGGGTAATAAAATAATGGGAGATTTAAAAAAATCCCTCAGGGTAGAGAAAAGTGCATGGACTTAGAAAAATGCAACTGTTGAAAATGTAATTTCAACAAACTGACTTTCATTTTTTTGGAATTCTTGTATAAATTGCTGCTATCCGCATGAAACTTTAATATGAAGTTATATTCTTTATGACACAAGCCAAACAAAAATTCACAATTATTGGATTTAATGTCTTTCTAAGTTTCTAGTTATAGCAACACTTTAAATGAACTCTCCCATAATACGTCCATGCCTCTGTGTGTGTGCAGACAGTTGAAAAGCAGTTCCTTGTCATGCATCTCTGGAGAGTAGAAAGAGCTCTAGAGTTATGGCTTCCTCTGTTAGGTTGGAGCAGGAGAGGGATGGCTGCTTCTAAGGTCACACACTCACCCCCTTAGCTAGAGGGGAGGGAGGACAAGTCAATCAAGGCTCCTCCCTGGTGCTCAAAGTACTGAGGACATGCCATAATCTCCTGGAATGTTAGGGCATTTTACTATACTTTTAAACTATTAAAGAAAATTTAAAGAATTAACTCTCTAATTTACTGGCTGCAAAACTAAAAATTATATTGATGTAGTGATTTACTATTTTCAAAGTACTTTTACACAGTGAATTTTTTTCTTGAAAATATCCTGTGAAGTCAAAGGATGATTTTTCCTTTCACAGATAGGGAGCACTGTATCTCTGTTTCTTGCTAAGTCACACAGCACTTCCTCACTCAGCATTCTCTTGGTGTAAGGCTCTTGGTGTTAGAATTCTGTTCTTTCAGTTTTGAAAAACAGTGGGACAGGATCTCCTTTAGGAATGCCAGTTGTCTGGTCCTCAAGATGCTCTTGCAAGTGGGCAAGGCTGATCCTCAAGTGGTCCATGCAAGTGGGCGAGGCCTGTCTTCAAGGGGTCCATGCCAGTGGGTATGGCTCCTTGCGAAGCTTGTCCAGCAAAGTCCTGACCCTGGGGAGGGTGGTGGGTGATTGTGCTCTCTGGCACCAGACTACCTGCAAAGGCTGTCACTCTCCTGACAGTATGGTCACTTCTGCCTCTGCCCTGGTCTCATCCTTCTCCAGAGTGCCTCCACCACATGGGCCCATTCCCATTCTCTGCACTTTACTCCTGGGGACAAGAAGAGAACTCTTTGTTTTAATCAAAATTAGCATTTGTTTGGTTAATAAGCTATAATTTACTGAGGATGGTGTGATACTCTTCAGGTCCACAAAGACCTACCTAGAAATAAAGATTCTTTTCAAATCTTAAAAAATGTATGTTGTGTACCACACTATAAGCAAAAGTCTGTAGTCTGTAAATAGCTGACACTGGCTTCTGAGAAATGGATGACATTCTCCTTCCCCTTATAGATTTATAGGGTATCAACCTTGTTTGAAACAATCTGATATGAAGCACAGCTGATCTCGGACTACAAACTCTCACTCTTTGACCTGCAGTCATCATCCTACCAGTCCTTGCAGCAGATGCTCGTCAGCCTTGGTGGGAGCAGTTTTGATGTGCTCACTGTCCCCAAGATGTTGACCACAGCTCTGATGAAATATGATTTGTTGTCACAACAGACTCTGAAGGTAAAATCAGCAATCGAACACTCCTCATTTATTTGGTAAAGATTGATAGAGCACCTACTGCATAATTAGTGCCAGCCCTTGGTATAATATTTAAGATGCTCGCAGGCTGTCAAGCTATCTAAGTCAATAATTTCAATACTGGATGATTGGCAACAAGGTATAGCAACTCTGGTGCTGGGAAGTATGGCAGTCCAGCCAGCAGACTTGGGAGACAGAGCAGGTGTCCTTGGGAGAGAGATGCCTGAGCCAAGTGTCCTTGACCCTCACATTTTTTCCCCTTCACCCCACCTGACTCAAGCCTCTGACCAAGGGGAAGAGAAGACACAGGCCTCTTCCATTTCCCCAGCCATGCATGCTTCCATGTTGCTGTTCAGTGAGTGCACCCTCTAGGCTGTGACTTTCATGGTTGGGGCTCATTCTCCCAGAATTGAATCATCTGGGGAACTGGGGACAGCCTTCAGCTCCCCTCATCTGGTCCTTAACTGTCCCATTCTAGCTCCTCTATCACCTGCCTCTACCCAGAAGATATTCACTGTAACTAACAAAGTCTTTGAAATTGAATGTTGAGGACTTTTCAATTACCTGCCCTTTTCTGTATGTATAGAAACACTCAAGTTTCCCATTGAAAAATAAAATGTACTCATTGCCCAGGATAATAATTTATTATCTATTATAATCACAGTTTTAAAGTCTGTCTAGCACTATGAGACTTATTTTCCAATGTGCACAGAAACTGTCCCAGCTGTTCCCATTAATAACTTAATAAAGTAAAAAATATATTTGCATACACTCACATGAATCCCCACTTTGTGCCAGTGCCTGAATGGTAGGCAGCAAGGCATCCTTGATGTGCCACCACAGCTATGGCATCTGGTCTCCTGCCTCTACATGCTCTCTCCACGGACCCTGGTTCTAGCAGCTCTTTCATGTTCATATTTACCAAGAGATCCAGTACTCTGCATTGCATTGCCTCACTTACAAATAAGCCTTTCTGGAAGTCATTTGGCTTTACATTTTTTGAGCTTTCACATCCATGAATCAGCTTGTAAGCTACATTATTGACTAGCTTCCTAGTCAATATTATTAGAATGCCACTTCCTCTAGGAAGCTACTCTATAATGTGGATTGAAAGACTGGAGAAAAGCTTGGAAAAAAAAAACAATTTTAAAGCAACTAGAGGTGATACACATAAGCATTTAAATTCCATTGGTTGATTTTTAGTGACTATGTTAAGAATACATTTTAATAATATGCTATTTAAAATAAGAAGTAAAAGAAGTAAATATAAACTTCAGAAGTTTAGCAATGAGTTCTCTTATTATTCAGATTGGCAGTCATTCCATCTAATTGTGAAAGTTCCTGAAGATAATTCTTTTGTGGCAGTCTTGATTCTTTTCTTCAGTGCATTAGCAAGGTGAACTTGCTGTGACTAGTTGTCTGTCCTTTCCTACTTTGGATGTACCCCAGTAGGAGAAGAACTAGAATGTCAGCCAGATTCTATAATCTAAATGGGCTATTACTTTTAAAAATTAAGTTTTTATAATAAATAAATGTCATGTTGTATCTATCTTTTTTGACCTTTCCCACATTTTATTTTTTGCTAAGATCTATTTCTTCTTTTTCCCCTTCTATATATTTTTTTATCTCCACTTCAATTCTCAGAACAGTGATTTGGTGCCTTCACTTAAAAAATTATATTTTTACCCATCTCCAGTTCAATTTTATTTCATATCATGAACTTAGTAGAAAATATAGAGGCTTTTAATTCCCATGCAATGTTACTATGAACTAACTCTCATGGATCAGTGAATATCACCTAGGTCAGTGCTATCACCTCTCTTCTACTGTCACTCTGCATCACCATAGGGTAAAACTAGATGTGCTAAAGTGCAGGTCCTGAGCAGCTCACTCCTGAAACATAACTAACTAGCTGCTTAGAGTTGATACACAAACCTAGTTTTATCCATGGCTATGATTATATGAGATCCTTTCATGATCAATATTTTCCAGTACTATGTTCCTGCCTTTCTTGCTCAGGACAATGTGACAACTCCTTTTCTTCTTCACAGTGCTGCCTAGATGAATATTTTGCAGTAGGAAATTCAATAGATATTAACCAAAATGACACACATAGATTGTTATGCTGAGAATTATGACTAATAAAACATAATCTCTTTGTATATGGTTTTGTATTAAATATTTGTATGTCATCCTATTTACTGATCAAAATAACCTGTTGAGATTCCGTGTCAGTGGTCAAAATGAGGGTTCCAGAATTTTAATAATTTTCTCTAAAATACACTAAAAGTGGGAATAATTTCTATGAAGTCACATCTAATAGTTTTACATTGCTAAAGAATATTTAATTTGCTTTCTATTAGTATGAAGTCAAATAAAATATGTAAATGTTGTTAGCAATTGTAAGTAACAGAATGATCTAAATTTTAGTAATCATCTAAATTCACTTTAGACTTAATGTTTACCTTAATTCTATGTTAATGATTTATTCTATCATCTACATAGTTCATGAAATTGGAAATAGCTAAAAGGTTTGTATTTTAATATTAACAGCTAGAGAAAACCCAAGGAGTTTACCATAATAGTGATTGAATATGAACTCAGGATTGTTTTGCAAATTGTGTATTACATTAGGAATTTTAATAAGTTAATTACTCTTACAAAAAGAAAGAAAATACTAAAAAAAAAAATCTCAATAAGTATTTGTTGAATGGATTAGAAAAGTCTGCAGTTTTCAAATTATTATGTGAATTATACTTTGATGTTTGAAAGAATATGCTGTGCAATGAAAATACTGTGTGTGTGTGTGTGTGTGTGTGTGTATATATATATATATATATATGTATATATATTCTTGTTCTATGTATACCTTGCACATGTACACTATCTTCTCGACCTTTGGGAAATGAAACAACAAATTATAGGATTAAAGGTATGATCTAGGAAAATAAACTCCAAAAATCATATTTTATTGACCAGAAAAGTACTAGTGGGCAGTCTCTTTCTAAACCAATTTAAAGTCCTATGAAGTAATTCACTAATGTGATTGAAAAAGTGTCTTAAATTGTCATTCTGTACTTAGTGGTAGCAATACTAGCATCTAACTGAACGACCCAATTCTGTAGCGTGCAGTTCAATTTTCATAATCAATCATGTTTTAATCATTAGAACATAAAATAAATTAATTTGGAAAACATAGGCAAAAAGAATTAATTTGTAAATATATAGGCAAGAATAATATTTCCACATATATTATATGCCTAATTTTTTTACAAATAGTTGTATCCAACTACCATGGATATATAATCTCTGACAGAATTTGAGTTTCTTATTTGATATACAGAGTCTCACAGATATCAATTAAGACTACCAATTAACTTGGGGATTAAAATATATGATGTAGAAAAAGTGACAGCAGGTATGAAAGTATTCAAGTCCATGGGCTCTTTATTCAGTAAAACTAATCAAAAATCATTTAAAAAGAAAGCAAATATAAAGCTATGCAATAGTCTTAAGGATAAGTAGAAAATGCAGAAATATTCAGGAAAAGCTGAGAATGTTTAGTACCCAGGCCCCTCAATTGCCTAAATTCATGGTGGGCTAGATACCATCACCAGATCCAAGGAAGTTGAAATGAGCCCAGAATTAACACTGCTCAACTGAAAAACACATGTTTCCAATCTGCCAATGATAGGGTTTTTTCCCTATGTAAATTTGAGCTAGAAGAAACTCACTCACCTAAGTCCTAGCTACTTAAGGGCAAGGACTAACACATAGGGCCTAAAGGGTCACTGTTCTAATTTCATGAATGTCTGGAATCTCTTGTGATGCAATGGATAGCCTCCACCCAATTTGTTTTTGGTGTACTATTTGGACAGAGAAAAAAAATATGATTAATAATTTGAAGCTGTGAGGAGGATCTCAATGAGTGCCTCACTCAGGTGTGGCAAGTGCTTTAACACTTAATAACAGATGCAGCCCATTCAAGCAAATTTCTAAAGTTCTTCTCCTGAGGCTTCACCAAAGAGAGCCCTGAGGCAAAGAACTTCTTCACCTGAGGAAAGCAGAACAATAGCAGATAAAAAAAGCTCTGGACAGAGTTTTTTTACAGGACCAACACTAGGACAGTGAATTTCTTCTATTGCTCATCCTGCTTGGATATCTATGTATCCAGCAAGGGTTCTCCTCTGAAAACCTTACCTTCCACAGTGATTTCTGAGTCTCACAGTGACGTTCATGAGTCTCTTCATGAAGCCCATCGATGGCCATTTCAGAGGGCTTGGAGCTGGTAAACCTCTTTGATGCAAATCCACCATCATCTACTCTGTGGTGGCTGAATTTCAGGAGGAATACTTGAACAAATAAAAGAAGTGAGTCTTCCGCATCCACAAGGCAAGCAGCTGTCCATTCACTAATTTGAAGGGATAAACACTGGGAAGATTTTCACTGGACATACACCTCCACTGTTGCATGCTTTTTTCTTCTTCCTAAGGCATGTTCTTTATCCTAGACAGATAGATCAACACCAAAATGGTAGCCTCCAGGAAAAGGACACATTATTATACAGGAAAATAACAATGGAACAAATGCTTTCCCCTCCATATTTTCAGGCAAGGAAAGACAAAGTCAGAAATCAAAAACACGTACACACACACACACACACACACATACACCTGAAAAGTGCCTGTGTCCATGCACAGTGTCATCTGACTTGTATGTTAAACCACGTTCACATGTAATAGCCTCTATATGCTCAGCTCTAGTGTCCTTGGGCAAATTCATCAGAGTTTTCAGGACTCTGTCATGATCCTGTACCTTCATTGTCAGCAAAGCCCCCTCCTCAGTGCTTTAATTACATTCGGCCATCCATGGAGCAATAGATACCAAGAAAGTAGGATCTGTACTTGGTGAGGCCAAACAAGTGAGCAGACTGGGACTCTGCCTCCGAGTTCCTAGGTACCTTTATTCTTAGTTCAGAGAGTTCCATCACTAAGGAAGTGAGGTGAGGTCACTCAAATGAAGAAAGTGAGATGAGGTCACCTCTTGGCAACCACTTTCTCCTACCAAGTGTTTTCAAGTGCCTTATGAGGAGGAGGCTGCACCCACCTTCCCATGACTTTTTTAAAAGTTTAAAGAGTCAGGAAAACATACCCAAGGTCAGGTATCCATACAGGCCTGGTTCTGTCCATCTTTCCTGGGTTGAGAAGACAGAGCTTGATTCAGAGTCATCCTATCATTCTGGCCATATTCTTTATCCTAGAAGATGTCCTCTTGGGCCTACAGAGCTGCCTTCATATACCCTAGGGATAAGTCTGGCTTCTACCTTGGAACCTCTCAACAGGACCATAATCCCCTATTCACCTCTACCACAACATCAACTCTATATATGCTCTTCTGTGAAATTCAACTGAGGTAATTGAATAAGCTTAGGGTTACCATGGCATTTTTATTTGAGTGAGGAGTCATTATAGAAGAAGAATATCAGTATGGGGAAACATGAATATTCAGAAGATAGAATCATTCAAACAGTGGAACCAACATAAAACTATGTATCATCTAAATCATAGAAGGACAATAAACCCAAACAGTAAAGCTTACCTAATTATTAAAACCAAAGTTAGATCTTTATTATGATCTAGATGTCTGGCTACACATAGATTTCAACATTCTAAGAATTACATGTGTATATTATACATGTATATGAAACTTACAATATGTAACTTATTTAAAGTCAGGTTGTCCTTATCACATAAGGTCTTTTTACTTGAGAAGTAAAACAAAAAAGAGAAAAGATGGCATTTTAAGGTCATATTAATCTATACTTATTTAGCTTTTAATGTGCCAAATATTAAGTTAATTCCCCAATACTCATCATTTTTCATCTAATACATTCAGGTAAATGAGTTTGGAAGACAGATGGCCACCTAGGAAAACATCATTCTTGAATGCCCAAATGTAACATAAAGAAATAGGATGTTAGTTGGAGCTTACAGAAATCTCAGAAAATCTTTCTATGTATTGGCTTAGTCATAATTTGGAGAAGAATCTTGTTTTTCCTCAGTTTTCAAAAATCATGAAAAGATGTTTAAAATGTTTTTAAAAATTTTAATGGATGACAATTTGTTTAAACTCCAACTGTGGTTCATTTTTTGTATTGTTTCCTTTTTGTGGTAACATAACAAAAATAAGTGTAAGCTTTATAACTGTAGGTTTTCATAGCAATTTAATACTCCTTGCATAATTGCATTCATTATATCTATTAAATTGCATTCGAGAGTTATCAGAAGAGTTATATTTTATGGGGCTAGGTTTGTGACTCAGCAGTACAGTGCTCACCTAGCATGTGCAAGGTGCTGCATTTGAGCCTCAACACCACATAAAAATATATCAAATAAAGGTATTGTGTCCAACTAAATTGAAAAAATATATTTTAACAAAGAAGTGTTATATTTTAGATATTTTAGTTAAGATTTAGATACCTTATCAAAAGTATTTCACATTTCGATGGTGGTAGTTTGTGTGAAATTAAAGCTGTTGTTATTTTAAGAATTTTCAAAATTAACTCTACTTTATAAATATCAAGACTACTCTGCATAATATGCTATAAAATTGTATTTTGTTGAGATTCATTGAATTAGGGTGTATGCAAAAACTAGTTTACTAAAAACTAAATCTACACTTAGAATGTTTTCATGTTGTCTTAGAATTTGTAATCTTGATCAATGTTCTTATCAGATATTTTTTTAAAGATTTTTTTAAGAGAGAGTGAGAGAGGAGAGAGAGAGAGAGAGAATTTTTTTTAATATTTATTTTTTAGTACTCGGCGGACACAACATCTTTGTTGGTATGTGGTGCTGAGGATCGAACCCGGGCTGCACGCATGCCAGGGAGCGCACTACCGCTTGAGCCACATCCCCAGCCCCTTATCAGATCTTAATATGGAATATTTTCTTAATCTTTACAATATCCAGGAATTATATTAATGTGTTGGCTTTCAATTATTTTTATACTCAATTTAAATTCCATGTGACCTGTAACAATTTAACTTCTCTTAACATGCTTTATTGACTAATCAAATTATCTAATTAGTGATTAATACAATTTAGTTTTCTACCCTTGTTATCTCTATTAACTTTACACATGAATGGTACTTTTCCATTGTATATACACGAAGTATAAATAAAACTCATATGAATGGAGATTGTTAATTTTTAAACAAAATTGGGACTTCCTATATGTGCTGGGATTCTGTTTGCACAGTAATGTAAAAATCCTAAAATCCTGTTGGGGTGAATCTCTTTAAATAACAGATCTGTTAGACTTCACCTGTTAACTAATCAAACAAATTTACTAGAATTACTTCTATAAGGAACAATACCAGCTTCCAATGTTATTATGTATTTGTTTAACTGGAGAAATCAGGTTGAAATATTTATAAGATTGATTTTAGGTCCTGGCATTTCCACACTAATACAGTAAGGCTGGCAATTATATGGCATTATCTTGAATTATCACATAATATCCTTGAACTTTTGGGCAAGTATTCAGGTTAATTTTTGAACTACATGTGGTAGAATAATTTTTAGTCTGGTAATCTTTTCAATTGATTCATGCCTTAAATTAAAAGAACCACTGGTTTTTTAAGTAAAGCAGCTAGGATATTTTTAGAATTAGTCACAGAATTATTTAACATAGGGACAAGGAATCATGTTGCTGTCAGTTATTAGGTCACTTCCCTTTTACCTTTCCCTTGCCTAAGCCGGAAGGTAGTTGTGATGAAACATGACTTTTGATTATTTTCACCACTGTACAGTGTTCACAGCAGACATGTGATAATTTTCTGAAGGTAGTTTCTAAAAATCTGTGCTGGTTTTCCTTTATTATTTTTTCTGCAGCACCAGTAGTTGAATCCTGTAATAGGATTGAAATATTGAAATACTCTAATTGAACAGAAATATTGAATTCTCCTGAAATCCTTGTTTGGCCACTTCATCATAATCTCACATTTCACTTGCAAAGAGAGCTTAAATAAAATAAGAACATATTCTATTCACCAACCAAAATCCCAAAAGAGTAAGTTGAAAATTCTTAAAAAATACTTAATTTTATAATTTTTCTAATCTAAAATTTTATTAATATTCTATATAAAACTCTACAGGGAAGTAAATAAAATTGCCTTCTCCTAAGACATCATATACTTTATCTCAAGTGACACTAATATTTCTTCAATAGCTCTGATTTTACTGCTTACCCAATTTCATGAACTTATATGATGATGAGTTTGACACTCTTACTGATTCTCTCTAGTTCATATATTCTCTGAATTGTGGCAGGATATAGTTGCTTACTTTCATGCCTGTTATAATACATTTAAAAAGTAATTGGGGAGCAGAAGTAGATGTTGCAAAAATTCCCTTGGGTAATTTTTTTTCTTTTTAACTCAGAAAGATGCTACTTTAGTCCTTTTAAAAATCAAATTATCTAAGGAAATCCTAACCTCTCTCTCTCTACTCTCCCTGTTTTCTCTCTCTCTCTCTCTCTCTCTCTCTCTCTCTCTCTCTCTCTCTCTCTCTCTCCTGACACAGAGGTCAAAAATGATTATCACGTTACAGTGACAACTAAAGTCCTGCTTAATTATTAAACAGCAACCAACAGACTTGTTCCACGAAGTCAGTGCCAGTCATTAGGGGCACCCAGAAATATGGTTTTAGTCAAGACCACTACAGCAAACACAAAGATAGATAGATCTTAATAAAGGAACTTTAGTAAAACAAAATCAAGGGGTTTCAGAGAAAGAAGCCATAAAAACAAAGGGAAAATAGTTACAGACAATGTATTTAAAACAAATATTAGTAATAATTTTTTTTGATAAGTAACTTTTTAAAGGTACTTTGCTCAAAAATAACCTAGTAATGTGTCAAAAGTTCAAGTAGTTAACAGTTAGGTAATAAAACAGACTCTCATACATAGGTACAGGGTAACTTAAGATAGTTTACAGAAAAACACCTTTCCAAAAAAATCCAAGTGAGTTTTTTTTAAACAGACACCAGTCCTCAGTGCTTCCAATAAAATCACTGATATAATGTTTGTAGCATTATAAATGAACTAGCAAGAATTTAAGAGAAGAAATACCATTAGAGAAATTTTGAGGATTGTTCAGATGCACCAAGTGCCGAAAGGACCTGAAAAATCTAAAAATCTAAATCTAGGACTAGCTAAATATATATGTGTGTGTATGTGTATGTATGTGTGTATGTGTGTGTGTGTTTATTTCCATTATATTTTATAATTCTCAACTCCATGCTCTCTTCCTGGTCTAGACTGAGGACTAAAGCTTTATGCTTTGTACATGATCTTTTAGATCCTGTGAATTATAGAAAACCAGATAGATGTGAGGATAACTGTCCAAAATGCAAGCAAGGAAAAAAGAATAAAAATTTACACACAACAACAGACCATTTAAAGTTTATTACATAGCCCAAACAAAGAGGTATGAAAATATAAGAGTATCCATAAATAGAGTTTTCAATTACAATTTGGACCAATTCTTACTCAGAAAAAAAAGGAAAACTGACATGACAGTCAATATCTGAATACTAAGACAATCAATAATGGAAGATAGGAGGATGCTCAGCAAGAGGAGAGGGGTAGGGCAGCCAAGGCCTTGCGCAAAGAGGCAGGAGCCTGAGGAGCTGTGGCCTAGTGAGCTTGGGGCCACCTTCCCATGGTGGCCAGGAGCCCAGCCACCATGCATTCCCCTCTCCCTACCGCTCCCCACACCTGTCCTCCTGTTGTCTTCCTTCCCTTTGGCCTGCCTCCCACACCCTCTACAGGGCCACGGAGATGCTGGATGAGATCCTGAAACTGCATAAAGATAAAGGTGGAGACCATGGAAACTACCGTGTTGAAGAGAACGAGGATGAAGGTGGCTACAGCAGCAGCCTTGACCACACTCACGGGGCTGCCAGGGGCAAGCCACCACCATCACCAACAACAAGCCAGCCTGTGATCACGCTGAAGTCCCTGGTCACCGAGGACTTGACCCTGGTGCAGCAACACCAGATGGTAACTCTGGTGCAGATGCATGAGGTTGGCAGCATAAGGAATACATAGAGGAGACACTGGTCACCTTGGCAGTATGAGCAGCCGCCAGAAGAGTCACCTAGGCGGCGGGAACAGTGCACCTGCTGGCAGCCTGTACACCTGGCAACCAAAAGTGGAAGTAGAAGCAGGTGAAGATCAAGACCCTGGAGGGCCAGTGCAGGGGTCACTGTGTGGACCTCAGTTCACATTTGATGGCTGCGGAAAATGCTTTTCACTGGACTTCAACTTGCTCACACATGTATGAATCCGTACAAAGATGGGCCCTATGGTTGCCCCTTCCATGGTTTTCATAAGAAGTTTGCTCAGTCACCTAACCCTAAATCTCACGATTTAGCATGTGAGAAGGCCAATCACAACCAGTGAAAAGAAGAGAGAAGACCTTCTCAACTGCGGGCAGCATCTTCCAGGAGTCTATTTGGAATGAATATGCCTCTCATTTGTATATTATTTCTAGTAAGAATTTTAATAATGAATCCTACACACATAACAGAATGGTTTTGATAATGTAACAAAAATTAAAAGCAAAAATAAACTTTAAACAGTGTTTCTGTACACTGTGGTCCCAGCAGGACAGTTCATGAACTCTGCATCAGAATACAGTTCTTTAAACAACAGTGCTAAAATGGGACTTTTTTTCACATTCTTCTAAACATGAAGCTCGGGTTAATAGCTCAGTTGGTAGAGCTCTTTCCTAGCACATGTGAGGAATTGGTTCGAACCTCAGCACCACATTAAAAAATAAAGGTATTGTGTTCCTCTACTATAAAAATATTTTTAAAATAAAATAAATATGAATCTCACTTGTTGCTTACAATTTTTTAAAATTTGCACTTTACAAGTGTGCATATTATACACTTTTCAGTGGCATTTTACCATGGGGCTCTGTGCCCTGACCCACCTGTCCAATGGCCAGTTCATGGCATAACTAGCTTCTCAGAACCTCCAGGCAAGGAGGAACTTGCCCACTTGATTTCTCATGTGCCCAAACTTTGAATGACATCTTTGGACATGTGTGGAAGGAATACACACTGAGCAACTTCATATTGCAGGGCTTGTCCCTATGGTTCCCCCATCCTGCTCTCCCTCCCAGACCCCATCTCTCACCCACTCTGTGCTCAGAGCCCACATCAAGAGTTGCTCCTTCAGGAGCCCCTTATCTCCCAGGCAGAATTAATAACCACCTCTCCCAAGAGCTTTCAGCTTCCATTTATTTCTGCTTCAGTTTTTCCTCTTGATCTAAAGATGATTATAAACCCTATCACTAGTCATGATCCTCGCACACAGATGACACGTTATCTTTGTGGAGACAAGAAAACCAAATCTAGATTTAATGTACCTCCAAGATGTGCCCTCTTTAGAAAGCCATGACTGAAGTGCCTTTATCACGATGCAAAAAAGCCAAAAATTAGGAACAATATGTGCCAAGGGAATAATGATGACAGGTCTCCATTTCCACCCCCTAATTAGTTAATCATAACGAGTAACTTGCCTTCCAGCTACTGAAAGCCTAATAACTACGTGGAGCCTTAGTAACACCTCAAAGTAACATGCGTGGAAGTTTCACCCTTGGCTCTTGTCATTGAGACTTGACCTCTTGAAGAGCTTCAAACATTATCCTAACACCATAACATCAAAAGCTCCTTGTCTGAAACCTTGTTCTACTGGATGCTTATACTATGTGAATGAGACCCCAAAGAATCATGTTCTCTGTGAGGCATGTTGAGATGTGATGGGCCATTTTAGGCTAGGTGGGGTATGGTGGAAGGTCATTAGATTGGGGGGCACGACTCTTAGAAGGGCTTTATGCAAGTCTCTTGGGACTGGATGAGAGTGGGTTGTTATAAAGTTACGTCGGCCTCTCCTGGAACTGCTTCCATCTGTACCCCATACACATGGTCCCATGGCATAGTGAAGCAATCTGCCTTGAGACCTGCCCAGGAGCTGAGCAGATGCCAGCACCATGCTCTTGAACCTCTAGAACTGTGAGCTAAATAAACCTCACTTCTTTATAGAAACAGAAAAAAAAGACTAAGACAGATGCTATGTTAGGCTGAATAAAAGGCTCATAAACATAGAGGAACAAGGCTGGAAAATACCTAACACCTCATTTATTCAAGTAAAATGCCCTGTGAGCCTCTTGGAGGTAAGGAATTGACTCCATGTTATTCTTAAGGACCTTCAGAGGAGAACATGCCCCACCTCCTGCAAGACCTCAAGCCCAAACTCCTCCTCCTATGGATGTCTCTGTGGTTTGGCACCACAATGAATTGCACTTAAGAAAACTCCAATGCTAGCAAATCAGGAGAATCAACTGTCATGTATTTGAGACAGCCATCAAGGCTCAATAACCTCCACTACAATGCGGCACAGAAACAAAAACCCTAACTTCCAAAATATGAAATTCCACAATTGTCCAAATGTAACACCTCCATATATCGGCAGTGTCAGGGTCTCAGTGGGGATGTATGAACTTCAATATGCCACACTGGAATCATCAGTCACCAAAGATACAGAGAAAAGGGATTCCACCTCTTGGGTCCCCTTTTTCCTCTGGGAGAAGTGTTTTCTGCTGTCCTTTAATAAACTTCTAATTTCTACTCTGAAAAAAAAAAGATACAGAGAAAATAGGATACAGCCTGGTTGATTGTAAGTAAATCCCCAAATGTAAGATGAACTGTCACACTGTGAGAACAAACAAAATCCCCAGAGACCAGAAACAACCAGAGGGTGCAATAATCTGACCCGTCAGCTCTGGTTCTGACACCTGCTGATGGCCCAGGAGCTGAAACAGTGGAGCTGTAAGTTACTATGCCAGAGATGTTTGGTTTTCTTTCTCTGAAACCTACGAAAATTTCTCATTTTGGTAAGGAATTAGAATTTGCTTAGATAAAAAATTAATTTAAATTTGTATTAAATAAACACACACATGTACACATACACAGTCAGAGTCAGTCACTTGTGAAATGCATTTTGTCTGAAGACAGCACCGTGCCAATGGTTATAACACTGTATAATATACTTGAAAATTAAAAAGAGAGATGATCTTAGATGTCTTCACCACAAATAAATAAATATAAGTATGTTAACTAATACATGTTGATGAAGTTGATTTAGCTATTCCACAATGAATACATTTATCAAAACATTCTGTTGTTCACCATAAATGCACACAATTTATCAATTAGCTTTAATTCATTCATCTTTTAAAGGAAATCATTGTCCTTATGTAAGTTCACAGAAAGCTCACTGCATACTTTTTGTTAGCAAAATTTCTAACCATTGCCCTCGTTGCTGGCAGAATGCACAGAAGCCGCTTGTAGTAACTGTGCTCAAAGTTCACCAAAAAGCCAAGTTTCCTATATAAAATGAAAGCAGGATAAATAGCTAAACCTGACCGTGCTCCCTGTTTGTCTTCACAGCTGCACTTCCCAAAGCCTGCCAGGAATGCAGGGGTGCAAAGCCCGCTCATGACCACATGGTTGAACAAACACACTCAGCAGGCTGGGGCAGGAGGCTGGGCTTACAGGATGAACAGGTGTGAGGATGAACTTATTCCAGCTCCTCAAAGGAGTGATTGGTCAAATCCAGGAGGGGAACACAGAGGTCTGCAGGAGGAGGGAGGAATGCGATCTGGGAAGAGGGTGATGAGACACATGAGAGGCAGCTCCCCTGGAGTCAGTGCTACCCAAGAAGAAGCCCCATCTCCAACAGGGAAAGCAAGAGCCTCCTCAGATGTGCCCTGGCCACACCATGGTTGAGGATTCGCTAATGTTGAGGTCCAAGTGTTTTCTGTTGTTGACAATGTTTCAAAGATCTTAGTTGGCTTAATTCTTGATTCTAGAACAGTTCATTCTGCAAATCAGGATAAGGGTTCCCAGGTCCACATTGTAAGAACAATAAAAGACAGGAAGCATTCAGAAGAAAGTGACCAAGGTGAGAAGCCCATTCAAAGCATGCTCAGCACACTAGGGTTGAAATCTATATCTTTTGAATGGCAGAATGCGTAAGGAGGAAATGTGGGTACTGTTAGCAGGAATTGGGCCTTGGGTAACTCAGTGAAGGAGCAGTGTGCTCAGGCCTTCTCAGAGGCAGATGCCAGGACAGGCGTGCAGGGGTCTTATTATGGGAGGTCTAGCCCACCAGGGGAAAGGCCCTTCCAGAGCCTTTTTCAAACTCCTTTATTTCCCCTGCATCCTGACATCTCTCCCTGGGTGTCTCTGCATCACCTCAAAGCCAGAGCACCTCTTCTCAAACACCACCCATTGAACCCTCAGGGCCAAATGGAGAGAGTAATCTGAGTTTGAAACACAGATTCCGTGTCTCACCAAGAGCCCACAATAAAATTTGTTTCATGGCTTGCCATTTTATAACATTTTCCTTTCCTAAGATATTTATGATTTTTGTATAGTTAAGAGGATATTTTCCCAAAGTTTGATCAAAATGAACTCCCCACAGAAGTGGGTAAGATTTATCTGTAACTTTCTGTGTCTCTGCCCAATGCCAAAGTTGGAGAAGTAGGTTTTTTTTTTTTAAGGAAATTAGGGAACTCGGTTCTTTATATCCATTGTTTCTCTAAACCCAAACCCTGCAGTATAGTTCTTCATGTGATATACTTAAAGTGATCTTTGCCCCTCTTCTATCTTACCTGCTTCTGATTCTAGCCTTTGGTTCTGCTGTTCCTCCTGCCCTGATGCCATTTCTCTGCCCAACCTCCACATTAATATCTCTAAATTGAATATTCTCTAAAGACTTCCCAATATGACATTTTTTCCCCATTGCCCCACCATATTCAGGCAAAGGATGTCTTTATTGGAATTCACCCATGCAATTCACCAAAGTTTGTCAACCTTGTTTAAAAATCAATGTACAAAAATCAGTAGCATTGCTGTATGTCGATAGCAAATTATCTGATATAGAAATCAAGAAATCCAATTCCATCTACAGCGGTACTTGTGTCTGGCTAGTATACCATTCAGATAGATGCCACATGAACATTTGCCCTCTGGAGATCAAGGAGCTGAGTAATGTCTCCACTCAGCCCCATGATGACAGGGATGTGGCAACCTCATCTTCAGGCCTCAGTGAGGGAGCCTAGTCCCCAGGTGCCCCGCCTGATGGTGGAGCCTGAAAGTACAGCTGCACATCTCAAAGAGAAGCACCCTCTGAAAGTTGACAGAGAGCCAGGGACAAGAACTGTAAAAGAAATTGTGACCTTCTCAATAAGAGGGACTTACATAATTGCAGTGGGCAAACCATTCTCTTTAGATTTACAACTGACTCATGATTGGAAACGGTTGGCACATAATTACAGAGTCTGGGTTCCTCAATGATGAATTAGATGCTGTGGCTTCCTTTTATGTTAGTCCTCCTAAAAGCCACACTGCCTTAAATAGAGCCCCTTTGATGTGAATCATACTGTACACTAGAGACTGGAAAAGTAAATTACACTGTAAATGAGTCCAAAAAATCCATTTTTTCCTTCTAAGCTGGCCAAAATTTTAAAACTTATATTCATGTGGGGCTCTTGTAGTACTCTTGGTCTCAACTCAAAATACAGGCTACAAATCATGTTATAAAAACCCTTTTCATTTACTGACTTATTTTCATGTATGAGGAAAGAATCCAACATTTACTAGATCCACAAAAGTAAAAGTGACTCTGAGAGGACGCGTGTGGAATCTCCCATCAGGTGTCCACTCAGCCTACAAGCACGGCTACATCTCAGGAATCAGCTGGCCATCAGTCCTCCCACCTCCTTTCTTTCTTTCTTCCAATCTGTCTCTTTTCTTTTAAAAATTTTTGACATAAAATACACATAACATTTACCATCTTAACCCCTTTTTCAGTGTGCTGTCCACTAGAGCTAAGTCTATTTACATTGTCAGAGGCAGATCACCAGAACTTTCCGAGTTTGTTAAACTGAAACACCACACCTAGTAATCAAGACTCCCTCTTCCCCTCCCCTGGAAACCACCACTATACTCTGTTTCTATGCATTTGCCTCCTCCTCATCTTACCTCATACAAGTGGAGTCACATGCTGTTTTATTGTGCCACTGGCTCGTTTATTTAAAAAATTGTTCTTGAAGTTCATCCGTATTGCAGTATGTGTCAAGATGTCCTTCCTTTGTAAGATTCAGTAATATTCCACTGCATTATAGCCCACATTTGATTTATGTTCATCTGTCAGTGGATGCTGAGGGCCATTGCCAAGTAGGAATGACACATCGAATTTTCCTTGCGAGCGTACCCCATATTGCTTAGAGGACATTCGATGGGACATTGCATGTATGCTTTAGTAAGGTGACCTTGCTCAAAGACCAGGGCGGATCCGGGTTTAGAGCTGATCAGGTTTGAGGAAGTTTCCCCCGCTCCTTGAGTTTAAGGTGTTCCCGGTTTAAGACAAGTTTAGGGCGTTCCCAGTTTAAGACAATAGGGGTTTTAGGGAAGTTGGAGGTTGAAGATTATTGCTGCTGGGATTAGGGTGTTCCTGCTGCTTGTTCCCATTGAGTTCTCGTGAGATTCAAATGGGATTTGGAAAAAAGCCTCGTGAAATAGGTGAATTGGGCGGGCAAATTTTGGATTTCCCCTGAACGTGTTTGTACGAGGCCAGTGTGAGTTCGGGAATAAAGAATTGCTGTTTGAATCTACAAAGTGAGTGCCTCCTGATTCTGTGCCAAGCCGAGACATTGGCATTTTTTGACTCTTATGGAAAATGCTACTACAAATATTTGTTTGAGACCTTGCTTTTAATTATTTTGGACATAGACCCAGGGGAGGTATCACTAGATGTTATGAAAATTTTATTAATTTTTTAGGCACTTCTGTACTGATTTCATTCTTTCTTCTCCTTTTAATGACATTAGCTTTGTTTTGGGTTTTATTCTGGCAATAAGAGTTACACATGGTCATGGTAAAATCACCCAAAACAGAAAGAGAATATGACCAGTAATACCCAGCAAAAACTAAAGCTAATGTAGTATGCCACCTTCTAGACTTTTACATATATTTTCCTTGTTTATTGAGTTATTATCATCAACATATTTTAAAGCAGAGTAAGTATGATAACTAACAGTTTTCAGCAAAATTAATTAATGAAATAACCACTTATAAAACTGATCCTACCCATGGAAGCTGTGGTCCAGGAGGAGCGGGCTCTTGGGAGACACAAAATCTGTCAGTGCTTTGGTCCTTGACTTTGATCCCTCAGCACCAAGTCATCTCTCTCCTTCCTGAGGCGCTTCCCCATGGGGGTCCAGTTGTTGGTCCTCCCCTGGCTTTCCTCTCTTCGCAGGCCTGTTGCTCACTCTGCTGTGCGTGATCCTCTTATCTCTCTGGCCCTGGCCCATAATCAGGGACCCCATTGCTGCTGCTCAAATATGCAGGTACAGCCCTGGTTCATGGTCTCTGCACCACATCTTGCCTCTGCCTAGAGCTCTCCCCCCTGTGTCGACCATCCTCACTTTCCCTTCCCAGGAGCCTGTCCCTTCCATGCCCAGGGACAGGCATGGGACAGTCATGTGGTCTGCCCCGTGACACTCATTCCTCATCTGTCTTCCCCTCTAAAAACCGAGCTCCACAGGAGCAAGCCTTTGTGTTGTCTGGTTTGCTGTGTCCTTGGTGCCTGTGATGTGCCTTCACATAGTAAGTGCCTAATAGTTGCTGTAACACACCTCTCATAAGAAAATCTATGCCCCCAAACTCATTCAACATAGTTCACTATTCATTTAAGCATTAGTAATTAGCACCATTATGATTTTTAAATGTTGTAAAGAATAAAAAAAAATTTCCGCAATTTTTTGTTTTAATCTTCAAGATAAAGTAATAAAATACAGTTATTTCTTCTTATTTATTTTTACTGCAATTTTTTTGTGCCTTTTAGGCAGATTCACGTTAAGTGACCCCTTTCTCTTTCCTCATGACAGTGGCTCCGCTTCCCTACCTAGAGGTGGCAGGACTAGACATATGACAGAAACGTATTCACGGCAAAAATGCTGTCTATATAAGTTGCATGTTCATTTAATGATAAATCTTAGAAAGAAAGAGAATATGACCAGTAATTCCCAGTAATGTGTCAAAAAACATAATTCTGTATCTCATTGCAATGACTAGGGATAGACCTTAATAGTCATGGCAATTGGAGTTGTGAAAATTTGTAGAGCATTTTCTATGCACCAGGTGTTCTGTTAAGCTCTCGACATGCGTTGCTTCCCCCTTTTATCCTCACAACTCTGAGGGTGTGATTAATTATTATCTGTTACTTTTATGAAAAGGTAGGCTTAGTGGGTTATTTCTCTGGGATTCAAGCCCAGGCCTACCTGGCTCCTGGTGGGCACTCACATCTGGGGTGCACCTACCCACTACACCTATCTCAATTTCCCTGGTGACAAATTTCTAGTACTGGAACTTCTGTGTCAAAAAGGTGTACAATTTGGCTTTTGAAAGAAGCAAATTTCCCTACAAAAGTGCATTATGAGTTTGTGTTGCTTTTTCCCCACAACTCAGCCATTCCTGTGTACTTCATTATTGATATAATGCACATTTTCAAGACTATTGGTGGTGTTATGATGCTGCTTTTATAATTTGCCTGTTTGTGATCTGTGCTTTCCTACTGAAGTACACCTTTTCCTCATATCCACAGAAGTTTTCTAATGCTTGGACTATTAACCCTCATAATTTTTTTCTGGTTTATTTTTCTTTATATGCTTAAATTCTATCATTTAGCTGAAGATTTTCATTTTGGTGTTGTCAGATTTCTTCTTGGTGGTTTCTGCCTTTGTGTTCAAGATCACATAATCACCAAAAATTTTATCCAGTTATTTTAGTTTTATTTTTTCTTTAAAATATTTAATTCTCCTGAACTATATGTATGTACATGGTCAGGTAGAGATTCCATTTGTTTATTTTAAAATTGTTAGCCAAAATCTCCAGTAACATCCACAGGGTATATCTTTTTTCCAGGGAGTTGAGATACCATCTTTTTTGTTTGTATTATCCCTGAAATTTTTTTTCTAGAGCCACCAGTTTGAGGACCAATCTTCTTGTCTTGCATCAGCACTATACCATTTAAGTGTGTCATAAAATGATTAATGTTTGCTAGCACTATTTTAACCTCTTTCTTTTATTTTTTTAAAGTCATGGCTAAGACTCAGAGAATTAAGAGTTGAAATTAGAGCAAAGTAAGGGATAAAATGGGAGGGGTCAGATATCCTGAAGACATAGGGAAGATCAATGGAGTTGAAGCAGATTGAGAGGGAGGGGGAGGGTTGGGAAAAGGGCGGAAATGCAGGATGAATTTGACACAATTACACCATGAGCATGAGTGAACACAACACAGTGAATTTCACCCTTGACATTATTTATATAGAGCATCAGTTAATAAATGAATAAATGAGTAAAAGGAAGACCAGGAAAGTAGAGAAAGTGGAATAGGGGGAGGGAGGAGAGGAGGAAACATAGTCAGGGGGCACTGAAATGGACCATCCTGTATGGTTACATCAAAATGGACCCAACTATTATGTATAATTCACAAATGAAAGGAAATAAATTATGGATATATATATCCTTACACATAAAATTATGTATACATTAATATACTCTTTTTAAATACATAGAGGGAAATTGCTTTAGGCTTTGAATTTGTAGAATAAATTAGATTAAAATTTTTAGCTCTTCAATTTAGAGTCTTTGCAACTAAGGAAAAATGTATCACTATTTACTAAAGTCATTGTTCATATTCTTTTTTCAAGAGTTAAAAAATAAATTCTGGGCCACATTGTTTGTAAATTTTATTCCTAAAAATTTTGTCAGTGCTATTGAGAATGTCATTTTTTAATTTCCTTTATATTTTTTTTTACATATTTATAGCTGATATAGTAAAAAAATAAAAAGATTAATAAAAGCAAATGTTTGGGGGAGAGCGTGAAATAATGAGTTTATATACACTGTGGTTGGTAAATAAATTGAGAGCAACTGGGCTTGGCTAGAAAAGGTGAAGAATATTTGGAATTTTACCCAGGCCCTGGTACATACTGCAGATCCATGGGGCTGGAGAAACATTCACATTTGTGAAAAGGAGACTTGTACATGAAATTTCACACCCAAGCAATGGAATAAGCAGAGCTGCATTCTGGCAATGCAAGAACCCATAGCCAGGCAGTGGCATGCTGCAGCCCACACACCCTCCCAGCAGAACTCCACCAACCTGCTGCCGACCAACACAAGTAGGCTCAGAAGGAACCCTTTCAGAGTGACACCATTTTCATGGGCATCAAATAAGCCATAGATGGAATCCAGGCATGCATACATATACCTGTGTGAAAATGGCCAAAACCAATCTCAAGATACACACCACCTCCAAGGAAGAACATGGTCAGGAGGGCACCGTGACTTCTGCTGCATGCTTCTCTTCAGCCAGATGACAAGTGCATAGGTGCACATGCAGCTTCCTTATATAGCTCAGTGTCTGGTGTATTTCATTCTAATTTGTACTAAAAACACTGCCACTTTCTGTATTTCAATTCTGTAACCTGTTTATTCAATTTTCCTCCTGTTCTTAGAGTGTTTTTCAGTATTATGGTTGGGTTTTCCAGGCAGTTCATCATATCATCTGAAAATATTGCCTTTTTCTAACCAGGATATAGAACTCTGATCGAAGTTTCCCCCTAACTTCATTGTATCATTCCCAGAACAATTTAACATGATGATTATAGAATTAAACTATTTCTACTCTCCTTCACCAAACATGACATTGGCTATTGTTAAAATGCAATGACAGGACACAGAATGTGTGGATTTGACAGGTGAGGAGTGTGATGGACACATACGTGTGATGGGAATATATACAGCACCCATGAATTGTGGGTTTTTTTCTTACATCCTATACAAGGCAACTTTCCATAAATTTTAATAAGAATGATTGTATATAAACTGAGGAGTGGGATAGTTGGGTCAAATGGTGGTTCCATTCCAAGTTTTCTGAGGAATCTCCAACCATACATTGCCACCAGCAATGTATGAGTGTGCCTTTCCCCCACACCCTCACCAACAATTATTGTTGCCTATATTCTTGATGATTGACATTCTGACAGGAGTGAGATGAAATCTTAGATTTGATTTGCTTTTCTCTAATTGCTAGAGATTTTGAACACTTTTTCATATATTTGTTGATCAATGGTATTTTTTCTGTGAAGTGTCATTTATTGACTGGGTTATTTGCTTTTTTGGTGTTAAGGTTTTTGAGTTCTTTATATGTCCTAGGGATTAATGCTTTATCAGTGGAGCATGAGGTAAAGATTTTTGCCCAATCGGTAGGCTCTCTCTTCACTTCATTAATTGTTCCCTTTGCTGAGAAACTTCTTCATTTGAGTCCATCCCATTTGTTGATTCTTGATTTTACTTCTTGTGCTTTTGGAGTTTTGTTATGGAGTCAGATCCTAGGTTGACATGGTGAAGATTTGGGCCTATGCTTTTTTTTTTCTGTTAGGCTCAGGGTCTCTGTTTTAATGCCTAAGCCTTTGATCCACTTTCAGTAGATTTTTATGAAGGGTGAGAGATAGAGGTTTAATTTCAATTTGCTTCATATGGATTTCCAGTTTTGCCAGCACCTTTTGTTGAATAGGCTATCTTTTCTCCAGTGAATAGTTTTGGCACCCTTGTCTATTATGACATAACTGTATTGATGTGGGTTTGTCTCTGTGTTCTTTATTCTGTACCATTGTTCTACAAGTCTATTTTGGTGCCAATACCATGCTGTTTTGGTTACTATAGCAATCTAGTATAGTTTAAGGTCTGGTATTGTGATGCCTCCTGCTTCACTTTTCTTGCAAAGGGTTGCTTTAGCTATTCTGTGTCTCTTATTTCTCCAAATAAATTTCATAATTGTTTTTTTCTCTTTCTATGAAGAATGTCATTGGGATTTTAATAAGAATTGCATTAAGTCTATGTAACACTTTTGGTATTATGGCCATTTTGACAATATTAATTCTCCCTATCCAGGAGCATGGGAGATCTTTCCATCTTCTGAGGTTTTCTTCAATTTCTTTCTTTAGTGTTCTGTAGTTTTCATTGTAGAGGTCTTTCACCTCTTTTGGTAGATTGATTCCCAGGATTTTTTTTGAGGCTGTTGTTAATGGAGTAGTTTTCTTAATTTCTCTTTCAGTGGATTCATTGCTGGTGTGTAGAAATGTGTTTGATTTATGGGTTTTGATTTTATATCCTGCTACTTTGCTAACTTTCTTTATTAGTTCTAGAAGTTTCTGGTGGAATTTTTTTGGATATTTTAGATACAGAATCATGTCATTAGCAAATAGTGTTAGTTTGATTTCTTCTTTACCTATTAGTATGTGTTTAATTTCTTTCTTTTGTCTAATTGCTAGAGTTTCAAGGATGATGTTGAATAGAAGTGGTAAAAGAGGACACCCTTGTCTTGTCCCAGTTTTTAGCAGGAATGCTTTCATTTTATTTTCCATTTAGAATGATGCTGGCCTTGGGTTGAGCATATATAGCTTGTCCAATATTGAGGTATGTTCCTACTATCCCTAGTTTTTTTCTAGTGTTTTGAACATAAAGATGTGCTGTATTTTGTCAAATGCTTTTTCTGCATCTATTGAGATGATCATATGATTCTTGTTTTTAAATCTATTAATATGATGAATTAAGTTTATTGATTTCTGTGTGTAGAACAAACCCTGCATCCCTGGGATGAATCCCACTTGATCATGGTGCACTATCTTTTTAATATGTTTTTGTATGTGATTTGCCTGAATTTTATATCTATGTTCATCAGTGATATTGGTCTGAAGATTTCTTTCCTTTATTTATACCCAAAGGACTTAAAATCAGCATACTACATTAATGCAGCATATCAATGTTTATAGCAGTTCACCTCACAATAGCTAAACTATGGAACCAAACTAGGTATCCTTCAATAAATGAATGGATAAGGAAAATGTGGTTTATATATTCAATGAAGTATTACTCAGCTTTAAAGAAAAATGAAATTATGGTATTTACCAGTAAAAGGGTGAAGTTGGAGAATATCATGCTAAGCAAAATAAGCCAATCCCCTCAAAAAATGCCAAATATTTTCTCTAATATGTGGAAATAAATTCACAGTAAGGTAGGAGGCACTAGAGAAGAATAGTGTTACCTTAGATTAAGTAGAGGTAAGTGAAGGGAAGGTAAGATTGGGGGATATGGGGGTAGAAAGAATAGTAAAATGAAACAGACATCATTACTGTATGTATATATGTGATTACATGACCAATATGATTCTGAAACCTGTACACTCATAAAAGGAAGAAATTACAAATGCATTCTACTGTCATACATAACTAATTAAAACAAATAAAAAATTAAAAATGAATGATTGGCCTGGTATGTATATTACATATTCTCATATTTTAATATATAAAGACAATCAAATAACTTTTCCTCATTCAATCATTTAAAAGAGTATACTCTATTATATTTTCTCATTTTAAACCACCCTTCCATTCTTGGAGCCTCACATTTGCACATTATTTTTAAAAATACCAGTGTTTTATCCTGATGTTGTAATGACAACACTCTTCTGTGTTCAATGTGGGTGGGATTGGGCAGTTTTCTCACATGTGCCCTGCTCTGTAGGTTACAGGGTTAACTGACATCAGGAAAGAAAAAGGAGAGCCTCATCCTTCCTGATGTGAAGGAAGAGTCTAGGATTTATTAAGAAGATATGACAGAATTCCCCAAGGAAGGTAACAGTTTTCAGACCGAATTACAGGGTCTTTTTTGATTACTTTCTTAATTTTTTCCATCTTAGGATTTTCTTTAGATCTTTAGAAATGAAATCCTAACACAGCATAGTTTTACAGTCCCCACAGTTACAGCATCATAGTTCTACACATTCCTCTTGCAGCAGATAAAATTATTCTTTTGGAGACTGGAGACATATTTCACCATGAGTGTTTTATCTGTGGGAACTGTTTGGGGTTTTTTTTCTACATTCAAACTTTTCTTCCAAGTAAAATAAAATCATCACTCTCAGTGTTTCCTCTTGTTATTACCCAAATGAAAGATAGCAGAGTGGGGATAATTGCCAATTTCTTGTCTAAACTATGGCAATTTCTATGTGGCTGGTGGTTCCTTTTCAGCCAGTCAGAACATAACAGTGACAAGATACCCTTCTTACCAAGAAAGCAAAACCAAAAGAGCGATCTGGGGGAGAGAAGGACAAAGCAAAAGGAATTTCTCAGCAGCAGAATCTTAAGAGACCACCATAACAATCCTTGTACTTCTTTCTCAATGTTCACAGGCTATTGCTACAAGGTGGACAGTAGAAGTCAACTAAGATTGTTGGTTAGAACAGTTTTAGGCAAAGAAGTAAAGAAATCCAATATTTCAGTTATAATTATCAGGGTCAGAGTCAGTCTGTAGAAAACGCAGAACAAGGACTTTCTCTTCCATAACAGAAAAAAATATTGTTGAAAATTACTTTTAACTTTTTTTAAACTTTATAGATTTACAATTGATTCAGCACAGCATTTATTAACAGTATTTATGATGGCAGTGTCCATTTTTCTAGACATTCCCAGTCAATATTCACTAAAAATCCTCATTGGATTGTTTCAAGTATTCTAAGAAATGATAATAAGGCCCAAGCCTCATGTAACTGTGTAGTGAGCCGTTTCTGTGTACTGTGGCCACCATTACAAGATGGCGCTGATAAGCGCCGTGGCCTGTGATAAACAACTCCTTATTTTGGGAGAGTTGGCACGTAGCTGTAAAACACCCTATGAGAAAGATCCACGTGGCAGTTGTGCATTGGGGCTTTATCTGCTTTATTAAGGCTGGGGCACGTAGCAGGAGTAGTAGTAGCAGGAGTAGTAGTAGTAGTAGTAGTAGGAGTAGCAGTAGAAGTAGCAGTAGGAGTAGTAGTAGAAGCTAGAAGACATGTCAAAATAAAGGCCTGAATAAACTGCTGAAGGAAGAATCCTGTGTCGTGTTTCCTTTGCTGGCGAGGGGACACGGCAGTTGGTGGCCCGGACTGGGAAACCTCCTGGAACCCAGGATCCAGAACCTTCAGCAGTCAAGGGTGGTGCACCAGTAAATTCCCAGGTAAGTGGGAATCCACAATTAAAGCGGGGGACGCTCCTCTGTAGATAAAGAGAGAGCGGGGAAAAAATAATAAATTCCCGGGTAAATGGGAATCCGCAAATGAAAGCGGGGCGCTCCTCGGTAAATAAAGAGAGAGCGGGAATAAGTCCCAGGTAAATGGGATCCGCGATTAAAGCGGGGCAGCTCCTCGGTAGATAAAGAGAGCTGGGAAAAAATAATAAATTCCCGGGTAAATGGGAATCCGCAAATGAAAGCGGGGGCAGCTCCTCTGTAGATAAAGAGAGAGCTGGGAAAAAATAATAAATTCCCGGGTAAATGGGAATCCGCAAATGAAAGCGGGGTACGCTCCTCTGTAGATAAAGAAAGAGCGGGGAAAAAATAATAAATTCCCGGGTAAATGGGAATCCGCAAATGAAAGCGGGGCGCTCCTCGGTAAATAAAGAGAGAGCCGGAATAAGTCCCAGGTAAATGGGATCCGCGATTAAAGCGGGGCAGCTCCTCGGTAGGTAAAGAGAGAGCAGAAAAAAAAAATAAAAAAAATAAAATAGGACGCTCCTCTGTAGATAAAGAGAGAGCGGGGCTTTCTACTTTCACTTTCTTCATAGTTTTGAAAACATTATGGGTGTTAACTCCTCAAGCCCAATTTTGCTGGCCTTGGATGGGCTGCTGCATTCTAAGGAACTTAAAGTGAAGCAAAGCACATTACAGAGGTTTTTAGAAGAGACTGACTCTGTAGCTCTTTGGTTTGTTTTTTCAGGGAGTCTGACGATTCCCAGCTGGGACAAATTAGGGAAGGACCTGGATTTCGCTCGTGAGCAGGGTATCTTGAAGGATGGTGTTATACTACTTTGGAAGTTAATTAGAGGATGTATAATGGATGGTAAATGTCAGAAAGCTGTGAGCGAGGGTCAGGCCGTTCTTGAGCAATTGCATGAAGAAAAATCGGAGGGGTCACATAGCGAGGTAGCAGAAGGTATTAGGAGTAAGAGGGATGAACAGACAAGGGAGTCTGAAGTTAAACAGAGGAAAAGGCTCTATCTGGACTTGACTGAGTTAAAAACTCCCAAGGACACAAGTAGCTCGGACAGTTCTGAGGAATTGGACAAGTTATTACAACAATTACGTAAGACTAAGATAAGAAAGAAAAAACTGGAAACAACAGATGTAAAAGCCTGCTGTGAGAAGGGTTATAAATCCAGTTCTGGGGAGGAAGTTGAAAATCTAGAGGAGGAGCCAGTACCTGATGCTGCTCCACCCTTCCCTATGCCTCCAGTAGTTCTGCCCCTGTATGTGGGTGGAGTCCAAGGCTCCGGGAGGACTTTTCATTCTCATTGGTTCTTCCACAGTCACTCAGACAGGACTTCTAGTCCTGCCTTCCAGCCACTAACCTGTACTGCTGTGTTTCAGATTTCTACCGGAGCTGCTCAGAGCCTGTATTTTTAAAAAATGCCTACCTGTAAATGCTAACAAAAGATATCTTTTTCAGACAAAATTTAATTCCACAGGTTTCTATGTTACAGTCCTAAATTTAAGCGAGTTCTAAGTTAAATAACCTGACTTTTTCTCTATAGTTGTGTTACTGAATAATGTTCTATTGATGAGAGATATCAAATATGCTTCTTTATATTTTACTTTTAATTTTGAAGGTTATGAGGATGCATTTGCTTGCCACAGGAACAAGCCGGCAAAGTTCCTGTGATGACCAAAAAATCCTTATTTTCATTTCTAACTATAAAAATAAAAATGTATACTCAAGGATCTTATTTCAGTTACATCAAGTGATGTCACATAGAAGAGTGCACTCCTAGTTAAAAATAAATTTAAATGGATCCAAATATTTTAAGACCACGTGGTTACATAAAGTTAATACAATTATAAGTCATGTTCTTATTCTTAATATATATATATATTTAGATATTTAGATAACCTATATTTGTTAATCTATAAATTAATTAGTACATGCCTAATTAATTAGATAATATATATTTGCCTAATTGTTTTTCTTCAACAGAAAACCCATAATTTATGTTTTATATTTACATTTATCAGATACTCTGCCTTTTCAGTTACAGATATTTGAGATAAATGTGTTTACTATAAATTTACTTTTCAGTAAAAATACAATCAAGTAATTTCTAAATCTCAAAGTAGAATTAATCAACACATTTTATCTGGGATTTTGGCTGCTAATCAAAGGATAGAGTTACTTCAAGCTCAAGTTGAGGAATTGTCTGACCTAGTACATTTGGGTTGTATTGATCAAAGAGCACATTTATGTATAACCTCTGTCAGATTTTATGATTCCAGAAATGCCTCATGCATCATCGGAGAGTATCTATCCAGAACCTGGTCCATGGAAGCAGAAAACTTGATCCAGTCTCAACTAACTCAGATTGCTGTTTTGAATAACACCCGTGTCGATCCAATGACCTTGGGTCAATTTACCAATTGGTTGTCATCTGCCTTTTCCTTTTTTAAGGAGTGGGTAGGAGTAAGCATTTTTGGTGCAATGTGTTGCTTTGGTATGTTTCTCTGCTTGTGGTTTCTCTGTCGCCTCAAGGCCCGCAGTGCTCACGATAAGGCTATGATCATACAAGCTCTTGCTGCTTTAGAAAATGGCAACTCGCCACAGGTCTGGCTTGCGCATCTTAAACAGTAAACCTTTGACATGGTCGTTGCACCCCAAGTTATTATAACATTGCACTGGGATCGACATGTCCTTCTTTTGTTACTCTTCTAATGCTGGAACTTCTACCATATCTTTCCTCTGTGCATACCTCTCCTCCCTGCCTTTCTGCACTAGGATCTTTGCTAGCTAATCCTACGGTCCAACTACACCTGCCATTTGATGGTGACGGTCTTGGGTCCTGTTTATGGAGACGGTTACCATATCAATGTCCTGTTGGCCACAACATGCTGAGCTGATCTTGTAGTACCCAGTGACGGGCAACTTCCACGCTTGCACTGCAACCTAAGACAGGGGAATGGGGCCTCCCCAGAGACGGGTAAGCAGTGCAGGGGCGGTGGACGACCTAAGACAGGGGCTACTTGATTCCCTTTGACATGCAATAAACAAAAGAGGGGAACTTGCTGATAGCAGGCCTTCCCTGGCCCCCGGGGCCCAGCCCCCAATTCCTTGTTCTGCATGTCGAAGTGGCCAGCTCACTAGGCCTCCTGTTTATCCGCCTGAGATTCCACAGGAACGTCTTGACCTTTATCTAACAATGGCAGATGTCACGACCGAATTTCTCCCCTTTTCTGCTGTCCGTGCCTTTCTTTCAGGGTGCTGCCAACTTGTTTGTCGTTGTATTTCTAAACAGCCACAGTTCAGCCTCAGCTGTCCCCCTTCGTCCACCATCGTCACGATACAGGATGCGAGGCAAGGCACTGCACTTGAGTGTTCCTTGAAGTGGACCTCAAGGAGAGCATGTCCTATTGCATGCGGGTTGGACGTCCACGCCCCGCCCCATGAAAAAAGGCGTCGGCTGATATGGAGCCAGATCTGGGGAAAGCGCCTCCTTAGGGCTGAACCATATGCAGCCACTTCTGCACAGTGGGATAGGACCTCTACTCTCGCCTGTATTGTCTTAGTAAAACAAAAAAAGGGGAACTGTAGTGAGCCGTTTCTGTGTACTGTGGCCGCCATTACAAGATGGCGCTGATAAGCGCCGTGGCCTGTGATAAACAACTCCTTATTTTGGGAGAGTTGGCACATAGCTGTAAAACACCCTATGAGAAAGATCCACGTGGCAGTTGTGCATTGGGGCTTTATCTGCTTTATTAAGGCTGGGGCACGTAGCAGGAGTAGTAGTAGCAGGAGTAGTAGTAGTAGTAGTAGTAGTAGTAGTAGTAGGAGTAGCAGTAGAAGTAGCAGTAGTAGTAGAAGCTAGAAGACATGTCAAAATAAAGGCCTGAATAAACTGCTGAAGGAAGAATCCTGTGTCGTGTTTCCTTTGCTGGCGAGGGGAAGCGGCATAACTGGAGCTGGGTGTCCTTTCTCTGTGCGTATTTGAAATTGTGAGACTCTTCAAACCTGCTCATAACTGCATTAAGACAACAGCCTCTCCTCACCCCAAGTTTGTCTTAGCTCAGATTTGAGATTGTGGCTTTTATCTGCCCGTGCTGTGCAATCACTCCATAACTTACCTACTTAGGTAAATGTGGAATATGGCAGGCTGCAACCGGTTTGCTGCAGTGTCTGAGACCAGGACCTCTCAAGTTCCACTGAGTGTGATTTATCTCTCTAGTCCTTCCCAAGGAAACATGAGAATGATGGGTAGGAGCCGGGCCTTGCAGGCCAGCAACTCAAAGAATCTGCTTCATTTCATTTATGTCTTCATACTGCTTTCATTTGCTTCAACAATGTTCAGCAAGTCAATCCCTAAACTTCTGACTTTTTATCATAAACATGTCCCCACCATAGGAAGGTTCTAAGGATTAATCAAGATGCCATTTACAAAGGGCTTGTCATGATGCCTGGCATGTGGAACGGTTCCTAGGTAATATTTTAAAGGCCTTAAGGAGTTATCTAAAACAATGTCCTTTCCAAATTCCTGAAATAATATATTTCAATAGCACCCAGGCTTAACAAGAATTCTGTTCATATTTCCTTAAAGTAATATTGTCATCATCTGGATCATGGCAATCATGTAGGACCAGGATTTCTTAAGCCATGTGCTATAGAAGTTTATGTTTCCCCAAAACTCATATACTCATATGCTGAGATCCTAACACCAAGGTGGTGGTATTAGGAGGTAGGGCCTTCCAGAGATGCTTACTTAGGTCATGAGGGAAAATTTCTCAGAACAGAATTAGGGTCATATTTTACTTAGGTTTTGGATTGCTATGACAAAAAAACCCCAAAAAACCAGCAAAACAACTTAAAGGCCAGGTGTGGTGGTGCTTGCCTGTAATCCCAGCAGCTCGGGATGCTGAGGCAGGAGGATTGCAAGTTCAAAGCCAGCCTCAGCAAAAGCAAAGCACTAAGCAACTCAGTAAGACTCTGTCTCTAAATAAAATATATAATAAGGCTGGGGATGTGGCTCAGTGGTCAAGTGTCCCTGAGTTCAATCCCCCCCCAAAAAAATACTTAGAGTGACAGTTTATTTGGTTTCATGGTTTCAGAGGTCTCAGTCCATAGATAGTTGACTCCATAGCTCTGGGCCCAAAGTGAGGCAGAACATGACAGGAGAAGGTCCAAGAGAAGAGCTCTTCAGCTCATGGCAGAGACAGGAAGCAGAGCAAAAGAGAAAGGGGAAGATGTGATCTTCCAGAACATTCCCCAGTGACCCTCCTCCTCCAGTCACACCCTACCTGCCTACAGTTACCACCCTTTCAGTCCACTCCAAGTAGAATGGACTGATTAAGGTACAGTTTTCATAATCTGAGCAATTTACCACTGAATATTCCTGCAGTAATAGGAGATTTGGGGAAACACTTCAGGCCCAAACCATAACATGCTCTTTTCTTGGAGAACCCAGAGAGCTAGCTTGCCTCCTCCATCATGTAAGGACACAGTGAGAGGCCCCATCTGTGGACCAGGAAGAGAGCCCTGACCAGATGCTAATTCACCAGATGCTAGCCACTTGATCTCATAGGCTCCCAGCCCCCAGAACCATGGGAAACACATTTCTGTTGCCCCTAAGTCACAGGGTCCATGCGATTTGGCTATAATAGCCTCCAACAGACTAAGGCACTTGCTCCTCCCTTGTTTTTGTGTTTGTGAGAGGTGTAGTCCAAATTCCTTTGCAGAAGATCTCACAGAGATGTCACAGTCCTCCAAACAGAGAGACGAGGTGGGAGAACCAAGTCATCACGCAGTACTGAGGAGCATGAGCAAGCCTGCTCCACACCTGCACAGCAGGAGAGAAGAGGTGGGAGAACTGAGTCATCACGCAGTACTGAGGAGCATGAGCAAGCCTGCTCCACACCTGCACAGCAGGAGAGAGCCCCTGGCTCAGGCTGCAAGGTGAGCAGCTCAGGTCCACACCTGCAGCAGTTCACTGGCAGTGAGCACAGCAGTAAGGATTCAATGATGACATGTTTCACTGGATGCTATTTTTATGCTTTGCCATTAGATTTGGGGAACACTTTTGCATTAACTGGTTCATCAAAATAATTCATCACAGATTTCAAATAAAGTCATAATTAGAAAGGAACATTTAAACTCATAACTGACACTGGAAGGACACTTATGCTACATCATGCTATGTGCAAGGCATCCTTCTACAACACCTCACTAATTTCTATAAATGCGTCACATCCTCTAATTCTTACTCCAACCCTCAGAGGCAAGTGCTAGCATTTCATCCTTATTTTACAGATGAGGAGAGCAAGACACGGAGAGGTAAAGTAACATGCAGGGTCACGTAACCCCCATGTGGCCATCTCAGGCTTTAACATCGACAATTTTACCCATATGTAGTGGGTATTTCACTGTGATAGTTACTCAGGTGACAGGCCATCCTCAGGAAAGTTGTAATACAGTCTGACAAGAGAAAATCATAAGCCCATTCCTAAGTCCATTGTAGGCAATTTAGGTTCAGGAAAAAAAAAAACACTCATCAAATTAAATTAAAAGTGAATGTTATTGGTTTCATGGTTTAGTTTGTATGTAATTTACAAATATGCTTATGACATCCTTCTGAGAAATGTATACTCAGTTCTATATTTGTATTTAAATAGTTTTTTAATAAAATTGTTTAGGTCAACCCTGAAAGGTCAAAATATTGTTACAAGGTCCTGTATCTCAAGTTTGAGAACACAGTGGGGTGACATTTCTTGTCTAATCCCCTCATTTTATCACTTAAAATGTTCTTCCTGCCCCAAGGCCCAGTACGATTCTGTTTTCTCTTACAAACCTTGACCCTAGAACAACTTGGAAGAGCACACCACATGCACCCCTGGGGTACACTGGACGCAGTAGCTCTCCTCCATTTGATTCTCTCTCTCTCTCACCCTGTGTGTAACTATCTCCTCACATGATATTTTCCTCCATGAGGACAGGAAATCTGTTCTTGCTGTTCACACTCTGGGCAGAGCACGAAGGGTTCTGCATCTAGTAGGTGTCCCATGTCTGTTAAATAAAAAGAGCTCCACCCAAAGACTAAGACCATCCTACACTGTTAATTTATCTGTTTCCATGTTTCACAAAGCCCTGGGGGACTGAATTTTGTAATCTTACTGCAGGTTCTCCAGAAAGCACCCAAGTCCTGCAGGAATGGAGAGCTCATTCTTGGGAGGCACCATGCTGGTAGGAGTGCCATGGGGGTCAGTCCATCTTGATACCATATTAGGCAATCTAGTATGGTCTTTGGCCATTGCATTAATAATATCGTATTAAACTTTGCACTGCTGGGCCCAGTTCTGCTCTCTGGTGTTGACTGAACCAGCCTTGTCCATCAGTACAAAGAAACATACCTGACAGTTGGTTTCCATCTCCATTTTCTCATGAGGGAACTAAGGCCCAAAGGATTTAAAACATTTTCCTAAGGTCACTCAGGTGAATACAGAGGCAGAGACAGTTTCACATGTGAACTTGGCCCTCTGGATTGGAAGCTACTGAAAGATTTAACCCACATCTCCAGTTCATTTGTACCTTCCTTACCAATTCCTTACCACTATTCCTGGTAGATTTAAAATGAGTGTTTCTTCAGTGGGTGAATAGGTGCATGAATTAATCATTCTGGGACCAATAAATGTAAGTTAAGTACCCAAATACTGTTCCCTGCAGTTTCAGAATGCAGGCAGCAATTAGCCTGTGCTATTTTGTGGAATAAAGCCACAAGCTGATTCATGAGACTATTTGGAGATGATACAGGATTCTGGTGAAATTCTTGCCAGAAACAGTACACTACAATATTCTGAAAAAGAGGCAGCTTTTAGTGACTTGGATCATGAAATATACAACATGGGAACAGCCTTAAGCACTGCTGATCTCTGTCCTGGCATTTCCCTGAATTCTCTAAATACATGGAGCAAAAGCCTCTGAAGGAGAGGGGTGAAAATTCTCACTCCACCTGGGAAACCAAGTGGGCAGACACTCAGTGATGGAAGGCAACCCCCTTTGCAACTTCCTCTGGTGGAAGGAAGGAAAATCCAGGGCATCCTGCCCTGGACAGAGGCAGCTCTGCCCAGTCAGTGGGGGTGGCTATGGTATTGCAGCAGAAAAAGCAATGGAGGGTTTGATGCCAGTAGCAACAAAGGCCAAGTGTCCAGGAAGGGCCAGCATTTGGTCAAGGGTGATAGCAATGGTAGGTAGGCCAGGTATCTGCAAGGGAAACCACATCATCTTTTGTCAAAACCAAGACTTGTCCTTGTCCAAAGTGGCTATCAGTGTGATGACTCCTAGGAGGAGAACAGAAAGGAGTTCCGGGAGGGACTTGGGGTGACATGTGCTGGAGGGTTGGAGGCTGGTGCTCAGCCTAAGGGAGATCAGGGAGCTGGAGAGCAGCAGCCACGAGAAGGAAGCTCTCTAGGGCTGCAGGGGCAACTTGCAGAACAGCCACATGGACCACGAATGAAGCAGATTGAGTGATGGTCCTGAGAGAGGTGGCAGCTGGCCTGGCAACCAAAGGAGATGTGGACATCCAAGAACTCCCTGAAGCTTTCCCAATATCCTTAAAGAATTGAAGTGGTTTTCCTGCAACTGAGCAGGATGAGAATTCAAGTGATGATCATTTGGAAAATTCATGTGGTTTCATGAGTCTTTTCATGAAAGAAAACTGAAATTTCAGCATTTGACAGCTTCCCTGGCAGACAGAGGACATGCACTGGATGAAAATGAACTTCCCCAGAGTCCTAAGACTTCAGTCATGGTCATAGGACCCAGACTTCCAACTTCTGAAACCAGCTTAATGCCGAGAAAGCTTTTGTGGATCCAGAATTTTGCAAGGTGGTACTAATACAAAAATTGTGAAAAAGAGTACTTTAATCAAGTGGCTGTCCTTCTTCAACACAATCTGCCCATCTTTCAGGAGTGAGACTTTGACTCCCATATGCATTCTTAAAGAGTGTCCTCTAGGTTTATGGCTTTTCTAGTCTTCTAAATTTATATTCTTCAATTCCCAAGCAGCCTAATTCATTTTAAGGAGTTTTGGAAATGTCTAAAAAAAAGTCATTTTGAGTGAATTACCTCTCTTGTAGATGACGGGAAGAATGCTTTCTTTGATTTATTTTTCTCCCTTTGTTTCCAGAGCTATAGCACACAGACAGTAGGGGTTTGCACCCTTAGTAACATACATTGGAGGCAGGACAAATCAATGGCTGAAGAAACCACACACAAAGAACCAGTTAACCAATCACCTGATTTTTCTTTGGCTTCAGGTGATTCTCTCATTGTTCCTCCAAATACAGCCCACCTGTCCAGTAGTGGCCCCCCATACAGCAGATGTCCCAAATAGAAAAATCAACTTTCATTGGAATTAATATCTTTTTCTTACACTGACCTGCTTTTAAAGAGGTTTCTTTCATTTTTCTTTGTTTAAGAATAAAACATGCTATTGAACTAAAACAGAGCAAGATGGAGAGCCACATCTGAAAGCCCTGGACTCCTTGAAGGTCAGGCTGGTCACCACCTGCTGCTCCTCACTCTTTTATTCCATGGCAAAACCAGGTCTGACTTCCTTCCTGCAAAGGCCTCTTTTATCTTGTTAAAAAAAACCTCATTAGCACATTTTGTCTTTCCCTAAGAATGTTACTGAGTTTAAGCCATAACAAAAGGAATTATGTAATCAGCCACAATCTTTGAATATTCCCCCTAAGTTCATAGAAGGAATGAGATCATCAAAACAATCCCTGTGGTCCCACAAAACCCAGGTGTCACAATCATCTCAGGTGGCATCTGCCCATGAGTTGAAACTAAAGCAATTCTGGTTGCTTCCTCTCCTTAACACTTGGTCCTGTTGATGGACAGTTGCTCCAATATTTCAATTATGTCACTGAGACGTGACTCGCCCCCTCAATAGCTAGGGAGAAACTCCAGAGTCAGGCAAGCTGCTAGGCACTATAGATCCAGCAGTGAGGTAAACCACCCCTGCACATGTGAAGTTTCCATTCCAGAGCAAGGGGGAAGACAATCCACTGACAACTAGCAAGTAACTCTGCACTGTGTCAGATGGTGACAAGCAATATATTTGCCATTTGATATGTGTCATTTCAGAAATGCCAAGTCAAAACACATAAATTTGAATGAGATTCTGTAATAAACACAAGAGGTTTTGGCACAGTGCAAAGAGTTAACATCTTCGTATCTGAGCTTCTGCAATCCAATCTAATGTCTGAATTACAAAATTGGATATGATCCACTTGGAAGGGAGGAAAAAAAGATGAATCAGAGACTGAGAACAGAAAAATTTTAACTAGTGATATCTACTTAAAAGCATGGGTATTATGCACCTAATGTTATCTTCAGAGCAATCTAAGGAAATCAACAAAGTGGACATCACCCCCCCACACACACACACACACCACCCCAGTGGTCACAGGTCACAGGCCAGCAGCATGGGACCCAGGTTATCATACTCTCACTGGATGTCAGGGCAGGGTATGCACTGGCCCCAGTGCCCTGCCCCAGAGTTCCTTCCACTAGATCAAAGTGTCTTCTTAGTGAAGTAAAATGCAAGGTCTCCAAAATGACAATAGGTGATAATAATCCAAGCATCTGTGCTCAGCTCCATACTGAGAATTCACTTGCTTGAACTCCCTGATGCCTCCCAAGGAATCTCTGTAGCAGATGAGCAAACTGAGGCACCAAAAGGTCATGAAATCTGCCTTTTACAGACGAGCAAACTGAGGCATCAAAAGGTCATGAAATTTGCGATCATTAGTAAACTGTAGGAGGTGACTCTTGGTGCCAACATCCTAATGGATATCAGACATCAGTCTCAGTCTGATTGCTGCTGCTATAACAGAATATTGCAGACGGAGTAACTTGAAAGGAAAAGAAATTTTATTTTCTCACAGTTCCCAGGCTGGGAAGCCTCAGGTCAAGCATCCAGCATCTTTTCTAGCAGTATCCAAAAGGGTGCAACAGAGAGACAAAAGTGTGGCAAATGTCTGTCCTTTTACAAGAAGTATGTTTTCACAATGTGAAATCCATTCCTGTGGCAGCAGTGTTACCATATCCACTGTGCCTTCATGACCTCATCACCTCTCTGTAGACCCCTCCCAACATGATTGCCTTGAGGGTTCAGTTTCCAACAGGCACCTTTTGAGGATACCTTCAAAAGGGTGATACCCCAGCTAGAGAGTTGGATAATCTTACTTATTCTGGAATTCTCCAGCACCAATTCCCAGGATGAACCCTGGGAACTGAGCTGCTTACCTGAGTCCTGACAATTCAAGGCCAACATCCAGATGTGAATATCCACTTTGGCCTGAGAAGCAGACCGAGGAAGATGCTGCATCCAGATGAATAGAAAGAGGCCATTCTCTGGGCAGAGCTATTAGGAATTAGAGGGATGATTTTCAATTCATTTTGCTTCTCTAGGTGAGGACTTATGGGCTATGTACTTTAATTTTATTTTTAATGTTTATATGACAGAAGAGCTGAGATGCCACACACACACACACACACACACACACACACACCCCACATCTACCCAAGATGGTGTTACTTTCTTCCATCATTCTATTTCCTGAGGGAACCCTGAGTTGAGCTGTGTGCTTGTTACCCCTAACTAATTAATAGCACCTCTGTCCAACAGCAGGCTGCTGCTCCTCTAAAGCAAACTCACAGAGAGCAAGGAACTCAGGACTGCTTCAGGTTGAATTAAATAAATATAGAGACAGTATGCAGGAAGGATGGCCCGTCTAGCTCAGGAATGGCGAGTGTCAAGTTTGTCACAAGGAGTAAAATCACACTGGCCTCCTGAAAAGGCAAGTCAGAGTGCTGAGCGGCAACCTCACCTCTTTGTCTGTCTGCTGGGGACACGAAGCCTCAGAGACTTTTTTCAGCAACTCTTCCTGTGATACAAGGTGGTCTAGAAAAAATCTGCTCTGTGTTGTGCTGTGATGATTATCACATCTGGGCTGCTGAAGGGGCCAGGAGGAAGCAGAGAGATGGTTTGAATTCCCACACACTGGGATTCTGCAGGCATTTCTGAGTCTATGTTGATGAGGAAACTGCACTGACTCTTGGTGCCAACATCCTAAGCAATAGAAGACATCTGTGTTCAAGAGCAGGTCATGCATTCTGGCATGACTAAGAACATGAAGAGAATTAAAGTACTATGAATTAGGAAAGACCAGTCGGAAGATGGGAGGGACACCTCACCACACCATCGCTGTATTAAACTGCCCAGAACAGAAAGTTAAGTGAAGAACACAAAGTATTTTTATTATTATTAATGAGAATCCCCCCAAGTTATTCTTAGTTTCTTTCAACTCCCATTTCCACTCAAATTGATTTCACTAAAAGGTTACCAATCGCTCATCCCATCTCATAGCCAGCAGGTACCAGAATTCCATGAGCTTCCACTACTGGCTGCTCTAAGCCCCTGACAGAAGGGACAGGGATGTTTGTGAATGTGCCAACCCAGAGAATTACTTCAGGAAACAGTCTGATGGCTCCACATGCCCCCATCTACCTGCCATGAAGAAAACCCCTCAGCCACATGGCTTGCAACAGAGCCAATTATGTGGTTCCTCCTGCACCACTTTGACCACAGGGGTCAACAGCCTCGTGATCCACCCAAAGTCCCTCTGAGATTTCCAGAATCATATTCCTAATTACTAATAACTTAGCCCCAAATTGGACACAGAGGTTCAATCTGGGATGGCTGCAGGTGAGTTAGTGAGACAGTGTCTGGGATTATCCACCCTATCAGAGCCCATTATCATCTGCTCTGTTGGAGCCTGGTTCCAGGATTTATGACCAACCAGCACCAAGGGAGCCCTGGTTAAAACACAGACTCCCAATCCCCACCTCCCAGACCTGAGGAACTGGTCTAACATTTCATGAGCCAACCCTTCATGAGGAGGTAGGACAGGACCACAGGCAGGAGTCAGTGGAAGGACCCAACAGGGGCACAGGGAAGCGGCCTGGGGACACGAAGCAGGACAGCTGGGCTCTTGGGGAACAAATGAGGAATATTTTGTGATTTTGCTTGGGAATGGCCTGTCACTGTGGATGCTTTCCATATTGGCCAGCATGGGGACAGAAAGATTTTTCTCCTCATAACTCTGTCCCTGTCATAGGCCAGTCACAAACCTATGCTGATCTATTAACAGGGCAGGCTGACCCACCCTTCCCTGACCTCACCTCAGAAGGCCATGTCCAACCTTTCCACCTCCTGCTTGTGCAGATAAAGTCAGAGAAGAGCCAAAACCATCCTCTAGGGCAAAACGTGTTCGTAAAAGCATTGCCCTGGTGCACAGTATTTGAAAGCCCTCCTCCATATCGGCCCTGCTTTTCCCTTCCAGTCCTATGAGTAGCTGGGTTCTTGGCTTCTGGTTCCCTGACAAACCAAATTACAGCACAGATAATGGCCCTGGTTGTGGTCACTTACATGAGCCCAGAGATATTGCCAGAGGCCTCTCCTGCCAACCTCAGTTCTGCTTTCCTGGCTCCGTGACCAAGTCCTCGGACAGCCCACATGCATTCCAGGGGCCAGAAAAAGCCTCTGCCACATGAGGTCCCAAGGCAGCAGTAGTGCCCATTTACCCAATGTCCTCCATAGCAGGACTGCTTGTCCAAAATTCTGCAAACAGTATTGATTGCAAGCCTGCAATATACGCAGTGTTCCATAGCTAAGAAAAGTGGGTATCAGAGAAATTCAGAGTGCCTCTCCAAAATGAAGCAACCAGCAAGTGAATTATTGGTGTTTCAGTATTCCAATAAACTAGACTCTTTTCAAGTACTGAGATATGGTGGATGTGTCAAAATTGCTTTACAGCAACAAATATACAATTGGTTGTTATAAAATCTACTATTTTATTGTAATAAAATAATGCTGATTTTTTAAAGAAAGGACTCTGAATCACTTTATGATTTTTATTCAAGATCAATGACTCAATTATCCAATCAAGGGGAAAAAAAGGCCAGATCCTATGTCCAAACTGCATGTCTGATCAGATCTCTGCCTAAGCTGCCGGAATAAATAAATATTACAGTATCAGCAAAGGTTTCTATTTCAAGAATAAATCTTAGTCTGCATTTTTAAAGTTTCCAAACAAATGTAACAAAAACAACAGTATGAAATTGATGTAGCCACCTGCCTTGTCTTTATCATCTGCACCTGAAGAAAGCAAAGAGAGAAAAGATCAAACAACACACTCTCAGAAAAAAAGCAAAAAAAAAATATGTACTTAGCTCCTGTATTAGTCAGATAAGCTGCCTATCAAAAGACCAGAGGTGGGGTGGCTTAAATAACAGACACCTGTTTTCTCACAATTCTGGAGGGTAGAAGTCCAAGGTCAAGGTGTGGGCGGGGTTGGCTTCCCCTGAGGCCCTCTCCAAGGCTTGCAGGTGGCCACGTGGCCTTCCCTGTGCAATGCATGCTGGTTTCTCTTCCTCTTCTTCTAAGGACAACAGGCATATTGGATTAGTGTCCCACCCTTCTGACCTTACTTAACCTCAGCTACCTCTGAGTTTTTTTTATTACTATTTTATTTGTATTCATTTAATCTGCTAAGAATTTATATGGGAATGATAAAAATGTTTTACATTTATAGTTTTATAAATTTACATTTATTGGGCATTGCTGCATATGTCTGCAACGTTTTGCATTTGCAAAATTATTATTCAATATGGCTGGTTTATTAATGAAATATGGACAGTGTTGGGACACACCCTTCTGCTTCCCACTGCTGTCCTTAGGAGCTGGCCTCTCATCATGAGATCAAGTTCCCAGTCCCTCAAAAAAGGAAACAACTTTCTCTGGCCTTGGGGGGCCTTCACCTGTGCTGTTCCTGAACGTCCCTGAACAATCCTGTCCTCCCCTGCCTCCCTCATAGTAGCACTCAGCCCTCCGTTGACCTTAGACCCAAGAGAGCCACAGCCTCTTCTCCTTCACCATGTGGAGTCTCAGGGAATGATGTGGAGGGGCTGGGTGACCCTTTTCTTCACCAGCCAAGACCTCATCTTCTGGGTGGCAACTCCTTCTTCCCTAAACCTTTGGGCAGTGAGTCCTCAGGCCACCTGGACCCCTGGCAGCTCCACCCTGTCCTTGTTCCCTCTCTTTTTGGTCTGCTCAACTTTTCAGGATCATGCTCTCGAGCCCCTTCCCTCTTTCTAGAAGAGTCATCAGCTTCTGTTCTCTGGAGGCTCTGGGGATGGGCCCACTGGGTCCTGCTATTTGGGTGGAGGATGGTGCTCCTGGGGATACTCTTCAGTCCACTTCATACCTCCTGGACAAACCCGTGCCTTCCCTGTTCCCAGTGAGGTGGATCACTGAGCTCCTGACCCTGAGCCCAGTGGGCCACCCTCTCTCAGTTTTTCCCGGAGTCCGGACATCAGGTGAACCAGCAGCCCCAGGGCTGCCAAGCTCCTCCAGGCTTCAGTTTCCAGACAGCTCCTTGTTTTGTATGTAAGTGTGGCCTATTTCATCCTCAGGGAAGGGGGATTTACTAATCTTACCGTTTTAAAACACAGACTAAGACAAATGAGACAAGAAGGCGTACCAAAGGAACTTTCAAGGTCCCAACAAAGTTGTATTATTTTTTACCTGGATCCATGTTCTGCAGGGTGTTCCATTTGTGAAAATTCAGAGAGCTGGATACCTATGATTTTTGCAGTTTTAGTACATGCTTCTTATTCTGTGGCAAGTTTATGTTAAATATATATATATATATATATATATATATATATATATATATATATATATATATATATATATATAGAGAGAGAGAGAGAGAGAGAGAGAGAGAGAGAGAGAGAGAGAGAGAAAGAGATAAAGGTCAGGCTCCACATTCAAACCCTCCAGAATCCAGCCTTGTCCATCTCTGTGGCCAGGCTGCTCTTGTACAGGAACACTGCCTCCACCTGCTGGCCCAGCTCCGCTGCTCACCAGGTCACAGTCTGCTGGGTTCCCCTCCCCACACTGTCCTCCAGCTTCTCCCCCTCACCCAACACCCCAAACCCTGGTTAAAATTCTACACATTCTCTACGAACTCTCTGCTCTAGGGAGATCTCACCTATCTCCACAGCAGTTGTGTGTCACGTTAGTTCTTTCCCTTTGTATTAGTTCTTTACATTTGACACTTAAACCTAGTGTGACTTTTGGTGTCAATCCAAGATCTACATCATTGTAAGATTATAATGTTCTTTAGGGCCAGGAGCACAAGCCTCACCCATATTTGCACAGTGTACATCCTCAAATATTTGCTGAACTTGGGACCACTTACCTAGATCCAGAAGCCAATCCACAGCATTATTTAAATAGTTCTTTCTATCAAATAGTCATTCAGCGATTGTTTTCTGCACTTTTATTCTGCTAAATTTTTTTACTGGTCTTGACAAAATTTCAAAATGATGTTAATGAGACAAAAAATAGAGCTTGATTGAGAAGATTATTGCACAAATGCAGATGCAGGGAGCCTACAGGGAGCTGTGGTCCACAGGAAGGTCTAAGGGAGCTAGCAGGATACCTGTTTCTCCTCACTGCAGTATGTGCTCAGAGAAATATCATCCAAAGATAGGATGATATCAAACTGGTTTCAAAGCTAAGCATTGCCTCAAGTTGGTCACCTGCCTGTGGTTCTCAACCCTGGCAGCCCATCAGAGTCACTGACAGGGCTTGAGAATAAAATGCTTGTAGGGTAAACCCCAACTCAATGAACTCACAACCCTGGGGCTGGACTCACAAGTGGACTTTGTTATGCTCCCTGGGTGATCTAGCACACAGCCAACTTGTCAGTCAGTGAGTTTGTTAGCGTGGGGGGCATCTCAGCAGGGTCTGAAGCATTCAAGAAACCATCTTCTTCCTTATTTTTTCCCTCTATCTTCCTCTTCCCCAGTTCATTCCAACCCTCACCCAGAGAACTTAAACTCAAGGATCACAAGGGAGGAGGAAGGTCAACTGGAGATGAGCCCCACCACCACCATTATAGGGGATGTATGGCAATATCTGGAAATGCTATTAATTGCCACTCCTGGTGAAGCAGATTTACAGGAATCCAATGTGTAGAAAGCCAGGATGCTGCTAAATATCCAAGAAGGCACAGAACAATCCCCCCTCCTCAGCATATCAAATGCCAACAGAAACCTTGACCTACAGCCAGGAGAGATGTGTTTCATGGATGTGCCCAGGGACTTCTTAATCTGGACACAGCTCAGGGTGGGAGGGGGCTCTGCACAAACTTTGGCTTCCTGTCTGCTTGACCTTGCATGCTATGGCCACTGGAGCCCATCTGCAAAGAATTTCCTTATATTCCACATTGGTTAGTTAATCTGCTCTTATCAAAATAAGTCAGATATGAAGAAGGGCTAAAACTATGAGAAAACAGAATTCCTGAGAGACCAGGGATGGGATAAGAAAGAGTAAATATTATTTGCAAAGTCTATAAACTCAGCAGGTGTACAATAGTTGTGCAAGACTATTAACCCGTAGAAAATTAATTCTTGTTTTCATTCATTAGTAGCAACTGACATTAAAAAAAAACACTTGGAGCTGGGGATGTGGCTCAAGCGGTAGCGCGCTTGCCTGGCATGCATGCGGCCCGGGTTAGATCCTCAGCACCACATACAAACAAAGATGTTATGTCCGCTGATAACTAAGAAAAATAAATGTTAAAAATTCTCTCTCTCTCTCTCTCTCTCTCACTCTATCTAAAAAAAAAAAAACAACAACAACAACAAAAAAAAACACTCAAGTAATTTTGAACAGCACCCTCATGGCCAATGCCAATAGTTGACTATCTAGGGAAGGCACTGTCAATCACCACACCTGCGAAGCAGAAAAACAGTAATTTCAGAGAGCTTGTAAATCATCCAAACAGCAGCCTGTTTTCTGTTCTTTTTTTTTTCCATTTCAAAGCATTCAAGAATCAGCTCTATGGAAAGCACTCCTCTGGAAATTTGAAGATAGAAGGTTTATTAGTTCTCTTCAAATCAGAAGAGGGGAAATAAGGCAGGGGCCACAAAGCAATGAGGTGTGCACTCCCCTCACACCCTGCCTAATGAATGGAATAGTCAGATGGATCAACCCAGCTGTGGAGGGAGAAGGAGCTACACAGACTTGATTTGCAGGCGATAAGTGATGGGACTGCAAATTGGAGCAGCCAATACATCAGTCAACCAATAAGGAATCTCCACACTTAATGGCTTGCTTTTGTTACTTCTCAAACCACTCCCTCTGGCATTTTACCAGGCACCATCCAGACTTGTTTACGAACTCTAACATTCCCCTGGCAAAATACCAGGTGTTATTTTGACTTGTTTACAGACCTTAACAATCCTGCAATTTGTACACGTGGGAAAATGAGAATTCATACCCTATTTGAATCAAACGTATGATATGTCAACATCATTGTATTGTCTTGAGCAACTAATAAAAATGTTATTTTCTAAACCCTGAGTTTTGTTTTTTTAATATTTATTTTTTAGTTGTATTTAGACACACTATCTTTATTTTATTTATTTATCTTTATGTGGTGCTGAGGATCAAACCCAGTGCTTGCACATGCTAGGCAAGCACTCTACCAGTGGGCCACAACTCCAGCCCCCCCCCAGTTTCTTCATAAAGAATGTCTTCCTCATCACCACCAAAGAAAGCCAAACTGTTAATAACAATATTGGAAGAAGGGAAAATGTAAAGACTAAGAAAATGATAGCTCTTAACCTGAAAAGGAACAGATTATCAAATTTGATAATAACTTGTAGCTATGAATGTGAACAAGTCCACCAAATGTTTGAGATTAAAAAAAAAACAATCATTGAACTGATTCTCCAAATACTCCAACCTGATCAAAAATAATTCATAAAGTAAAATAAAACATTCACTAAAGTTGAAAAGAATATTAACATGTAGAATAGTAGTATATACAAGAAACATAAGACTCAATAGAAATACATTCAGAGCAAGTAAAGATTTGAACAAAAATCTTACAATGTTAAAATCTGAGGATTTGAAATGGTCTCAGAAAGCATGCCATGCAAATGACAAGTCTTCTATAATGTATGATGTTGTTTATGGCTCCAAAGGGGTTCTAAACACATTTTAAACCAATAAAATTCTTTTGATATGTACATTAATCCTTAAAGTAGCATTCTTCAAGGGGCCTACTTTTCTATATTTAAAGCATTCATTCTCTATGTACAAACCTACAAATATCAGATGTCATATAAAGTCCAGCCTGTTGAGAGACACGTCCCAGTCAGAATGACACCTGGCATTTGCCAGAGGGAATGGATGAAAGGTGTTGCCAGTGAACCATTGAGATGATGATTTGAGTTAAGCTGTGTATAATTGCTGTGATGCTGGATTGATTGAATTGTATATTTGACCTTTACAGTTGGGCAATGGGGCGGCTCTTGCTGCCTCAGGCGCCTGCTACTTTGGAGTTCCCATGAGTTCTTGGGGGAGGGGTTCGGGGAGATTGGAAGGAGCCCAGTGGAGTGAGTGTGTTCCCGTGTGGTGTGTGCAGTGCCGGTGACAGTTGAGGAATAAAGCGTGGCTGTTTGAATCTACAAGGCTTTGTGGCGGCTCGGTTATTTGTGCCCAGCCAGACTGTGGCACCAGCGTCTTCCCAGCAGAATAAGGATATCCACAATCTGTCCCAGACTACTCTTTCTAGCTTCACTTTTCATAATCCCTACTCACACACTGTGCTTCAACTGATGCAATTAATCTTCAGATAGAACTGAACTTTTCCAGGTCCATGGCTTGCTGTTTGCCTTTCCCTTTTCCTGCTAACCTCCCCCAACACCTTTGCTTTTCATATTCTACCAATATTCAAATTTGAGCCCACTAAGCTCATAGTAATCTCTCTGAAACTCAAGAGCATTTATTATCATTTAAAAACAAATCTCTACATGTAAATATCCTTTTATGGAACTTTTAGTGTTTAGTCAAAAGAGAAGAAAATAAGCACTTCAAAGTATATACCATGTATTAGGCACTCTGTTAAACACTTTATATAATTAATCTCATTAATCCAGGATTATTATGTAATTATTTTCTTGCTTTCATTTAATTTTCCAAGTGTTTATGGTTCATTTCATCTCCAACCAGATTATAAATCCCCTACGAACATATATCTTCATTTATACATTCAATAGGAATTCATTAAATTCCTACTAATGTTGGGGTGCAGCGCGGAGCGTCGGAGGGAGAGACCGCACAAGAGACTCACTCCATGCAATCGCAGGGGGGAAGTTTATTAGGGATCCGTTCCAGCGCGCTGGGGCTCTGTGCTCACTCAAGAAGGGAGAGCAGCCCAGAGCCCAGAACGGAGGTCAGGTGGAGCTTAAGTACAATTTTTGGAGAGGGCGGGGGGGGGGGGCTTAGCATACATCAGAACAAATCATCATGAGGTGTGGGAAAATTGAACAACAATTCTGAAACATGCATACATTGGCGGGAACAGATTGGACAGGGGTGATTGGTGCTCCTAAGTGGGATACACATTCAAACTGATTGGTTCTGGGGCCTAGATGCTTACCTGCCAAGCTACCTAGAGCCCTTAGCTATTAAACAACCAGAAAGTCAGTGGAAATATTTACTGGGCAGTTCCAGCATTGTCCTAACAACTTTACAGAGATTACAGGTTCCGGGGATAGCAGAGGAATTGTAACAATAGAGTTTTACAATTGTAACAATTGTCTTTTACTTTTTAGCCCAGGTCTTGTAATCTAGAAGCTTTATAATGCCTAGTCTCTTACACTTTAACTCAGACTTTTGCAGCTTAGAATCAGCTTAGAAATTTTACCTTTACACTAAGTGCTTCCAACTTGTCTTATATTGAGGATACAAAACCAGAATTCTTGCACTTTATGTACTAGATTATATAGCTGTTATGCTCAGTAGATTCATAAACATATACACTATTCTGTCCCCAAATATACTATCTTGCAATGTTGTAAACATTCAATGTTATTTGATCAAAAAGATAAAATTTTCATTGCACTAAATGAAGAAACTAAGACAAGAGTGTATAAAATATAAAAAAAAAATGAGTACTATAAGCTAGAAAGCGTTTTTCCCACCTTTAAAGATTTGAAATTTTTTCAAATTCTTAGTTCTTTTGTCTACTATATAGGTGACCATAAAATGTGAATTACAGCTTCTTCTACTAATATAAAATAAGAAAAAAGTTTTAGAACATGAAAACCATAAATATTAAATATCCAGGAAAAAATGATAAATAAAATCAGACTGAAAACAATTTCTTTTTTTTTTTAAAGAGAGAGTGAGAGGGGGACAGAGAGAGAGAGAGAGAGAGAGAATTTTAACATTTATTTATTTTTTCTTAGTTCTCGGCAGGCACAACATCTTTGTTGGTATGTGGTGCTGAGGATCGAACCCGGGCCACACGCACGCTAGGCGAGCGCGCTACCGCTTGAGCCACATCCCCAGCCCATGAAAACAATTTCTTTAAAAAAATTATAATGCCTAACCCCTTGAATGAAGACATTTAAGTCATTTTTTGTTTCATATATAGACAAAATCTTCGTTTCTATTTTCTCTGAAGAATATAAGCAACCAGTTGCCCCCTTCCACAGTAAAAAAATGCTATCCTTGGTGTATAAAGATATAATTGCTTTAATAATCTATATTAATAAAATAACTATAAAAATTTAAACATTAGGATTAATTCTGTTTAGGTTTCTTATTTTCCTACAGTCAAGGCAATAAATTCCTAAATACGAGAGCAGACCATCTCTGAAGGAGTAGTTCAGTGGTTTCTGGAAGAGCCTGTCCACCTCATTCAAACATTTCGTGTTCAAGCATACCAAGGAAGGTGTCCTTTGAGCACAACGAGACCTGAAACATCTTATTCTGAAAGTAAGATTATGATCTAATTCAAAGTGAAATAGATTCTTTTATTTTTTCTACATTTTTCATGTCTATCTTCAAGGTCTAGGGAATCCACTGATTTGTATTCCCAAATTATTTATGATTGACACAGTCTGCATTTGTAGCTTACTCCAACTTGTAATATGCTTATCCCTGCTTTCCTAGTGCTTTAAAAAGATGGAAATCAGCCTAAGATTTTTCATGACTCAGATCATGCTGTCTTCCAAAGCTATCAGTATATATTTGTATTTAATATTTTCCTAATGCAAAATGTAGTTGTTGTTTTTTTCAGGCAGAATATATAAACTGAGAAGACCTGGTAAATGGAAAGTATAAACATGGGAAATGATGAAATTTGTCATATAGAACCCACATCGGAGAGGAAGAAATTGCCAGATGATTAGAATGAAAGCCAAGTAAAACAGTATTATTATATGACATATTTTCATACTATTGCTCAAGCAATATATAGATACAACCCACCCACTGAGAACAGTTTCTTTTGTTGCTATTTGTTTCCTGAAAGCTAGATAGGGCTAAGTAGATACTTGAGAGAGGCATGCACTGGTATGACAGTGGCCTAGGGTATTGTACATAGTTGGAGTAACTCTTAAACTTAAAATCTCAATTATTCAGATGTTCATATGATTTCCAAAAGGTCAACATAATTCTGACTTTCTAAAATATGTAGAAACTATTGCTTTCTTACTGAACATCTATATAATGTTACCATTAATATTTCCATTTTATATGGAGCCCTCAAAAACTTGCTGTAACACAATTGCAATATATTTACTTAGAAATAGTTCAGTGTTTCAACTCTGAATGACAGAATAGCACATGCTTCACACAATATAAAACTAGTTCTTTCCTTAGTCCTTTTGTGGGTTGGAGAACATTGGTATTGTTCAGTGCATTATTTGGATGTTTATTAAATTTTATCAATTAACTATATACATGTAAGTATAGGACCCTCCAAAAGCAGAAACCCAGAAGAATTGTTGGATCTAATTACTCTTTAAAATAAATGTACAAATGTATATTTAAGCAAAATATGTATAATGATTAAATATATTTAATATACAAATGGTTCACTTAAATTAGAAAATATCAGAATTAAAAAATAAGCTTAATCTCCCTTTAAAGATTAAACATGTAAAATAAAAAATAATTGAAGTTTTCTTCTAGTCAATCAGAAAGCATAAGAATCCAGAGTAAATATTACCAAGAAAATACTTAGAATGTTATAAAATATAGCAATTCCTGAATTTTCATATAACAAACAGAAAAGACCACAAATGTATAGAATTATTTTTCACAATTATTATAGTTGATATAAACAAAAAGAAACTAAAAGTCTATTTGTAAAGTAGTGATACATAAAAAGATACTATGCAACAGATAATAAAAATCATGTAGATGAATATTTACTGCCTTGAAAAGGTTTGGCATGATATATTTGTATGAAAAAAAAAATAATGAAGCAGACTTTGAAATGCATGGTCTATATTTTCCAGACAAAGGAATTCATACAAATGTATAGGTTTAATAATGTATGCAACATAAACAAAACTTCAAAATGTTTGTTTTGATAGCTTCGGTTAGGTGATTTTAAACTGTACTCATACTTTCTCCTTTTCCATACAGTTATATCTGCACTTCCAGGTAATCTTAAGATCATACTGCCTGTGGGCATCAGAGCCATCTTTGCATACATACTCCATGTTGTCATGAAGACAAAGAAATCTAAGGACTCATTCTTCAGAAGAGGTCTCTGTTAACAATGCATGACGAAATTCTATTTTTCTTGAAAACAACATATCATATTTCATTTGACACATAAACAAAATAGTTCAAAATTGACATAGTATTTTTTTAACGATTATATTGTTACATTTTCACAGGACATGTCAAAGGGAAATTTACATTACAAGCTGATAAACGATTGAGGTAACTGATTTTCCATCATGCTAAGCTACTTTTTCAGAGTATATAACAAAAAAGTATCTGATTATTTAGATAACTCCAGAAATTTTATGTTCCTAATTCTATATTTCTGTTCTGATCTTCCCCTAGAGTATAACACAGTACACATAAATATTTTATGTTAATTATTTTTCTTCTAGACAAATTAACAGAAATTCTGAGACTTTTGTGAAGCTAGTACACCTATATATAAACAAAGTTATCTGATGAGTTTAGGCAAAGAGCACCTCAGTTTGTTAGACAAAAGTAGACTAATATCTCCACTGAGGCATAAAATTTTGAAAAATTCACAGTTATTTTACAGAAGCTTAACTGTACATAGACAATTAAGGAAAAAATTGTGCAGATGTGCTGTTTCTGCAGATACATTCTTTCTCATAGCTTTTTAAATCAGTTAGAAAACTGTCTCCTTAATTCTGGCGGTAAATGCTATATGTCACCCGCTAAAAAGATTGCTCACTGAAGGCTTTCATTTTTATTTTATTTTTTCAAAGCTCAGAATCAAAGTTCATTATAAGATGCTGTCAGTTCAATGGCATGAAAACCTGTTACAAACAAAAAGGGGCAATCTATTAGGGAATGGGTTAAGAGTCCATGAAATGAAGGTTGATTGATGCAAAGTCTCTCAGTAGGAACTGACAATATCTTGGCATTGTTTTATGGTATATGTCCTTCACTGCTTCATACTCACCCAGTAGGAATGTGTTTTGCAATCGTTATTTTCTCAAAATTAATAAAAATATACTGAAGGGACTTGGTCAGGAAAAGAAACAATATCTAAAATGTATTGATTCATTAATTTGAAATTATTAAAGATTACAGGCAATTAATTACTTTCACCTTTCTTTAATTGGAGGCTCTAGAAAATAAACACAAATATTTCAATATTAGGGTATGTGCAAGGCCCTGGGTTCAATCCCCAGCACCTCAAAACAAAACAAACAAAAAAGGTTTCAATATTACTTACAGGAAAGTTTTTTACCCATAGAGGTAGTTGTGGTAGATTGATTGCAAAATATCCCCCACCGTATCCATGCTCTCTTCTCTAAAAGGTAACCTTGCAGCTCCTCATGTGAGGTGTAGAACATCCTCCCCCACTCTTTGAATCTAGCTAGATTTATGACTACTTTTGGCCAAGAGAACAGAGTGGTATGGTCAAAACAGTGCAGCCAAATGAGAATAAGCAAAGAATATGGGAAAGCTTTATCATGGAAAAAGGGAAGACTTCAGTTATGTTCTGATGGAGACTGCTGGGTTCAGAGAACTGCATAAAGGCTACTTAAAACAGAACATCCACCACAACGGGTTAGGAGTACACATTTGACTGTCTCTAGTTGGTTCAAAACTGAAAGTGCGAACAATAATCAAAGAAGTTCTTGATTATTAATAAAGCCCTGGCTATTCTGGGCTGGCCATTAAGGCATTATTGTTTGTCTTCCTGGGCTGGTTCACTGGAGATAGTAGCTGGACTTCTGGGATGATTACTGCAGATTGTAGGTCATAGTTTTATCTTCATTGTAGTCTGATTCTTGTCTTTTGTATATCCAGACTCTCCATGAAAACACCATTTGACAGTTTAAGCTTAAACCTTGAGAGTCCTGGAGCATTTCTCTTGTTCTCTTAGAATCTGCCACTGCCAAGGAAAAATGTTCAAGCTAGCCCCCAGTGGTTCAGAAGCCACATGGAAGAAAGCCCCATTTCCCTAGCCAAGGCTACCTAATATCAGCACAAAAACAGGAAAGCCCTCAGACAAAATTAGAGATTTGTATGTTTCACAAAGAGCAAATTACAGAGAAGATCGTGAACTTACTTGAGAATGAAATTAACATTAGTCTTACAAAGATTATAGTAATAAAATGCCTAAGAATATGAAGTCACTGAGCTTTAAGGGATTTGCTCTCACCACTGTAAATGTAGTAAGCTCTCAGATTTTATCATTACAAAATTTACCAGTAACCCAATTAAACCTCAAATTTTATGATTAACTTGTGTGTTGAGAAAATAATGAGGCTAGAGGATTCAGAGATGAAACTGAGACTGCAGAATTATAATTTTGAATTTAAAAAATATGTTGCATTTATTTACACCCTAATAACATTGTTTGCAAAATACAGAACACATCTTTTAAATTGCATTGTAAATGACAGTCCCTGTGCATTGCACAGAGTATTTTTGTTGTTGTTGTTTAACTCACACCCTCTTGATTCATCTATAATGAGGAAGATCAATCATTCCATTAGAAATTTAGCTGCTTGAAAGAGAAATGTTATCAGACAAGAGAAAATTAGTTGCAGGGCATTAAGATGTAATCTCCCAGGACATGGTGGCAAATGCCTGTAATCCCACTGGCTTGGGAGGCTGAGATAGGAGGATCTCAAGTTCAAAACCAGCCTCAGAAAAAGCAAAGTGCTAAGCAATTCAGTGAGACCCTGAATCTAAATAAATTACAAAATAGGGCTGGGGCCCCTGGCTGAGGGGTTGAGTGCCCCTGAATTCAATTCCCAGGTACAAAATACGCACACGCACACGCACGCACACACACACACACAAACACACACACATATATATATATAATGTCATAGCTATGGGTTCATGGATTATACAATTTTTTTTTTTTGGACTATACAATTTACTTTGACTTTACTAGCTTCTTTTTCTTTTTTTAAGTGCTCAGTAACTTTGCTTAGTTTCCTATACTGGGATCTAAGTAGTCAGGAACCAATGTCAAGAAACTTGGGTCTAGTTTCTTCATTGTATCACTAAAAAAAAAAAATATTTTTTGTTTATTTTAATTGTATATTTGCACATATATCTGTATTCATTGGGTATATCATGTTATGAAGAGGAAGAAAAGGACTCCAGAACTGATTCAGAAATAGGCTGCAGAGCTGTGTAGTTTACAGAAATCACACTTTCTTCCTGGCTACTGAGGAAAACTGCAGACAGACTTGCAAGGATGCCAAGATATATATACTCAACCATAAAGCATCTTGAAACTCTATTAATTAAGGATGCTTGGGTATTGCATGGTTCCTTCTTCATTTTGTTGATTTTTTTGTTGTTGTTAAAATATCTATTTAGTATATAAAAAAGTCCTACTACAATGAAAATTAGCATTTAAAGGGTAGCTTTTAGCTAATCTCAGCCATTGTTTTAGTGAGACTCTGTCAAGATCCTTAAGTTCTTTCCATGAAGACTGACATAGAGTTATCAGACCGAGACAGATAGTAGAGGAAAAAAAGATATTGCAATATTGTCGGGAGATGGGGAAGCCAAATAAAAGCTTGAGACATTGCTATCAAAAAACTTAGTTCAAAGGATTTATCAAGTACTAGATGATAATGTTGACTACACCTTCTTAGACATTTAGCTACTGAGATGTTCTAGAAACAAGAGTTGGTAAGGCAACTTAAAAATCCACAGCTATCCTTTATCTTCTTTCAGGAGGAACCATGCTGCTCCATAGCAGTACCATCATGGAAAGAGAGCTCAATTGAGATTTCTTCTCCCTCATTTCTTAGGTTCCCATTCTTATTAAGGTTGCAACTTCCTAACACCCCAACATTTCCTCATTCCCTTGTTCAATCATTGATGGCAATTATTTCTGCTATGATTCCAGAGAACTTTTGCTGTTTTTGTAGAGAAAGATATGGGAACTGGAGTAGAGTTAGGCTTGGGCCCATGAGTGAAAACCAGTCTAATCCAAATTTTAAAAGATTGTGGCTTAACACTGCAGCAAAATATTCTAGGTATTAGTAGGCATTTCAAAAGTTATTTATGAGGAAAAAGAGAGAAATACCCATGATTCAAATTTCTACAATGTCATTTGATACATCTGACAATATTTACCAGAGGAGTCTTGGAGAGGGTACCAAATAAATTTTAATATTCTTTCAGTTCAGTAATTCAAGTAAGCTAGACATTATCTACATAAAAAATATACTTAACACTTCATTACAAATATCAGCTAGATACATTTTTCCAATATTATAAATCAGTGTTATTGTTATACCTGCATGTGACTGCACTTTTATATTTCTTGTAGTCTAACAGTGTGTTTTGTGCCCAGAAAAAAAAAATATCCTACCCAAATCAATGATGTGCAAAAGATGTTTCTTGTTTTCACTGAACATATGAATTAAGGAAGTCCTCCCTATTCATATATGTAGAGGGAGATTCTTTAATATTTTTTAAAAAGTTTAAGAATTTAGAATAATAAACCCTGCATAGCAATAACATATTTTTTCTTTTTTATATCCAAACACTTTTCCTATGTATATGAAATCCTATATTAGATCGCCCTTGGTCCTTGGGACAATTTACATTTAGTGCTTCCAGCCACTTGCCTGGGTACTAGGGAGCATGTGTAGGAACTAGTTTCACCAATCAGATGCCAGAAGCATGCAGGATACTAAATCTGAAGTGAAGCAAACTTGGGAGTTGAGGTAATGTCCATGGTATCTACCTCAGATCCAATTTTCTGTGGTGGGAAGGGCTTGCAGGAGGAGTGATGGGTAGGTGGTCCAACCTACACTTCTAAGCCCTGCAAATTCTTCATTTTTTTCCTATACACACAAAGACTACTTGATTGTTACCTCCATATGACTAAGTTACAGATAAAGCCTTGTTTTTGTGTTTTATTTTTTAATATATAATTTTAGTTGTAGGTAGTCACAATACCTTTATTTTATTTTTACATGGTGCTGAGGATCGAACCTAGTGCCTCACACATGCTAGTCCAGTGCTCTACCACTGAGTCACAACCCCAGCCCTATGGCTTTGTTTTTAATTTTTATTTTTTGCTCCACAGTTACAGCTTGAAACTTCATTAAAATCTTCACTTAATGCACCTGTAGATACTTCACAATTGACTCATTTCCCTCCCCTGCCTACATTTTTGTAGTTGCATTTTAGTTAGAAAAGTAATTTCTTCTCTGGAAACCTCACCCCACAGAAACTCCAGTTCTTACTTGTCATTATTAAACATCTCTTAATTTTAATTCTCCAATACTATAGGTTACAGTGGACATCTGTAAGAAAAGGAACTTTTCAATATAACAAGAAAACGCACACACACACACACACAAATTAATTAATTAATAGAACAAGATGGATACAAATGTACCTGAGTTTGCCTGTATGTTCTGGGTGTGGGAGGCCAAGATGTGTTATAACATCGGTATTTATTAGTATGGATTCTCAGTGAGGTTTTGAAAGCATTAAATCCAATTAATATCTGTGGACTAGTGACTTAGAGATCTATCTCAAATCTTAGCTACAGACCTTGGGAAAGTCATTTGATTTCTGGCAACTTTATTTCTTCCATCTGTGATTTCAGTGATTTGAGAGAAAAGTATAAGAGTTCTCTGTGAGATCATAATTATTAAAAAATTAATTATTGAATGTAAAGTGAAAAACCAGCCTCTACCTCAGAGCAAAGCCTGTCCAAGGAAGGGGGCGTGACCTTGTCCTTGGAAAGACCCACAGAGCACTCCTAGGCATTACCCACCCTGCTGAGTTGTTTATCTGCAGATAACTGGAGAGATCTGCTAAGCCAGGTGTCCCTGACTCAGCCAGGCTAGGTAGGGACCCATAGCAACCACCAATTAGCATGAGACAGGGAAAATACCTGGGATGCCAGATGACCCTCCCAGTAGTTTATGGTGGTTGATAACATGTTGGGAAACCATGTAGTTCAGCATGTATTCCCCTGGTGGCTCAAATGAATCCCCCTCTTGTACTAACCAATCACCCTTACCCAGCTTGTTTCCGCCAGTGAATGTGCTAATCATGTCTTAGAGTTGTTTTATGATTTTCCCGTGGTGTGTGATGATTTGCTAAGAGATGCTATGATGTATGTGAAGTCCCTGCCTTCCCCAAAGAGTGTATAAAACGGCTGCAAACCCTGGGCTGGGGCCTCTCAGTGTCACCAGTTGCTGTGTGCATGAGGAGGACCTAGCTAGCTGGCAATAAACACCTCTTTGCTGCTTACATTGATCTTGGTCTCTGGTGGTCTTTTGGGGGTCCCGAATTCCAGCATAACAAAAGCAGTTGAGAAAATTTCAAATATTTGGCTTTTAAATAGAGTTAAAACACAGTGTTCTGTTTCACATTAGATTAAATGAATTATCACATTGAATATAACATGAAATATAATTAATTGAAGTCATATTTTCATACATTGTTTAAAGGCAAAAGAAAAGAAAAATCTTATAATTTTATTTAAGTTTTGGTTTTAGATAATACGATTTAGAAGGTCCCAAACAGTCTATTTTAAGAAATGTCTTCCATACACGTTAAATGATTATTATAATTATCATTATATTTATGAATTAAGATAGTGACAGGACAGTGTTTTCTTTTAAAAAGAGCATGAACAAGAGTGATTTAGCAAACCATTTTCCAAGTTTGATTGACACAGTCAAGGGAATTCTAGATACACTCAAAGTGCTTCTCAAGTGCCTCATTAGCATAAAAAGAACCTGTAAAGTACTATTGAAGTATTCCAATTTACAAAAGATTGCTTAACAACTCCACTGACTGAAAACTCAGGTAAGTGGTGTTACTCTGTTAGATGGCGTGAAAAACAGATATACTTATCTAAGTGAGACTTCATTAAATGACCTGAAATTAACTGCATTCTAATTTACATTAATGTAAAAATGAGCAATTTTCCATAAACAGTAAGGAAATTCAGAAAAATGAGCTTCCATTAAGAGATATTTACTTTATGTATTCAAATATGATTTTATTTTTCTTTTTTTTCTAGCCTGCAAGCTTCTCTAAAAGTGTAATGTCTTAATTCCTCCACTTAATTTACATTTTGTACCCTGAGAAGTATCACATAATCTTAATAATATGATAATATCATAGTTCTGAGTATTTTGAAGTCATCAATTAATTACCTAAACTTGACTGGTTGACTTCAAAGGTCATTTCTTCTTAGAACAAACGGCAGTCTATAAATTTTATAATTTGTTCTGTGTTAATAATTATAGTGATGAACTCAGAGAGGAATTTTAAACACTTTTACATTTGAGATTCAAGTAAACATACATATATGCACAGAATCATGAACAAAGTTTCATCATAGAACTTGATAGTATTATTTTAAATTAAAACTATCCAAAATCATAGCAACTTAGAAACACAAAGGAAAAAAATTAAACAAATGAGAACAAATGTTGAAATATCATGCTATGATATATATATATGCAGTTTTTAATTTACTGTAATTTTAGTTCAAATTAATGCCTTTGCAATGAGGTGATTCTATTAGAAAATGGTTACTTTATTTTAACATTTAAATTTCTGAATTAATTCCTGAATACTTATAACTTGTGTAATATGTTCAGGACTATCATAAATCCTGGTGTTGCAAACATCAATATTTCATAATCGATTTTGTGTTACCCTTATTCTGTTACTGAAACTCCACTTTAACATATTTGATTTTTTTGGAAATATAGTAAGTTAAAATGCTAAGGAGGATTTTGTATTCTTTCCATGTCACTCTTGGACCACTTGATGTGATATTCATACAATTTTACCAGTTTTTTTCTTTTTTGAAAGTGTTAAGAATCACTTTTGCTAGTTTCATCTTTTCTCTACATTTCTTCCTCTCATGGAATACAAAGAACAAATCCTCTCATGGAATTAGCATTTGAAACATAGGCTAATCGGAATGAGGAATATGCAATTTTTCATATTAAAGATATTTAAGAAGAAGCAAGCTTAAATTGGAATTCACTTACCCTTTAGCGTATTGGAAGCAATACATTAAGATAAGGATGAAGTGAACTTGTTGGATTTAGAAATCATGATATACATGCTATTTTAAAAGTTACCTGATTAAAAAGACTTCTCAGAAACTTCTCTAAATATTTCTATACAACAATTATCAAAACTATGTATAGACAATTAAATATGTAAGTATTACTACATGATGTATCTAAACAGTCAAGATAAACACTTGAGCACTAGATATCTGTTTATACATTTTGAAGCATATCACAAAGTAAAAGGGGATAAATGTCAACAATATGACCAGAGCACTGAAGAGCTATGTGGATGTTAAGGAACTGACTATAATCTCTAAAGTAATTTGCAGACAGTATGTCAAAGGTTCCATAAATTCTGATGTATATAGAACAGCATAAGTGGAAAACATGTCAAGGCCAAAGTTCAAGACTGAATGTTTAAAGAACCGTCAGCAGACAGGATTTTTGCCCTAAATTAAAAAGTGAATTAAACAGTGACTTTTACTTTGGTCTCTAGAATGCAAATATTCCATCTCAAACTCAGAAACAGATTACGATCAAGTTTTAGATTAGCCTTGACAACTGAGAAAAACCCTGTCATAAAACAAAGAAGAAAAAGATCTTGGAATATAACTCAGTGATAGAGGAGTTATGAGTTCAATTCTTCATATTGCTAACTAAGTTAGCAATATGAAACAAAAATATGATTAAAATTAATACTATTCATATTTTATTATATAGACTTCTCTCTAGCTGTAAATATTTTGCACAGGCATTAAAACCAGTGTTCTAACAGAAAGCAGAGAAAGCACAGAAATTTTACAGGATGAATTATATTTTCAAATTAAATCAAGTTTTGAAATGTAACAAATTGTATAGATAAAATGAGAATCAACAGACTCCTGATTAAAATAGTATTTACTCATTATATGTCAAAACAAATCCAATGTTTAAATATTAGGAAATAAGACACCATTTAAGATGGGGTGATTTTAACAGCTCTCTTTCTGTTTGATATCCCAATTCTGCCTTTGTATGAACTGAAAAGAACCGGTATGGTGATGTGTTTCTGTAATTTCAGTGACTCAGGAGATTTAGGCAGGGATATTTTACATTCAAGGACAGCTTCAGCAACTGAGTAAATACTAAAGCAAACAAACAAACAAAACCACGACTGTGTTAGGCAAGGTGCACACAACCATAATCCCAGAAGGATGGGAAAATGAGGCAAGAAGATGGTAAATTCAAAGTCACCCTCAGCCAAAGTGAGACCCTAGACAACTCAGTGAGACTCTGTCTCTAAGTATAATACAAAATAGGGCTAGGGATGTGGCCCAGGATTAAGTGCTCCTGGCTTCAATCCCTGGTACAAAACATAAAATAAAATAAAATGGGGCTGGAGGTGTGACGTTGTGCTTAAATGCCCCTGGGTAAGATCTCTGGTACAAAAGAAACAAAAATTCACTATCTAACATCCAAAAAAATATGAAAATATTGATAACTCATGTAACCTAGAGGAGGTGAGTTTTGGCTTTGAGATAAGGTAAAGTTGAACCTGAATTCCTTAAATATTCAACAGAATTACTTGTGGAAGTTTTAGTGAACAAATCATCATTTATGATAGGGGATATGTTTAAATATCCTAATGTTAGACTGAAATGCTGTAGTATTACAGAGATTTTAGAAAGCATTTTTCAGTTCCTAAAAGATTGATACTTTAGTGGCTTACATTATTTGATACCCTAACATCTTTCTACATATACACTCATACTTCTTTATTCAGTTCATAAATTTAACTTGTGAAAATGACAAGTAGAAGCAAGCCCACACTTGGGGATTTAATCTTCACTGACTAATTTATCAGTCATTTTACCTTTCTGTAGTCACAGATGGTTTTAATATCTGTCTCTATTGAACAATCACTCAGATGTGTCCATTTCTGTCTTTATTGGATAAATAATAATTTGGTATCCTTCAAGTGGCTATGATAATTGGATTCCAAAAGAGAATTTAAGCTGTGTAGGTACTGCCCTATTCAAAATTTGATCTCTGTGTTCCAGTCTTATTGGTAAATTCAAATGTATCCCAGCAGAAGTAGAATACATGGTATGGTACTATTTTGTGTAAATTACTTAGAATGGATTTTGTGGGGAAGCCCTAAGTGTAACTTCTTTGCTTTCTAAAAATGGCATATACCATTCCAAAATAAGTGCCTGGTGGTACTAGTTGGTTCATTCTAAAGTGACCTACACTTGATTAAGTGATGTCTTCTCTAATAGCTGAAACTCCCCAGAGATTTTTAGTGGGTGTTTGAAATGAATGCCTTTATCTAAAGCCAAATCTTTACTTTTACTCTTTTTCCTGATTTAGGAAACATGTATTTCTTTTTTTCAATCTTCTGTCTGTAAAAACAGATAAATGATGTGGCAGTGGCTCATTTATATGATTTCAAGTTTAACTATTTGAGGTTGATGAGGAGAAAAAACCCTGATGAGTAAATAAAAATTGATAAAGATCAGCCTGATGATTTCTTTGATCCTGGAGGAATAATTTTTTATTGCTAAATATTTTTAAGAAATAGGGTTAATTTTTAAAGTGAAGAGTGACATTAAGAACATAAAATTCCAGCATCTCATTATGTGTTTTCAAGATTTATAAACTATATACACAATCACACATACATGTATATGTAATTTCTCAAGTTTTTATTGCACTGATTTAATACTTTGATTATGTATGCTTTCCTTAAGAATCTTTTGTCAACCACAGAACTGAACTTTTAGGCCTGACCAGTAGCTTAACAACACTTCCAAGGATAAAGTGTATGGTCTTGAAGAGCAGTTGTTGTAAATATTTCAAGAATGTATTATTCTATAATTATTATTCTATAATTATTCTATAATTTATTATTCTATAATACATTGTTTATTATATAAGCTGAAGACTTCAGCTCTCCTGTTGTCTCAAAGTAGGTCATTATACTGATATTGGTTTTGACACTTACTTGAATCTTCAGAAAGGTTATTAAAGTCCATTTTTAAGTTTAATCTGTTTCATATAAATACTATTCTAAAGGCAGATTTCTTCAAATATTACTTTATGTGTTTATGTGGTAGTATAAGATTTATAAGAAATATACTAGGAAATTTTATTTTAAAATATTTCTGATTATGTGGTACTCTTAAGGTTGGGTCAGTAAAGCCATTAACATGATAGACTGTTTTGTTTTGGTTTTTGGTGCTGAGGCTATAACCCATGGTCTCATACATGCTAGGTTTGCATGATAGTTTGGACACTGAGTTTTCTTCCTTATTTTTCAGCTTTTTCATTTGTGTGTGTGTGTATATGTGTGTGTGTGTGTGTGTGTGTGTGTGTGTGTGTATACACATGCATATTATGTCCTTAGAAAGTGAACTTAGGATTTAAATTCTTAAATTTAAATTCTTAAATTATTTAAATTCTTAAATTAAAATTTTTGTAAAGAGAGAGCGATTTTTCTTTAAAGTATCTTTGCCTTTTTAGCTATTTATTCTTCATTTCTTTTCACTAATCTTTGTTATTTGGATTTGATTGACAACTGATTTCTAATGTTCCTTCTCAATGAGTAATTGTAAATATGTTGCTATAGAACTGTAATTGTTATAGTAATTTCTTATTTGGACAAATTTCTTAGAAATTTTGCAACTAGAAAATAGTTTTGAGGGGGGTGGTAATTGGGTATCAAACCCAAGGCCTCTTGCATGCTAGGCAACACTCTTCCACTGAACTACATCCCGGCTCTTTTATTCTTTCATTTTGAGACAGAGAAAGTTGCCTAGGCTAGCTTTGAACTTGCAGTTCTTCAGCCTTCTGAGTAGCTGGGATTATAGGTGTGTGCTACCATACCTGGTTCAATACCCATTTTTAATAATCATAAATAGTGTTTTATGACCTGAGATCAATATTTTTGTCGAAAATGAATATTAAAAATAAAACATAATGAGTAAAAATTATGTCAGATGCTCTAAAAATTTCCTGGAAAGGATGTATAACTACTACAAAATACAACAAAAGTTCATTTAATTAGAAATTGCATGTAATTTCATATCATACAAATTGTAAATTTTATTCATGTTAAGTATTTATAAAAATATCCTTAATGAGCCGATCTGATCAATCAATTATTTATTTATTTATTGATTTATTTATTTTGGGGGGGTGATAGGGATCAAACCTAGGGCTTTGCATATGCTAAGCAGGAGCTTAAAAGCACTCCACCCGATCTGGATATTAACTTAATTTACTTGTTTCTGTGGAATTTAAACACCTTTACATTCTTATTTATTTAGAATTTTGAATTTTAGAGACCTTGAATTTTATTGAGATAATCTTATTTGTAGTATTGAAAAAATATTTTTACAATACTATTATTCTTTTTATACACTGTAAAAATAACCACTCCAATCAAATTAAAGAATTAGTCAAATTTTGTCTAAGGCCATATAGACAAAATTTACAGAGTTCTCATTTTTGACTGCCTACTTTCGTGCCATTTAAACACAGTATGTAATGGTTGATAGACGGTATTTTGCTATTATTCATTCTGTCCAGGTTATTCTTATAACTTTTTTAGCAAATAGAATTTGAGCTTTATGTTTTGAGTTTTATTTTGTTTAATAATTAGGTCTCCTATAAAGAAGTATGACATGTGGTATAAAATTTTACTGTTCTATTTTTCAAGATCTTTTTATAGTCCCTGTCATGTGTCTTCCTAATCATGGGCTTTCATCTTCCCAGTGACTTGACACATTGCCACTAGAGGGCAGTAAAAAAAATGATTTAGTTAATAAACATACATAATGATGCTTTTTAGACTTTTGCACCATTCTTTTAGACTATGGCACTATTCAGTTTATCTCAATATCTTATTTTCAATAATTAATAACCTTACTAAAATTTTATTCATATCTTTAGAGGTCGTAATTTTAATATCTTCCTTTTTTAAGTAGTATTAAACTAGCTGTGCTAGACAAAATGTTATTTAACCACGCAGAATTTCTATAAATTAATGATTTAAAAACACTTATTAAATTGGGAGTTATTTTAGGAAAGGGAGACCCTTATGGTTGATGAATTAGCTAAGTTTTATTGGATAGATTCTTATTTGGCATATTTTATTTGTTGGCATATTTTAGTAGAAGGTATACTTGCCCCTAAAGTGTTTTCCAATTTTATTGAAAATTGAAATTGGAAACTAAAAGGTTCAGTACATAAAATAATTTTGAGACCAATACTTATATATATTTTTCAATAACAATATAGTTTACTGTTTAGTTTGGTTTCTTGGTAGACACATGTACTATTTTACCTTGGCAACTCAGAAGTCTAATTTTTGAAAGTAGATAAAATTATAGAGGGATAGCAATGTTAAAATTCTCTAAAGATACTATGCACATTTATAATTAATTTAGTCATGTGATGAAATATAGAAAACCTCTTTAAGATTTAGTCAGCCAATGCCATTGTATTATTTTAGCTTATCTTTTATTTATTTGCATTTATTAAAATTCATTAATTTGATATATTTATCCTAGTCAACTCATCATCCCCAGAACATTACAGCCTCAACTCTGGCTTATGAATGCTTAATTACTAAATTTAAAAATGTTAGCATCTTGTTACAAAAGCAAGGCTTAAGATATTTAATGTGCAATTTTGAAGAAATGAGGAATGCCATTTGTTTTTATTAAGCTGGGATTTGAATGTTTGAAGGAAGCAATGAGGGAGGCATTTCTTCAGAAATTGAAGTAATAATCCTCATTTGTAGTGTTGAAAATATTATTTTTACAGTACTCTCATTCTTTATGTAAAAAAAAAACACAGGAGTCCATGTTTGAGAGAAGCATATGTATTTTATGTGTCTACTGAAAAATTGTTTTTTGTCTTTTTTTATTCTGTTGTGAATGCTACATGATTTAAAAATTAGAAGTAAACATTTTGGGTCTCTGAGTGGGGTACTTTTTTCTTGTGACAGAAATACTGATAACTTGATTTAGGATTTCCATTATGTAGGAAATATTTTATAATGTTGTTAATTCCTTAAAAATAAATAAATGGATGGAATTATAAAAAAGTCTTTTCCCTTAAAATTTTGCCTGCATACTTAAAAATGAATATAAATATAAAGAAAGAAGATAAAAGCAAAGAATAGTGATTTTTATAAATAGACCTATGTTACAGTCTTTGGATTGATAGCAATTAGAAGTGTTTCAGTATATTTTCAACAATTGCATCAGTACTCTTCTGTTTTGAGACGTTATGATCTATATTACAGAATTTTAAAGTGGTTTCAAGATATTTTATTCTCTCCTAACTACAAAGAAAATTCACTTATTTTGGTCATACTATACTTTTTTAGTGAAATTGGTACTAAAACCAAAAACCAATAATAATTCAACCAATAAAATCTCCTATGGAATCCAGAGTTGTATAGTCATTTAACAAAGCATCCTTCATTTCATCTTTCTAGTCTCTCAGTGAAGCTTTTCACAACTGAAGAGAAGCTTCAGGAAGCTATTGCCATTGTTAATTGTTTGCTCAAATTTCCTGGAAATATAGCAGGCCAGTTTTCTAATGATAATTTTTAAAATCACAATTTCCTTTTCCAAAATGTGAAAGAAATATTTTAAAATGAATTTCAATATATATTTTATATGTTTATATATACATATCTATATCTATCTCTCTATATATGCACACACACTTTTTTAGTTGTCAGTGGACCTTTATTTTATTTATTTATATTCGGTGCTGAGGATTGAACCCAGTGCCTCACACATGCTAGGTAAGTGCTCTACCACTGAGCCACAATCTCAGCCCCAAAAGAAATATTTTTGAAACATGGTTTTTGAGTTTACTTGTAGAACTTAGTAACAAACGAACAAATTTGCTTAATATGTGTATCCATACCTATTTTTAATTTAAAAGGGTATGTTAGTAAAGATGAGAAGTTAAGATTTGAATTTTAGTTGTATTTGGAAATATGTATATTTGAAAATATCAGTAAACTATTTATTGAACAGTTGAATGTATCCTTTTAACACATGAATACTTTGTGACATTTTCTTAGGCTCCTTATTTTAACTCTGGATTTATGTGATGAAATCTAGATGCAAAATGACTTTGATCAATGACTAAAGTATGGTTTTAATGTGTCAAATCTCAACTGACATATTTTTAGGTAATTGTTTCAGGGAAGAGAGAATTGGGTATTCAGGAAGTGATTTTGATATGTATACTGAGTCATTTTATTGATTTTGAAAGGCTTAGAGAATTTCCTTTTCTTTCTATTAAATACTGCTCTGTCTGAAGAGTCAGTTTCATTTGTTTTAAAAAAATAGAATCACCTTACATACTTTCTGGTGTTTGGATTGAGAGATTTCATTTTGCTAGAGTGAATAATTGAGAACTTCAAATGAATATCGTGAAGAACAATTCAAAGAAAGGTGTAAGATTTTCTAAGTAAAGATTTAAATATTTATCTTAAATACATAGACTAAAAAACTAATTTCTAAAACAAGCTTTAAATAAAACTGTAAATGAGACAAAAGGTTCATATATAAACCAAAAATTTAAATAGGTTTTCTTTATTCTGCACTTTTTAACTATAAAAGGATATCTCATTTCCTCTTTTCCCTTACTGTGAATTTACTGAAATTCTTTAAAAATGTAGCTTCTTTTTATGTACAGTTTTTAAATATAGCTTTGTACTAATGATTCATTATATTTGGTAAATGTTTGGCTTTATGTTGAAATACCTTTTTAGTGACAATTTATTCAATTTTAAAATACAATTATAATTTACTTCCAAAAGTAATTCAGTGATTTTTAAAAACTTATAGTAAAATTTAAGAGATAATAATTATTCATTTTTCTCCTCTTAATTATTTTAGTGGGAGGGAAATGTTTTATTAAATATTATACTTAAATTAGAAGAATATTGATATATCCACATATATCAATATCAATGTGTGTGTGTGTGTGTGTGTGTGTGTGTGTGTGTGTGTATAACATGAAAGGTAATATAAATTGCATAGTTTCATTTGGACATACTGAGCAGGGAACACTTTTTGAAAATATGTTTTGAAGGATGATTATTATTTATCTATAAATCCATATGATTTAGTTACAATAATGCTTTTTGTTTATGGCTTCATACTTTGAAAATGACTGTAAAGAAAACACAATTATTAATGTGTTTGTATCCACATAATAAATTTATTTTACATTCTTATGGACATATAATACATATATTGATTTTATTTTTCTTCCAATACCATCAACAGAACATCATGTGGAAAGGTACCAGTACCACTATATAATAGAAATTAGACTTCAGGCTAATCCTGCAAATATTATTGTTGAATATGTCAATATGACTAAATTTTGGCGTTGCAGAATAGAATCTCCTCTGCAGAAAAGATTAGAATGAGGAAAAAAAGTATTACCTTTTTTCACTTTTTGAAATATTAGAATGATTTTTACTGCTCACCTGTGAAAATGTCTACCTAAAGGCATTATCTTTTACATGACAGGATAGCATTGCTTCTGAGACATTTGCATTATTTGAGAAGTATACTTTCATGTCAGTTCTTTTCAGAAACCATAAGTAGATATTACACAGGAATAGAGTCTTTTTATGATCTTCTCCCAGAGGATGCTGCCTTTGTAACATATTGTAATGTACTTATGAGGTCATTATATTGAAATCCAAAGGATCCAAGAAAGCAATTACTAGTGCAGATCTTCAATACATTAATTAATTTAGAATTTTAGATTTATTTCTAAAGTTACTATTTTTGGGACTTGTCTTAGCTTTCTACATGTCATATACTTAGAGTTTTCATAGAAACTAAAATATTATCTGAATTTTCATATTATTTTAGGAATACATAAAGATAAAGGTAAGGTATCTTGTTACTTTTTAGGTAATTTTTTCTTTATAAATAATGAGTATATCATCACAATTTCATAATCAAACTGTAAAGTGGAACTCATTAATGCAAGTTATATATGTATTGCCAAATACAAAATCGTTCACTTGCTTTATCTAAAGTAATGACATTTTTAGGTGAATAAGAGCATTGTGGATGTTTCTCTCATGTTGCATTATAAATGTTTTTGCAGTGGAAATAGTAGATAGAAGGGATAATTAGTAGATATATGCTATATTGTAGGACAGTTGTAAATGAATTATTGGATGCTAGTTTGTAGTTACACATAGATAATAAGCCTAAGTAATCAAGCAATTTAGCTTCTTTGATATTGGGGCCATATTGATACCAGTTCTTCCAGGAGTGATTTGACAATTGTTTGTAGTCATTAGAGATGGAATTATCAATAACAAAAGGAGCAGTGTGCCATCCCAGGTAACTAGACAATGAAAAATAACTAGAAAACAAAGAAATATATAAAAATTAAATTATCAGTATATTCACTAGTATGCCTACTAAGAAGTTCATGAAAATGGGGGACATGCTTTTCTTACTGTCAATTTATTTCTAGCATTTATAACAATATCTATGCAGTATAAAATAAGTGATAACAGGAAACAGTTCCTCACTGTTGTAAGTATACTGAATAGATTAATGCATTTAATTCCAACATCAGTCCTATGATATCCACCTTTATCATCTGTTTTACTTGAAACACAGGTAAAAAGATAGGTTAATTCAATGGAATATATACTCAGCTTTAAAGAAGAATGAAATGATGGCATTTGCCAGTAAATGAATGGAGTTGGAGAATATCATTCCAAGCAAAATGATCCAATTCCAAAAAACCAAAGACAGGGTGTTTTCTCAAATATGCAGATGCTAATTCACAATAAGGCAGGGTGGTGGGGCACTACTTAGATTAGGTAGAGGGAAGTGAAGGGAGGGAAGGACCTTTTTTTGGGGGGCGGTTAGAAAGGATAGTAGAACAAAACAGACATTGTTATTCTATGTATATATATGACTGCATGACCAATGTGATTCTACAACATGTACACTCAGAAAAATGAGAAATTATATCCCATCTATGTATATCAAAGTGCATAATTGCATTCTATGTCATGTATAACAAATTAAAACAAATTAAAAAAATTAAATTAAAAGAGAAAAGATAGGTTAAGTAGTTGGCCTTAGATTACACAGCTATTCCATAGTGGAGCTGGAATTTAACCCACTCAATATGGTTCAGAAGTTATACTGTGAAGGAGATAATAGAAGGAGATGATTACTTTGCAAATAGTGTGTGCAATTGAGCAGCACCAGATGATGGAAATCCTTGTTGATTTAAGAAGGAGACAGATTGTATTTCAGCACCACTTCTAATTATTAGAGTATTCAATCCTTGTGAATAATGAAAAGATTTTTTGAAGTCTAAACAAGAGAAAACCATAGCATTCATTTTTAAAGAGAGAAAAGAAGGAACCTTTTGAATAGATGGACTACTTTAACCTTAGTATTTGGCTAGGCACAAAAATATGATATTAATCTGTGAAAATCTCCAGGAGAGTAGCAGATGTTGGTAATGAGTACAATGAGTAGGAATGTAAGACCAGTTTGCTTATATGTAAGGCGGTCTGTATATTTACCAAGGAAGCAATGGATAAAAGACTTCTGTTCTGTAGGAGACTCTTTGTCGGGAGTCTGTCCTAACCCTTCTATTCCATTCCCCAATATATACACTCCCTGTGTGGAAATCTCCTGTTAATCATGCATGATCCATCATCATTTCATGTGAAACCTTCTCAGAGAACTTTAATTTCCTGACTCTGCAATAAGCAAAATAATGCTACCTCCTCCACTAAGATGTCCACACAATAATCCCTGGAACCTGGGAAGATGGCTCCTTGGTGGCAAAGGGAAAGGATGTGATTCAATTAAGGATAACAAGATGGGAAAATTAACTGGCATTATCTGCTTGGCCAAGTGTAATCACAAGCGTCCCTAAAAGTAAAAATGGAGGCAGATAGGTCAGATGTAAAATGAGGTTATGGGAAAAAGATGCAACTGGCCACTGTTGACTTGGAAGGAGGATGGAAATCATGACCTGGAATGTAGGCACCATCTAGGAGCTAGAGAAAGCATGGACATTAACTGTACCCTGGAGTCTCTAGAAGGAATGTAGAATCTCAAACATTTTGCTGGCTCAAAACAAATGTTCTTGTGCTTAAGGTATGAAATTTTACTCCAGTGAACTTCACCCTTGATAGTGATTTTTTGTTGCTGTTGTTTTAACCACAATAACCTCAACCTGACCTCACTTTCAATTAGTAGTCCTGCTGCTTCCACCCGCACCCAGAGGTCCATTGCCAAGTTGCCTGCAGGTTTGATTGCACACAGCCATCTCCATCTTGAGACACTGGCCAGTGCCTGGGGGATGGGGGGCAGGATGCTTGCAGGTTTGCTGCCACCACCACCTCACCTCGTGGTGCAGCCGACTCTGTCTAGGGACACCAGCCAAGACCTGGAGGTCCTGTGCCAGGGTGCCTAGGGTTTGGCTGCCCTAAGGTCCTCCTTCTGGGAGTGCTGGTGGCCACCATCTTGCCAATTCTTCGCAGGGTCCCTCCTTTAAGCACATCCCTCATGGTCTTTCTGCAAGGTGAAATGGTGTTCAGATCCTAGGACTGCAACATGGCTGAGCCTGGGGTATCTTACATCCTTATCTGTCAGATAGTGAGTGGGTCTGCATGGGTCATTCATGTCCAGGCAATCCTGTGAAACTTCACAGACTAGGGGCATTTTGCCTGGGGGAAGCATTGGTTGGAAATGCTGGAGAGAGCCAAGTTTCCCAGCACCACTAGTCCTGAAGTGTCCAGGGACAGATGGAGCTTGTCAGAAGGTTGTAAGAGGGTGTGAGGGCATCTTGCTATCAACTTGCCCAGCCAACCAGTCTGGCACCCACCGGACTGGAGCTATCATCAAACTCTAGATAATCCCACCTATCACAACTCTAAATGATCTCAAGTCTAGCCTATTTTGCAGCCATTCTAACATGTAGTAAGGTGGGATGCAGACTCTTATTTCAGGTAAGGTGGGGATCCTGACAAAAAAACACAATACAACATTACATCTGAAACATAAATTAAACAAAGACTAAGAGAAATTTTAACTTTCTTTTTGTGAAAAAAAGCAGCAAAATGCTTCCTTGTTTTACAATTTCACCTTTAAACAGATCAGACTCTCATTATTAGCTTCCAAAAATGTATTTAAATTCCAATTCCAATGTGAAGATTAACACCAAATTATATATATAACTTATTCAACATCTTACTTGATACAGCTATAAAACCTCAAATGACATGAATAAATACCAACCAAATTTGTTATTTTTATACAAATAGAGATTTTGTTACACATAATTTTAGTTTGGAGAACACCAACTTGGCAAAGCTTTGCATTCAACTAAGTTTAACTTTAAAGTGCAATTTAGAATCCAGAGTTTATGGTAGCACTAATCACAAGTCTGTATGGATTAACAAAATCAATAGCCTTAAGTTTCTTATAAATTTAGGAAACAGGGTTAATGATAAGAAATTGACTTACTCAAAGCAAACATATATAAGACAGGTCTTCAATTGAGAGCATGGTCCTTCAATGTCAGATACAATGTATAAAAGAGAGCACTTAGTGGTTATCTTGCCAGTAAACTTGCATATACTTTCATTTTATTAACTTTTTAAAAAATATTAATTTTCAGTTGCAGTTAGACACAATACCTTTATTTTGTTTGTTTATTTATTTGTTTGTTTGTTTTTATGTGGTGCTCAGGAAAGAACCCAGGGTCTCTGCTCTACTGCTGAGCTACAACCCCAGCCCCTCATTTTATAAATTTTTACATAATTCTTATACAAGGCTTAGATAGCCATAGTTCTCAGTATATGTGACTAGGTATAATGAATACATTATACCTAGTCACATATACTTAGGGTGACATCTATATTGGTAGGTTTAAGTAACAGTTGTTTGATTAACCAGTTACAAAGTAATTATTTCAGACTTTCAAACAGATACAAACCCTAATTACTTTAAGACTTAGTTTCCACAAGCCCAACAAATAGAATAAAATTATCTTGATAGATAAATTATAGCCAAATTAAACAAACAAACAAAATTTATGAGATTCACCTTCCCAAAACTTTCTGCAACTTATTTAGACATTCACAACTTTAAATCCTTAGTTTTGTCATCTTTAATCTGGGACGTTAGCACAAGAATATTACTTTACCAGACAAAATATTTTCTCATTCAGAAACATTTCTCTTTCTTTCTAATTTTCCATACTAAAATATATTTCTATACCTGTAATTTTCTTTTATCTTTACTAGTTTGGGAACCTTTTTAAAATTCATATTCTGAAACAATCCTTATGAATGTTATCTGTGCATTTAATTTACACAACAAATTTCATCCTAGGAGAGGATTGGACAATCCAACATATACAATAATTATGATTTAATCTTTTTTCTCCTATGTTTTCAATGACATTTTTGAGCCTGACCTGTCTCCATGAACACTATCACAATGCCATCAACTTTAAGTGAGTTCCCCACTGTCACTTGTACCCAGAGGCTCCTTTTGGGCCTTTTCTTATACTAGCAGACTGATATGCAATGCAAGAAGCCCTTTCCATTTTCCTCTTTAGGGGTTCTTGAAGATCCCTTTGCAGAGGCTGCCTACGAAACACAGGTTGTCCTTAGTTTCTGTCTTTTTCTTTTCTGGGTGCAGTTATTTGTCCTGTAGCAACAACACCGCTTTGTCCCAGTGATGAACTTGCCCTGGCCAAATGGAGTGTCCTGTCAGATCTTAACAGTGGAGACTATTCCTGTCCCCATGTCGTAAACTGACAGTTCTGGGACCTACTATCACATCCTTTGTAGCCAGCGGCCTCCACCCCCCCCACACACACCAGAACAAAAGGGGCAGAAAGGCAGGACAGAGGCCAGGCTCTCTTTGGCTATTGTTCTAGAGCCCAGGCAGTTTTCTGTGATTTTCCCCCAGGTTTAGGGCTGGTGTCCATGACCCACAGTGAGATGACCTGCAGCTGACAGGGGCCAGGATGAGGAACAGTGCTAGGAGTGCCAGCTCTGGGTTTAAAGACTGAAATCTTTTGACCCTTTCCTCTGGTGTCTTGCTATTCTTGAACACCAGCAGCAATGCCTTTGGCACCTTCCACTTAGTTCCTGATGGTTGAGAACCCTGATCTTCCTAAGTGCCCGCCCATACAGGATCCTTCATATACTTTACTCCTGACAGGCCTACTTCAACTTCTGAATTGTATAATAATCCAGAAAAACCATTCAAAGGTAAGACTGTGTTATAGTAAACTGTCTTTCTCTTAGACAGGTTTATACCTATTCATGGTGAAAGGAAAGTAATCACTACACTCGGAGCAATCAAGGGATCTTTATTGCAGCGGTGTCTGATTGACTCGGAGAAAAAGAGGAGAGAGAGAGGGCCCAGCAGGAGAAGGTTTTTAATAGCCCTTTACTGTGCTAGCTGCCTTGTTGGTGTACAGTGATTGGGTCACACTATAATTGATAAGGGTGTCATCTTCTGCCTTCAAGCAGATTGGGCATGGGCTAGGTGTGGGTTTCAAATTAAAAAAACAAGAGGAAGTAAAGGGAAAAGGTGCCAAATAATCATCCAAAAAGAAAGGGCTAATGAAGGGTGGGAAGCAGACAGGTGAGGGTCGAGTGTTCAGCCTGCCCCACAGCTAACATTTGTTCAGCCTGCTCCGCAACTAACAGTACTTCCTTATATGTGGAAGGCACTGGGTTTGACACTTAGCACCACATAATACTAAATAAGATAAAGGTATTGTGTCCATCTACAACTATAAAAACTTATTTTAAAAAATGTAAAACCACAGACTGGGGCTGTAATTTGGTGGCAGAGCACTTGCCTAGCATGTGCAAGGCACCGGTTTTCATACTTAGCATCACATAAAAATAAAATAATTTTAAAAAGTAAAACTATGAAAATGGTATTACCTAATATTTTCCATAAGGTTAGTCCTCTATTCAAGTTCGTCTGAAACATGAATACTGTTCAGTCTTACTGTGTGCACATTCATCATAGCCCAGGAATGGAACTTACTTGAACGGAAAATTAGAACTCACTGAGAACACTGAGGACTGTCTTTATCCTGGCTCTCTGCCCCGACCCAGCACTCCCATTTTCCTGTTACCAGGTCTATTCTCTTCCTCTAAGTCCAAGATTCACTCCACTTGGCTGAACACTAGAATTCTTGTCTCTATTAAAGTTAGGCAGAAAATCATTCAGTGCTTGAAGCTGCCAAACATGAATGGCAATACAAGAGTAGCACCCAGTCTGAAGCAAGGGATGGTGATCAGAAAAACATGGAAAGGACCAGACATTGAAGGGAGGTTTATAACCAATTATTGTAATTTCTGACTGTAAAATTGATTCATACTGATCACACACCATTTGAAATGTAAGAATACATAAATAACAAAATTAACTTACATGTACATTAACAACCCAAAGATAATTAGTGTGAGTGACATTAGGAAGATAGCCATGTAGGAGTGCTTCAGCTTCATCCTGCCCCTCCCATACAAATTCACCCCACAAATATCCACAGACAAGTTTTTTACAAAAAAAGTTGCCCTCGATGAAATGATGCACTTTTAAATTGAATCAATTTGCACAGCATTTTATTCTAGGAAATTGTATACAGGTTTAAACATGTATGATTATTGCAATGTTCTCTTTTTGCTAAAGTAACTAATGGGAGACCATCCTCATCTTCATCAAAGAGCTGGCTGCATATAAATCTGATGGAAAGTCCATAGATTACCATGCAGAAGGAAAAAGAAAAGTCCTTATAAAATGAGCTAGTCTGGGAGGATCTTTAAGATGTAATATTTTAAGATATATACTGAGAACAGCTGAACACATATGGGCTCCATATTTGCTTTGAAAATAAACATTAATACTAGACACAGCTCTCCTTTCCCTAACAAGAAGTGTTCCCAAACTCATTCCAAGTTTTCCTGTCTGATGTCGAAAAATAAATGTATTTGAAAAGCCACTAGTATTAGTTATCAACTCCCCTGATTTTGCAGGGTCCGACAATCAACCTAGTTTATTGTCAAATTAGAACAAGAACATGGACCCAGCTCAGAAGCTTAAAGGTGTTACTTGCTTTGGTAGCAAAGAAAAGCAGAGTGTGCTGGACATGACTAAGCTGGGCTCACTTCTCTGCCCTAGCTTCCCTGGGCCAGGTTGCAGGATCTGAGTGGGCGCCTGCTCCTCACCCACCTCCCCACCAAGTACAGCAACAGCTGCCTGACAGGACGTTACCACTAGACAAAAAAGTGCTGTGCTTTTTTAAACACACGTGTAAGAAAAAAAGAAAGAAAGAAAGAAAGAAAAAACAGCACAACTCGTTTGGGAAGAAAAGACTTGCAAAACATGTTTTTGAAAAAACCATTTAAAATTTTTTTTAGTTCATTTATTTTTATTTTGTTATATGTAACAGCAGAATACATTACAATGCATACTACATATATAGAGCACTTTTTTCTTATCTCTGGTTGTATGCAAAGTAGAATCACACCATTCGTGTCTTCATACATGTACTTAGAATGATGATGAAGTACACGAAGATGTATGAAGGCATGAATGGTGTGATTCTACTTTGATAAAACCATTTTTATGGAAAAGAAAAGGGCGGAGACTAGGAACGATGATGCAGAAATCAAGGGAAAGCAGCCTCACTCCCTTCAGTGAAAAGTCTAGGGCAAGATGAAAAGAGAAATTTCAGTAAAGTACTAAAGCGGAGGCCTAGAAAGTCTCCAGGATGCACCCCCCACCACCACGCCTAGCCCGGCCCACACCCCCGCACCTCCCCCGCACCCAGAAATTCCCAGCACCCCCTGCTCGCCCTTACCAGCATGCACAAATTCCCTGCTCCCCGCTCCCCACTCCGCCCGAACCCCCCTGCCCCCTGCTCCGGGTGGATCCCAGAGCCCCACTCATCCTCAACTGCCACCAGCCACAATCACTTTTCTGTGATTCAGTGAGCCACCACCCAGCTCACCTCCCTTCACAGCTTTTCTCATGTAGCCACGCCCCATCCAGGGCCTCCCTACCTTCCCATCCACCTAGGGGACCCTAACCTCCACCAGGACCACCTGGCACCATATACCCATGCCTGAGGACATACCCTGCAAACATCCCCACCTCACCCACAGATCCTAACACAAGAGGAGGGGGCCCCATTTTTCCAAGTATGACCTTGGTAATGGTATAGAGCTGGGGTCATCTAAGAAACAGATAGTGCAAAGACCTCCTCTTCAAACCCCAATTCTTTTGATCAAGTCCTAAAGATTTCAGACATTTTGCCAGAAAATATTTACACTGTTTGATAGGCCATTTGTAAAACTGCATACTCATTCTGAAAGTATACTTAAAACTCAAAAATATTTAATGATGTTGTAAATGTTAAATTACCTTTGCATATGTGAAACTGAAATATTTTTATGTAAATTTTTTTTAATTATTAAATGTACTAAATTGTTTTTGAGCTTTTTGAGACACATAAATGAATAACACATAAACACTGAGGAGTTATTAAATGAGACCATGTTGAATTTGACTAAACTGAGATTTTAAAACCCGGAAAATTAAAACTATATATAATGTACCATCTGGTTGTTGTAACTTCAGGGTATGTTGTAACTTCAGGGTATGTTGTAAACAGTATAACCAGAATTTAGATAATATATATGAAAAATTATTCATTAACAGAAGGGTTTTTGTTGGCTGTTCTCATCCATTTTTGGTTCTTAACAGGGAAATTATGATAAAGTTAGGTTTAAAGGCTTTTCTAAATAAGTCACATACTTGATTAAAGTTAGAAATTGGTGGCAGAGCTCCATTGTGGCAAATTATATACTCCAGATTTTTTTTTTTTGCATAGAAAAATATAATGGGCTATTCCCTAAGAAAAACATGTTTGTTCTTTTTACCACTTCACTATGAAAAAGTTTCTTTGAGGCTATGCAAGTTAATAACTGATTGATATTTGATAAGAAAAGCAATAATCAAAAAATCCAAAACAGATGGAGAACATATATATGCACTCAATTTGGGGAGCATTGTTTAAACTTTGCATATCTAGAAAAGGTCCTACATGAATATTCCTTACCTCAGAAACAGATCCAAGAAAGATACAAGATAATGATATTCACTTCTCTAGTTTACATTATGTATGACATCAAATTTTCTTTACCTGCTCTTTCTCCTTCTTAAGCATGGTATTTTCTTTCTGAAGCTTACAGCATTCCAACTTCATCTTCGCTTCACGAAGCTTAGTTTCAGTAAGGATATTTTGAAGCTAATGCAAAACACTACAGTTAGTGAATTAATTCCAAAGAAAAAACAAAGTTATACTTTCCCAAACCAGACATCATATAGTTCTCATTTTTTGCACATTTTAGCACACCTCAAATTTTTGGTCCGCAACAAATTAAGATGTAGTATTAATATCCGATAGCAAGAGTTGGCAGCTTTACCTCTGAAAGTTCAGAATTATTCACTGAAATGACATCTTTAAGCTTCTCTATAGATTTCTTATTTTCCATTATCTGCCAGGGGAAAACAGAACACAAAATATGCATTAGGATTTCAGTAGAAATACTGATATATATATATATATATATATATATATATATATATATATATATATATATATGTGTGTGTGTGTGTGTACACACACATATATATACTAAAAAAGATAAACACAACAAAATTTTTGTCAAGCCATCCCATTACATTTCAGGTAAATGCAGGGGGATCCAGATTTGGACTAAGCAAAAAATCAAGAACTGAAAGAGATGAGGGAAAATGAAGTCATAAATATTTCATGGCATCCACAACCTTACTGTTTGTGAGATAACCAGAAAAAAAGGTCAAAGTATAGAAAATCATAATGCAATAAGTAAATAAAATGTTTTAAAGCATAGAAAATTAACTATAATTAATTACTGTTTCAAGTAAACCAGTTCAAATTAGTAATTTTTTTTCTAGTGATAGAGAAAAAAATTTCCCAAGATCATTTTTAAAATTTTCTTATCTGAAGTAAAAAATGATAAAATTTAAGGAAGAATAGACTAATCTCACATACAGAAGAATTCCAAAAAATTTATAAGGATACTCGCTCCTTAAGGAAGTGGACATAACTCTGCAATCTTTGTTTGCAATGCCTGGGATTGAATCCTGGGCTTCATGCATGCTAGGCAAGTGCTCTACCATGAGCTGCATCCTGGGCTTGTAACTCTTCATACTTTAACTGTGGGCTGTGCATGGTAACTTCCAAAGAATACAACATGAAAAGGATTGGAAAGAATTTTTACAGTGGAGAAATCTGATAAATACTACCTCAGCTGGGTGATCAAGCTTACTTGGGGGTAGGATATTTCAGAACACACTCTCTACTATCTTTTGCAACTTTTATGTAATTACAGAAACTTATAGAAATTGAAAATGAAATATGTAAGTAAACTTTTTTTTAAGTACAGAAAATTGATTAATTCATTACTCTTTCAAGTAAAAAGTAAACAAATACTGTTCAACTGGACAATAGTTTTTTAGTTGTTCTGCCTGTTTCCAAGGGCAGAGCAAAGCAATATGAAAATTATCCAAGGTTGAGAATAAAAATATTTCCTAGGCCCATAAAAATAATTTGTTGTATCAGTACTTAAAAGTTCCACAAAATGGGCAGAAGTGGGTTCAACTTCCTTGACTCCTAATCTTACTTTAGTTAACAGCTGGACTAAGTTCAACTTAACCAATTTAACAAAATATTTCAAAAGCCAAATTGCAGTAACACTTAGCAGCGAAACTCTTACCAAGTCCTGATTCTTAGCTGTCTGTTCTCTCTCAGATTCTAACATAACAAGAAGACTTTTAGCTTTCTCATCCAGAAGTTCTTTATCTTTTTCAAGAAGCTTCACTTTATCCTGGAAAAAAAAGGTGTCAATATTACTCACTCATTACATTTACTTTTGAGTTTAGAATGTAATTCCCCCCAAAGAAGGGATTTTTACCTTATATTTAGTTGCTTCATCAGAAAGAATCATATTTTGTTTCATGGTCTCTTGGACCTGTTTCTTTGATTCCTTCATCTATGTAAATAAAGCATTCAGAATTAAGATACACAAATTATAGTGCTACTATACAAGTTACTTCCAGACAAGTGACCCTTTCCAGAAGAAAGCAGTACTTAATACATATGACTGTTTAGAATTTGGATGATTTGTAGAAAATAATGAAACAAAAATTTTAAAATACGATTTTAAAATTAAAACAGGTAGAAATGATTCATGCTAGAACCAAGGGAGAAAGAAACAAAAAAATATTATACCTTCTGTTCATAATTTGACAATTTCTGCATTAGTTCTTCATTTTCTTTCATGAAATTGTTCATCTTTTTGGAAATTTGCTGTTCAATGACTAAAAGGGGGAAATACACAAGATTATTACAATCACTAAATGAAATTCAATTACTCAATCTACTAAAAGCAAAGACATGTTATATGGTACTATGAGGAAATACTTCTTAGCATAACTATTATGCTTTTAAAAAGCAATCTATGCTTATTAGCAATAAGAGTATAAAAATTATTAAAATTTAAGAAAAATATAAGAACAATGATATTTTGCTGGGTGCAGTGGTGCACACCTGTAATCCCAGTGGCTCAGGAGGCTGAGCTAGAAGGATCCCAAGTTCAAAGTCAGCCTCAGCAAGAGCGAGACACTAAGCAACTAAGTGAGACTTGGTCTCTAAATATAGGGGGTTGGGGATGTGGCTCAGTAGAGTGCCCCAGAGTTCAATCACAGGTACCCCTCCCATCCAAAATGATATTTCAATTTAAGCTTATTTCACAGATGGGAAATACAGTAAAGTGTTGTAGCTTGATATTCCTCCCTTCTCAAAACACTTTCTTTTCAGAAAATGGAATCATTTAATTCTTTGCAAAGAAAAACAGAAATGAAAAACATACTGATTCACATTACCATTCTTTAAATTATCTACTCAATTACTTAATGCATGATTAGATCATTAGCATAGAAATACTCTTCAAATGTAATACATCTGCATTATATCAATATTCAAAGTTAATCTGCCCCAAATTAAAACTTATCATCATCTCCCTATCCACAATTTGTTCCTCCTCTTTATCTCCTATCTCAGAGTTGGAACCATCATCATCTACTCTATTATCCATGCTAGCAACCTAGGAATAGTAAAATTTTCAGGAGGTAAAAAAGATAATAGACATTAAACGTCACTGTATCTACTTCTAACATACATAAAACACACATCAAACACCAATACAAAGGGTTATTACAAGTTTAAGAAACCTAAAAATTTACCTTGATATACTCTATCTTTTACCTAGAAGAGAGAAAAAAGATTAAATTTGATGTCAAACATCTGCTCAATAGAAACAGCATTCCTAAAACAACAGTCAGAATCATAACCAACTGAGAATTTAATAACATTCTGGTTCAGGATAATAATTTATAGGATTAAAAATAAGTAAAGGTTAACAAGCCTTTTAAATTTAATTGGTAGTGATATTTCATAAATAGCCTCTGACATAAAAACACTAAGATATGTACCTTATTTCACAGTAAAGATATGTGTGTGTATGTGTGTGTGTGTGTGTGTGTGTGTGTGTACTCAAAATCATTTACTTGACAATTCTAAATAACCAGGATAAAGTCTAGAAACAATGACTATTCAAAAGGAATCTGAGGAAACAATATTAAAGGCATAATCTTTGTACTAAGAAATGCCACTTTCACTCACCAGAAAACATCTTAGAACTCCAATTTAAATTTGGCTATTGGCTAAATTAAGAAACCAAGAGGCTACATCATCTTATTTCTGCAAGCCACTAAATATATAGCAAGAAATCTGAAAGGGAAGACTGCTAGAAGAAAATGCACAAGCAACAAGAGAAATGACAATTAACATATTCTGGAAAGGACAAAAACAATCATTTCCAAAAGACAGCAATAAACTGCCTGATAATAAAACCTAAACAGAAATTTTTTTAAAACCTCACTAAATTTCTTTGTAACTTAGCATATTACTTGTCCTTTCAAATGTTATAAATGGTGATGGGATACTCAGATGTGTCCATGGATCATCCATGGGATCTTCATAATAGGAAATTGCATTCAGAAATCTCCAACACAGAAAGAAATGAACATTTCTTTAATGTCATAGCCTTGCTAACCTTTTACTCAAAATGACAACAGAGAAAAATGGGAAGTAGCATAAATGCAGTCATCTAAGGTAGGGACTAAAGTTCCAAAGTCAAATGCTGAAACTGAGGAGTAACAAGCTAGGAACCAGATCCCACATAACCTAGTGAAAAGAGAAACAGGTACCGGGGTTCTTGAAATGAAAGAAACGAGAGAGAGAAATATAAAATGTTTTCATGTTTTTCCCTTCTCTTTATCCTTCTATTTCCTTTTAGCTGAGAAAAAGTTCAATGAGATTAGAAAATTCCTCACAGGAATCCAGACAAACGATTCTTCTATTTAAGAAGGGAATACTTTTTAAGAGATTTTACACTCAATTGTACAAGGAGAGAAAACTTATCTTAACAATGATATGTCTGAAATAATTAAGAAATCAGAAAAAGAACACTCAGATTTGAAAAGATTTGTATCCAATGCTTTTGGCCTCTTTAACTGTTAGCCTTTTCATATGCAAAGTCCATTTACCTAAAATAATTTTCTTCCAATTATGTTAAATAACTATGAAACAGAATGACCTACAGTACAAACATAAGTATGTATAAGCGCATACACACACACACACACACACACACACACACACTCTTATACATATATGTACACACGTACACAGAGATAGACTAATTCTGCTCAGGAAAAAAAAAAACTTAATGAACAAAACATTTAATGGATTTTTGGACAACACATAATCTATACTTCCGAATAAAAAGGTATTTTCTGAACATATGATCAAATCATAAAATCTGGGAAAAATTTATATAAAAGACTGGAAAAATTATCTCATCTCCTTTTTCTCATTTTACTGTATTTCTTTGCAGCACTTCCCCCTGTTTATATGTGTTTATATTAACATACAGTTCATCAACATTTAAATCTTAGTTTCTGCTTTTTTTTCCCACTTCACATTAAATTATGAGCATTTTCTGTACCTCAAAGATTTGAAATAAATAAATCTGCCTACTATTCTATTAATCAAACATACAATAACACCTAAATGAATTATGTTGTGCTCAGTCTTCAATCTAATACACTGTTCCATTGAAAAACATTACCAAAATCTTCAAAGCATAGTTATTTCTTTAAGATAGATTACTGGACATATATGCTACATAAAAGGATATTTATCTAACCTATCCCATCTTTTATCCCACTTGTAAGACTTCTGATACATATGAAACTACTGGTCAGGATGGCTGTAAGAATTACCAGTTCTACCAACTGCACCCACACTAAATTATTTAATAAGGTTAGTTTGACTTAAACCACTAATTTGTGTTTTAGCAACTGAAAAAGAAAAAAAGGGGGGGGGCAGTGACTATATAAAATAATCCTTGTGCTTATGTGCTAAGGTATAAGTAAGTCAATTTACTCACAACAAGAGCAGTTCTCCAAAAGAAAATGACAAAGGATACAATCCCAAAGAAAACAGTGAAAACTACAGGCTTCCATGGTAGTCCATAAAAATCAGGCCCAGGTTGAGTATCATCAGGCAATGTAGTAAACAGCTGAAACAGACAAATTAGAAGAAATGGGAAACCTTAAATTTATAACAAAACAGTCACAAAGAATCATGGCAATTCTAAACCAACCTCCTCATCAGAAATCCACTTCCTCAATATTTTCCAATAGCTTCTTCAAGAGAGAGGATACTGGCAGTCTCATATATTTTGTTCACTTGCAGTGTTTTCAAGTATAATGAATCTAAATACATTTAAAAAATATTTATTTATGTGTCTTTAGTTTTAGGGTGGACACATTGTTTTGTTTTTATATCGTGCTGAGGTTCGAACCCAGTGTCTCATGTATGCTAGGCAAGCACTCTACTGAACCACAACCCCAGCCCAAATCTAAATACTTTAAATTGAGCATACATTTCCAGTTTGTAACAGGCCCTATATCATCACATTGTCTAACACCTGGCTAGAATCCCTCTGGATCATTCTTTTCTCTTAGATAACCTGGTTTTTAGAATTTAAAAAATTCATTTAAGACAAAAACTTAAATATATGAAAGAACTAATTAATTTTATGGCAACAAATAAAAACAATGATGATGTATGTATAATATTTTAAATCTTACTTCCATTCCACTCTTATATAAACAGATAAGTGGCATGTAATTTCAGACAACTCTTGCAAACTGGCTTAGATAAACTTCTCTGAATTTAACATCCTTCTATAAAACTCAAAGCCTAATTTTAAATGGTTGCTCAAGGGCAGTGTAGTAAACACCTGCCTACTCTTCCCTGTTTTCACCGCCCTCTACAGGTAATACGAGATAACTGTCATTTGGGCCCAATTCCCCAGCAGTCTCCGTAGGGAAAAGACCTGTAGTAACATTAGCTGTTTGGATTGTTGGCTGCATTTCGGAACATACCACGAGGTTGTCACCTCTATTCCGTCAAAAAAAAAAGTGCAAGTGGGGAAAGTTCAAGTCCACTCTTACTGGCCTCACTTAACAATACAGTCACGTCCTGCCTGCCTTGGGCCTGACACACTCCATTTCTCCGTCACTGTGACAGTCAGTGCACCCACTCCGCCAGAACTCAGCCACAGGGGTCCCAGGAGCTGTGGGTCCCCCGGGGAAGCAGTTACAGAAGGCACAGTGGCAGGTACTGAGTCCATGGTGTAGGAACAGCTGAGCGGAAGCGATGCTTCCCTGCAGAACAGCACAGGACCCTCTCTTTCACCATTTCCTACTTAGGTAGGACCCAGCACAGGGGGCGGGTACTGGGAGTGAACTTTGCCTTCCTCCACCGCAGGAGCTTTCCGTCCAAGGCATGTAAAACGCGTCATCAGACGAAGCCGCTGGGCCAACTGCAGTGAGCAGAAGGAGGATGCGGGGCCAGGAGCAGAAAGAACCAACTGCTGAGCCTGGCGGGGGACAGTGCGAGGAGAGCCAAGCGGAAGAGTCCAAATGAAAGGACTCCAGAAGGAAAGAGGCTCACCTGTCCCCAGAACTGGGAGAGGACCAGCGATTTAGAAGGCCCTGGAGAAAGGGAACTAGCAGAAGGGGGGTATAGGCAGAGACTAGGAAAAAGGAGAAAGTCAGGCCTCCCAGCCCCTCCCAGGGCAAAACCCTTTTGTCAACATGTTGAGACACCAGGTACCTGCCCCAAAAGTGCAGACAGAAGAGGAGAAGCTTCTCCTGATCCCTTCTAAAGGACTACTGCTGGGACTAGGCTTTCCTTCCCTGCTCACTCCAGTCCTGTTACTTTCTCCAATTGTGGATGACACTCTTTTTAAAAAGGCCTTACCCTAAGGAATCATGTCATTATCACCCCATGCCAGTGGCTTCATTTCTGGATGCCACATTTTAAGGTTGCATGACTTGTGGAAAAGAACAGAATCATGAATAGCCCCCGAAAAGCACGTGCTAAAAATTGAAGAAAGGGGGACATTTAACTTGGGGAGGGAATGAACATCTGTGGATCTTTAAAAATCTGTCGTCAAGTTGAATATAGTCAATTCAAAAGAACAAGAATAAGCAGGAAAGCACTGAAAAAGAAGAGCAATGAAGGGTACAGGGAGGGCAGACTATATAATCAATTCATGTACCCTCGTCCAAGCCCAGGAATACATAGAGATTGTGGGACAGAATAGAGAATCCAGAAACAGAACCAACTGGACATTTGGGGTACAATAAAAGTTAGTTTGGGGAAAATAGACTTTCTAATAAGTAGAGTTACCACATGGAAAATTATAAAATTGGATTTTTCTCTACTTATTCAAAAGATAAACTACAAATGGATAAGAAACATGAATGTAAAAATAGAAAATAAACAAGTACTAGAAAATATTGGGTGAAATTTTCTATGTATTATGAGTGGGCAAAACCTGCCTCATTGAAAAAATCTTTCCTGGCTGTATCTAAACCTGCTACACACACACACACACACACACACACACACACACACACACAGTTTGACAATGACACCCTGAGAAAAAATAGTTGCAACATATTATTGTCCAAACAATCATGTTCCTGAAATATAAAGAACATTATAAATAAAATGGCCAGCAAACCTATACAAAAATGGGCTGAAGAAATAAACAGATCTCAGGAAAAGAAATGCAAATAGCTATAACATATGGAAACATGCTCTGCTTAGCTCATAATGAACAAAATACAAATTAAACCACACCAAGATACCATTTCTCACTTGCATTGGCAAGATCCAAACGTTTGACAACATACTCGGTAGGTGAGAGAATGTGGGGGAATACAAATTCTCAGACACTGCTGATAAGTATACAAAATGATACAACCCTTATGAATGAGATTTGGCAACATCTCCCAAAACTGCTTATATATTTACCTATTAACTCAACAATCCCACTTTTTTTTTTTAACTTTTTCAGTGCTGGGGAAGGGTATCTAGGGCAAGTGCTCTACTGCTGAGCTATAGTCCCCCAGCCCTAACTTCAAAAGATACTGGGAATACAACAACAAATGTTTAAAACTTGTATTTACAAAACTATGTTATTCAAGCATTAATTATAATAATACAAGATGGTCAAAAAAGGCTGAAACAACCGTCATCAATGAAAGTTGTTGAATAAACCAAAGAAGAAAGAAAATAATTTTAAATACTGCTAAGATCTGGTTTCCAGAATACATTTTTTTTAAAAAATGAAGTAGAGAAAAATATTTATAGAATATTACTTGTATCTTAGAAAGTGAAAAAAGATGAATATATTATTTCTTATAGCTTTGAGGTAAAATTGACATACAATAAATTACATGTATTTAAAGTGTGCAATTTGATAAATTTTAACATGAAATTATGAAATCACCATTATAATCAAGATAATATACACATCCTTTACTTCCAAAAATATTCTCATTCTCTAGGTAATTCTGCCCTTTGTCACCCTTGCTTCATGCCCCCCACTTTCCCATTCCTCCAGCAAAATGTCTGTCTTAATAGATTGCTTTGTATTCCACAAGTTTTATGTGTATGGCATAATATATTGTATTTTCTATGGCTTCTCTTATTCAGCATAATTTGAGATTCATCTACATCAGTTTATCTATCATCTATTTTTATTGCTGAGTAGCATTTCATTATATGTACGTACCACAATTTGTATATCATCTATTGATAGACATTTGGATTTTTTTCCAGTTTGGGGCTTTTACAAATAAAATAGCCAAGAACACTGATATAAAATTCCTCCTATTGCTATATAACTTATCTTTTCTTTGGAAAAGAATGGTTGGATATGACTGGTGTATATTTACCTTTTTAAGAAGGTGATTCTACTGCTTTATATCCCCACCAGCTGTGTACCCATCCAGTTCCTCCATCTCTTCTCCAACCACTCAGCACAACTGTCTTTAATATTAGATATTTAATAAGTGTGTAGTGGTAACTCTTATGCTTCAAAATTGCATTTCCCTGATAATTATGTCAAGCATTTTTAATGTATTTACTATTTGTTTATCTTCTTTGATGAAGTGTTATTTTGCAGGACTATATTTTTTCTAATGAGTTCTAAGAGTTCTTCATATATTCTTGATGCAAGTCTTGATAAATGCTTTACAGTAATTTCCTCCCAGCTTGTGTTTTGTCTATTTCATTCACTTCAAAGTGTATTTTGAATTACAGAGGTTTTAGTTTGATGAATCCCACATTGTCAAATCCTTTTTAATGCTTTTGTTGTCAAATTTAAGAAATCTTTGCCGAACCTAAGTTCAACAAAAATTTTTCTCTTATTTTTTTCCAGAGGTTTTGTAGTTTTGAGTTTAATAGTTAAGTCTGTGAGTTAATTCAGGTGTCTAATGCAAGGCATGGATCAATATTTTGCATATAAATATGCAGTAATTTCAGTACCATTTGCTGAAAAAACTTTCCATTCTCTACTTGTCTTTCCATCTTTGTCAATGACTGTTGCCATATATATTGTGTATCTATCTCTAAATTCTTGGCTCTGTTCCAATGTTTTGTCTGCAATCCTGATTACTGTAGCTTTAGAATATTTTTTTTCTTTTTTTCCTCTTCATATGGTACTAGGGATTGAACACAGGACCTTGCATATGCTAGGCAAGTGCTCTACCACTGAGCTACATCCCCAGCCCTAGATTAAGTCTTGAAGCCACGTATTCTAGGTCTGTTGCAATCAGCTTGTCATTTTCTACAAAACTCTGCAGGGATTTTGATTGGAATAATGTTGACTCTGGTGATTAAACTGGAATGAATGGACACCGTAGTCTTCTGACTCATAAATTAGGTATCTCTCTCCCTTTAGGTTCTCTTTAATTTCTATCAGCAATATTTTATAGTTTTCAATATATACATTTTAGTTTTTGCCACGTTTACGTTTAAATACTTCATATTTTTATTCTATTGTACATGGATTCCAGCTAGCCAGAGAGAGTTGACATACAAAAACAGTAAGGTCAACAAGCTCATGAAGAAGTATTTGATCCAGGCATCATGGCACATGTCTGTAATCCCAGCAACTCAGAAGGTTGAGGCAGGAGGATCCCAAGTTTGAGGCTGGCAACTTATCAAGGACCTAAGCAAGTTAGTGAGACCCTATCTCAAAAGAAAAATAAAAGTTCACTCAATATCATTAATTATCAGGAAATAAACTCACAAAGACATACCCACTAGAATGGCCCAAGTGATAGTGAAGATGAAGTCAAGTGGAAGTCTCCTAAATTGCTGGTGGAAGTATAAAATGATTGTAGTCATTTTTAGCATGGCTTGACAGTATCACATAAGATAAAAACATACATTAAACGTAGGAGGCAATTGCACTCCTAGATATGAGTCCACTTATAGTGGCATATATATGAAATAGTACTGTAGGAAAAATGAATCTATAGTTTAAAAAAAAAAAACTTATCAGTGATTGCCTGAAACAGGTGGTGAAGGAACTCACTGGGAAGGATCCCAAGGAAACCCCTTTTCTAGTGAAAAAAACTGTTCTATATCTTGATTATGGTAGTTTTTACATGGGTATCTACATTTGTTAAAACTCAGAGTGTGCTTGCTTTGGCAGCACATATTCTAAAATTGGAACAATACAGAAAAAATTAGCATGGTCCCTGAGCAAGGATGACACCCACATTTGTGAAACATTCCATAGTTTTGTGGAACCAACCCTTCAACAGATGAATGGATAAAGAAACTGTGGTACATATATGAAATGGAATATTACTTATAGCATTAAAAGAGAAAAAATTATGGCATCTGTGGGTGAATGGGAATATCAGGTTAAGGGAAGTAAGCCAATCCCCAAAACCAAAAGCTGTATGTTCTCTCTGAAAGTGGATGCTGAACCATAATGGGGGTGAGGTGGGTGGCAAGGGGCATGGAAGAATGGAGGAACTTTGACTGGGCAGAGGGGAGGTAGGACAGGTGAGGGGGGCATAGGGATAGGAAAGATGGTAGAATGAGATGAACCTGATTACCCAAGGTACATGTAGGACTACACACGTGTTGTGTACAACTAGGAAAAGTTTTGTTCCATTTATATACAATGAATTGAAATGCATTCTGCTATCATGTATAACCAATTAGAACAAATTTTTAAAAAAACTCACTGATATTGGCTATCAAGGAATTACTGTTAAGTTGGGTGATGGCCCGTGGGTTCATTAAACTATTCTCTATGCTTTTCTTTAAAGCTTTTCTAATTAAATTTATTTTTTAACTAGTACATAGAAACAAACATTATAATTATTGAAGTAGGTAACATGATATTTTGATGCATGTATACACTATGTAATGTTTAAATCAGGTTAAATATATCTACCTCCTCAAACATCATTTCTCTATGGTAAAACTTTCACAATCTTTTCTTCTAGTATTCTGAAATGTACACTATGTTATGGTTACCTATAGTCCCCTACTATTCTCTCTGCTCTTATTTGAAAGTTTCCATGATAAAAATACTAAAAATAATTTTTAAATTAAGATATAACTTCAAATATTTAAAGGATTTCTATGTAGAAAAGAATTCAATTTTATAGAGGAAATCATGTGGGGGAAAATTTGGAGTCAATACAAGGATGAACTAGACAACAAAAGAACATATAGCCTTGTAAGAGAGTGACTCATGCTAGGAAACACTGGTATACAGGCCTCATAACTACTCGTCAGGGCCACAGTAAAGAAAATTACAGCAATGAGTGAGAAACTAGACTAGCAGCCTTCCAAGGTTTCTTCTAACACTAAGATTCTACTAAGATTCCATTGATCAATGAATCTGATTGGTGCATATCTCCCAAACACATCAGAGCCTATTACTCTCCAGTCCTATCAGATATCATACTACTTGTTTAAGATTTTACATTGACTTGTTCATAATTTTTGCATATATTTGTTAAGTCCTTTTCTTAAGGCTTTCAAAAATCACAATCATGCCTTACACCTGTTAGACTCTTTTAGTCCTCGCACAATGTCCTGTACATACTGGGCCATCAAAATGACTTTTTGAAATCTCCTTTCAAATCAGTCTCTTAACATTGTGCCTCTTCTTTGCCACTCACGTCTATGTCTTACCTATCACCATACAATCACTGACCATACCTGCACCACATTCGCGTCCCCCGACCTAGAACTAGAGGAGGGCTCTGTGCATACCTAAAAATATGAATACAGAAATCCTTCCCATATCGTGAGGCTGTTAACTTTCCAAGTGATGCTGATTCATTCTGATAATCAAATTATGACTGTGGAAGACTGCTTTAATCACTGGAAATATCATTATTCTAACTGCCTGGCTTGTACATACCCCTTACTCAGGTGGCTGCCACCATCATGAACAAACATGGAGCCAACTGAAAAATGATTTGTTTCTCCCCACATCATCTTTTCCACCCTGGTGGTCTTTCCTCCCCAGGTATATTCATTGTCTTTGTATCACCTTCTGACTGCCTACATGAGAATTAAAGGGTGCGTGGGGGTAAAACCCTTCAAAGTGCCAGACACCTCACCAGACACTTTACCTTGTCAAATCATTTAATTCTTATGATTGGAGTAAGCATTATCTACATTTTTCAGATGAGGAAAACTTTTTCTAAGAAACAGATCTAACCTAATTCCTTTCATTCTTAAAACTTTCTAAGGATCCCCACTATTAATGGTCTAAAGCTACTTTGGCTCATGACTTCCTTTAAGATTTGCTGGCCTCTCCAACGTCATCCCCTTCCAACTTCACACTTTACAACACCAACTATTCACATTCTCCTGCCCTCCCCAAATATCCTTTTCTTCATGTTTCCATTTCTCTGAACACATTTCTTCTGACTACCAGCTTCCCCCTCCGTCTTCCACCCCAGCCTGTCTAATCAACAACAAACCACATGTCAGACTACCTGTTTGCCCTTTGCCAGTGCTTCAAACACATCTCAACTACGTTATGACCTTATTGATCACCCTTCCAACCATAATAAATGCATTTATGGACAATAATGTTCTACCATCAAATAAATACCTCTCTTTCTGCCATTATCTTACTGTGTTTCAAGTGAATGCCATTATTTCCCTGCCAGAAAGAAAGGTTCTGAGGGGAAGAACCAAGTTTTTACAGGTGTGCAAATGATCAGCCTTGGTAGACAGCAAATCTTCCTCATGTGCTAAACCAAGTAGACATTAAAGCCACACCCCTATGGCTTTTGTTTCAGGAGCTATCTACTCAAAGTGTCAGGAGTCATTTTCATAAAGACATTTTAAGTTCTTCATTTCATGACCAGAAGCCACTTAAAAACTAATAAATAATCAACATTCTAATTGAAGAAACTATGTCAAACTTACCATCTTAGACAAATAAAGCAAGAATGAATGTAACAAGAAAAGTATGCTGTCCAAAAGGGTGGCATATGCTGGCTCTTCTACCTTTATCTCTAGTTGGTTTTATGTATCAGCAGCATCAACAGGAGTACCTTCTGTTATAAGTAGCTCTAAAATTGAAAGGGGAAATGGCTATTTTATTTTATGCTATAGAATAAGAATTGTCTCTCTTCAGTTTCAATATTCATCGAATGTTTCACTAAATATATGAGTCACAGTGCCTGAAATATGTGGCTCTCCTAAAGACAATTAACACAGAGAAGAAAACTTCAAAATCCTAATTAGAGCTGTCAGACCCTTCAATTATAAAATGAACAATCTCCAGTCTACTCTCCACTACTTCCATGGCCATACAACTGCTACCAGAACAATATTTACTCAAGGAAAAATTTTAAAACCAGAGATATATAGACAGGGTCACATTCAACAAACATGGATTTAGTGCTGGTGTTTAGAATTTTAGGAAAGCTGAAAGAGAGGGAGTCTTGGTTTGCAGATTTGCAGGTGGAATGAGCCAAGGCTTAACACAGCATCTGGCACCTGGCAGAGATACTCAACAATTATTTATTGAATGGACAGATGACAGCTATTTAAAAAGAACACAGTAATACCAAGAGAGACTAAAGGGAATTGGGTACAGACCTGCATTGAGGCTCTGTGAATGAGGCAGAATTCCAGTTAGAACTGAGAGCTTGTAGGGGTGGAATTTCAGTATGAGTTACATGAGCCTGGGGTACGTTTGATTAAACAGCAGGAGTCCAACATGCAGTTATTAAGAAGTTGAACCAATTGCTTCTAAGGTCTTTCTCAACCCTGAGATTCCATTCACTACTATTCTTTTAAGCTTTTGCCTATTTTTTTTTTAGTTTTTGATGGACCTTTATTTTATTTATTTGTATGCAGTGCTGAGAATAAACCCCAGTGCCTCACATGTTAGACAAGTGCTCTACCACTGAGCTATAACCCCAGGCCCTCCATTCACTATTGGTCTATGAATTTGACTGCTGGTGAAGTCTGCCCCATTGGCTCAGCATCTCAGCACCTGAGACACATTAAATGACATTTGGGAAGATTTTACCTATAAAGGTCATTGACATCATTTTGTGGTGGAACCTAAAAGGCCAGGGAAATAATTAATTCTTAATTTTGTAAGCCAAGTTTTCCCTAATCTTGAAAGTTTTGGAGCATGAAAATAACAAATCTTAATGGTGCGTGATTCATTTTCAGAACCTTATGGAGTTAAGGACAATTCAGAAGTCAGTAGTGCTCATATATGGATGCAATGTCTTCTGGAAAATGGGAGAACTGATGTTATTCCTTCTCAAATTAACTGAATCCCCCCTTGCTATGAGTTCTCCTACATTCTGTGTGTGCAGATGGTGGGGGGGTTCAGATCAGTGCTGCCAAGCCCTGCACTGGTGCAGGATAATGCTATAGCTATGCTTACAGACCAGAACCTTTAAAAACACAAAATACAATAATTATGGCTTTATAGCACCATACTGGATGGATAAAATAAAACAATTAGTCATCATCTAATTTACTGATAAAATGAGAGTGAGCAACACAAAAGTAGAATGCTGTTGATGCCATTATTGGGGATTTTTTTGAAAAATTGTTTCTCATCTCCCACTGGATACTGTGCACTATGATGAAGTATTCATAAGTGTCAGTCTAAAATGGATTACAGTTCTGTACTGTTTCCTGTAAGTATATAGTATAAAGATCTGGACCATTGATTGCATTTGAAAAAGTTTAATTACCATGTCCAGGAAGCAAGTCAAAACCGGACTTGAGCTATATTACATTCCATTTAGAAGAAAAGGGGAAAATCACAGAATTTATGAGACTATGAACAGTGATTATTCAAGCTATCTTGTACCAGGCCAGACTTTCCTGGAAGGCCTGCTAAACACAGATTGTGGGTCCCACCCCTAGAGTTTCTGGTGCTGTTGGTCTGGTTGAAAACTACAGTTTTAGAGCATAAGGCCTTTGAAGAATAATATTTTAGTTGTAAATGGTTTACGCAAGCTAGTCATAGCTAAACATTTGCTTTTAGGTGAGTTACAGTCTCTGGCCTATTTTTGATTTCTAGTCATATTTATTCTTGCTTTTCTCTCACTTAAGAGATTTTTTTTTTAACTCACATGTACCTATATCACTCTCTGCTCTATTTCGTACCTTTGGCAACAAATATCCTTGAAAGCCTTCATTATGATAATGCCTCTACTTTGTAGAGAAAAATTGGCAAGCTTTACCTGGGTCTACTTTCTCAGTATTTGGGATCTGAGACATTTCTGAGATACCCATGTCCTCAGTCACAGGTTGACTCAAGGGGCTGGGCTCTTCAGGATGGTTCACATTAAAATGATTCAGGAAGTGAGGCTCTTCATGAAGATTTCTATTAAGATGATTTGTGTTCTCTTTAGGAAAATCATCTTCATGGGGTGGCTGCATCTCTACAAGGGAGAAGAATGCATTGAGCCAGATGGATGACACTATCTACCCCCACTTAAGCCCAATGATCAGCACTCCCCCTCAGCATACAGCTCCAGATACCTCAACACTGCCCTCCATGTCCTGGCATGTGCCCATGAGAACAACTGGGCAAGGATACAGGAGGGTTAATTGTTTTCATCCCATTTAAAGGATGACTGAACTATACAGTCAAATTTATAAAGAAGCCTTTAATCCAAAGTATTTCATAAACAAATACATTTATGATAGAGGCTTCAATAACTTACCTTCCCTTGGCAAACCAACATACACCCACATGAATAAATGTGCAGAAGAGAATCCTGGTCCGGAACAAAAATGTGAAATGTCTATTCTGCTCAGAAATAACAGGAACTCTTTCATCTACAAGTGTGCTGGTCTCAACAAGCCAGTATAGAGAAGGGAATTCCATAACTCTAGCTTGCTTAATGTGCCTTTCAAATATGTTCAAAGTAACCTAGGAGCCAAATGGTGAACCTATCTCCTTCCTGAGCTCAGGACATAGACCAATAGGATCCAGAGCAAAGATTATCTCTTTACAGCTTCATATTCTACCCTGAACATTCACTTGCACTTTGCATTCTTATCCAAAATATATCTGTTTTGATTAAATGTACAACTGTTTTCTTCCCCCAATTATCAGGTAAAATTAGCACTCTTGGGTAGTAAATTTTCCAATGGCTTTATGTCCTTCTGGAATTCTTATCATATACTCTCATTTGAAATATTTCATTTTGAAAAACAATGGATAGAGATGATCAAATATGAAACCAGGAAACAGAAAGCTTTTATCAGGATATTGGCTCATTGTCAGTTTGACAAATATTTAATTGAAAGGCTTCTATGTGTCAAGCACTTCATTACAAGGCTTGTCATCCTGGTTCCATCCTTGATTAATATGAATGCAAGGACCTTAGAAGCCAGTGGAGTAAAACCAGAATAAGTGACCTCTCCCCCAAGAGACTGGAAATAGCATGGTATCCACAAAAGACAAATGCTGGGGAGGGGAATTCAGGCAAGCTATCCATTAAAAGTTATTCTAGGGCTAGGGTTGAGTGGTAGAGCACTTGCCTAGTGCAGGTGAGGCACTGGGTTCGATCCTCAGCACCACATAAAAAGAGATTAAATTAAAAAAAAAAGTTCATGCTAGTCACTCCACACCCACATGATCTAGTACAGGTATTTTATGATTAAGAAATTATGTTTAATAAAGCCCTTTTATAATTTTAACATAAAATGTGTACTGTTAACAGGTCTACTTTTGTGCATTAGTTTCTCATTTATATCTTTCTCTTTAGCTTTTTATAAAATTTCTTTTTGAACATGCTAACCAATCCCAACTGTCCTAAAGGAAAAAAAGGAATAAGCAATGTCCTTTCATGCTCTAGCCCAAAGAATGAATAAAGGAACATATGGGGCTCCTGATTCAGCCTTCTGTCTCCTTTAGGCACATGGAAACTGAACAGAACTTTACAATAATACACGAAAACATCTGGAAGAACAACTCCTTTTCTCCAGCCCAAGCCGCAGGCAGATATTTACCTTCAGCTTTAGCCCAGATTTCCTCTAGAGGAGGCGCTCTTATCAATGGAGCAGTCTCCTCCACTGTGGAGTGCTTGTACCTCACAAAATAGATCAAGTCTTGGATATCATCAAGCACTGCAGCCTCTTCAAATATGTTACTTTCCTTTATTCCTATGTCTGTATTATCATTCACACGATTATCAAGCATTTGCTCTGCTACGCTCAAAATGTGTGACTCAGAGGCACGGAAGACCTTACCTAGAACTTTTTCCACGTTATAGGGCAGGCTCTCCTGCTGTGCTGACTTCAGCTTTAAAGACATTTCTTGCAACATGGCTTCCAGTTCTTGGACAACAAAGTACTTCAGGAAGCGTTGCAAGGACTTTTGTTCTTTAAATAAGCTGCGGATTATGGGCAAGTCTTCCTCCTGATCGCTAAGCTCTGGCTTTAGGGCTATATGTGGACTCTGTGGGAATATATCATCTTCAAGGTCTGCAGAAGCAGGACCCTGGCTTTTTGCGTCCATGATATGCCCTATGTCCTCAAGGTCCTCTTTTGAGATTTCTTTTCCAGTAGCCTTTTCTAAAGTGTTTAGATTTTCCTTAGGGTTGTCTTTTTCAAGATCGTCAGAATCTTTATCCTGAAATACTTCACTTATCCCTGAAGTCTGAGTGTTTTCCTCGTCACTTCTGTCAAAGAGTCCCTGGGCTTCCTCATCTGCCAGAGGACTTTCCTCCTTTCCCATTTCCATATCACCTCGTTCCTTGTCCATGATGTCTACCCTTTTGGCTGTGGTTTTAGTTTTCTTAAAAATCTCCCAAAGTATACTCCTTTTTTGTTTGTTTTCTTTGGTTTCTAGATCAGGATTGATAGTCTCTAAAATTGCTTTCTCAAGAACGTGCTGGTTAACATTCTGAATCCCATAATGTTTTTCTTTTGACACAAGTGCATCAGTCTTCTCCTGTTCGTTTGAGACCTGAGAAATGTTACTGGTTTTGTTGTTTTCACTTTCTCGCACTTTCAATTTATCTGGTAGTATTTCTTCAAAAAGTTCAAATGAAGTTTGTTCACCCTGAGCATTATCTGTTTGACTATCTGCATGAGGATGGTTCTTCTGAGCCAAAAATTGTTCCTCAAGATCCACAGTGTTTTCTGAGAATGCACTTTCAATTTGTTGTGAGTTCGTTACTACTGGTTTAGGTTCAGGTTCAACATCCTGGGAGACTTCAGGAAATTGTTCCACTTTTTCTATAGCTTTCTCAGAATCTTCATTTGCAGAATCATACAATTCCAAAACTCCTAGAAGTTCTTCTACGTTATAATTATCAAAATCATCCCTTCCAACATCAAAACAGAAAAAATCTGCCTCCTGTAAGGAAAAGAAAACCATTAGTGTGTCAATAACAAAGTTTCACAAAAGCAAACTCATCCACACTCCCAAATTCAGGATTGGTTCTAAAGAATCTTTGGGGTCAACCAGATTACCCTCCTCCAACCCCCACTGGCTAACTCCATCTATGGCTGAGTAAATTTGTCTTTTTCTAGACTACAGTGTTAGAAAGTCTATTCTTTCTTTCTTTTTTTTTAACATGGGTCATATTTTTTAAAAAGCATAATGAGTAAAAATGGTGACAATTTGGTCTCCAACTGCCTGAATCTTGGGTCTCTCTCAATTTGCTCTGAACATAAGTAGGGAAAGGCAAGGTATCACTTATAGGATCCTCCAGCTCTTAATATCTACACCTATGTTTCAGAAATTTAACTCTTAATCATTTGCTTAGGAGAAGCTGGAAGATCCTACAGCATTGAGAAAGATGAATCAGTTTTAAAGTATCTTACTGAGATACAAGTACATTTTATGGAATAAAGAATGATATTAAGGAGGCTCCTCACATTATTATTACCACAAGAACAAACTGAAAACAAGATTCAACAAGGTATACACCTTTCTCTTCATCAGGGTTTCACAGTCACTAAGATCTCTCTCAGGACTATCTATATATTTATCTAGTCTTCCTTCTTGCCACTAGTAAGCAAATTGATATAAAAGGAGCCATAGTATGAATGGAAATTTTTCAAAAAAATTTCCATCTCCTAATTAAATCTTCATAATATTCTGCGGGGGTTCTGGGGGTAGGGGAGGCAGTTCATTGTAGTAGGGATGAGTGATTTCCTCTCCTCATCACATGCATTTCTAAGCCATGAGGGATGCATGTATTGGGAAATATAATGAGAAGGCAGAGTTCAAAACAAATGAGTTCTCTGTAATCAGTGAACTGCTGTCACAGCTTAAATCCCAAGAACTCTCTTTACCAACAATGAAGTCCAACAAGCAACAGAAGTTATTTTATGGCCCCTGAGATTATGAAGAAATTTTAGGAACAGCAACAAACAGGATGACTTTATCCATTCAGCCCATCTAATCTAAGAACTGTCCTAGCCTAGCAGCTTGCATATTCTACAGCCACTACAAAGAGCTGCCCAAAGATGTTTCAGTGTTGGTGGGCATCAATTACTATACACAATTTAAAACTCTAGAAAATAATCAGCTGAAGTGAGAATTCTAAACATGAAATCCTTTCAGTCACAAAATCAATTTAAGTCAGAGCACCATACAGGAATGTTGTATAAAGGAAGCAGTTGGGGCCTTAAAAGATCTGAGAGTGAACATCACCTGAAACGCTCAGGTCCCCTTTTCCAAATCTATAACATGACTATGATCCCATATATGACTAAGAATAAGAAAACCTTTGTAAGTACATATTTCTAGCCTAGTATAAAAGTTAGAGTTTATTAATTTAACCTAAATATACTTAAAATGTCTAATAACTATCCAATGAGTTTTGCCTATAAAATGAAATTATTTACCTCTTAAATTTAATAGCCAAGTACAAATATATTAAATTATTTACTTTTCACATATAAAACAGAAGAGAAAAGCCCTATAGTTGAGTAAACAGCCTTCTACAAGAATATCTGTTTCAATATATTAGACAACTCTCAGATTATAATATAATCATCCTTGAATGCCTTTCAAACTTTTTTTTTTACAGATAGTCTGATTTCAAATGAAAATCTGATACACAAATATTAGATTGCCCCCCAAACACATTATAAAACTTTCAGAAGCAATTAACTGAATATAACTGATGGATTTATAAGCCAGTTTACAATTGAGAACAAAAAAGAAATCCATAACTTACATCTGTTGGAATTTGTAGCTCTTCTTTAGTATATTCACGAACTACCTTGATGAAAACTTTTGGAAAGTATCCAAAAATATGGCCAACCTATAGTGCAAAAGAGACAAATATCAAATAAATTCTGTACAAGGAATATAAATAAGAGATTTCTCAGAAGAGGCAGGAGATATACACATAATAGATAGGTATATGGTATAACCAAGAAAGAAAGTTGCTATAACAATTACACTGAGATTATTATTCCAAATAAAAATTAAGTACAGAACTGTTAAAACAACATTTCCAACCACTGAAGTTTTCTTTTTTACATTTAGCTGAATTCTCAACACAGAGCATATAAAGTTAAGACTTCTGAAGTAAATAAAAGATCTGCATAGGAGATTATTGTATATTATATGGTTAAAACTATGTAAATCAAAGTTGGTTATAAATGCAATTCCAAATAACCTCTAGCAAGAATTTACCTGTACGTTTTGTAGCATTGCTCATAATCCAATATTTATGTCTTTCTTAAACAATACACAACAGTCATAAAAATTAATAAGTAAAAACAATACAAAATTTCTAAAATGTATTACCACTATAGCAAATGTATTGATAGTATACGCTTTCCTAGCTTTTTCCAAATCTACTTTTACAAGTACTTGGGGAGAAAATAAAATTACAATATAATGCATATGAAACCACATATCAAGCTTCAGTTTCACCCAAAATTAATCCTCTGCAGAAAAGAACCCCATTTATTTTCAGCACCAACAGCTAAATTATATGATGTTACATGAAGTGTACAAAAGGTGTATAAAGCTCCCCTTGAGAAACACACTCTTATTACTAACTACTGACTAAAAGGAAGAGAAGATTCTTGCCAATAATTAAAGGAAACTGATAGGCAAATCAAATGCCCAAAAAAGAAAATTAAAAAAGGCATCTTATCACTACCTCTAAAATATCCCCATTCATGAATGTTCTTGTTATATCTAGAAACCATCTGAGAGCCAGAATTAGTGGTAGAATACTGCCATGAAGATTAGATAAGATGGAGCAATTAAAAGCTTCATCACTGCAGATAAAGTCTGAGACTCTAGAAAACCAACAACATTGCAGAATGAAAACTAAAAACTTGAAAGGAGAATCATTTTGAAAACTAAAGAGTTTTTAATTTCTTAACTATAACACTCATGACATGAGAGGAGAGCCTGAGGGGAAATACACTTTTCCCTTCTTATGAAAATTCTATTAAGGTTAAATTTGGAAAAGGGAAAGAAACCAGAGATGTATGGAGAAAGGAAACACATTTATCTCTTCTTAATCTGTGTCAAGTGAGACCATAGATTATATAAAGCTCCATAATTACACACTGGGTGGTATCCCATTTCTTGTGATATGAAAAAAAAAATGACGCAGAATCATGGAGGCTCATGACTGGAAATAATTTTTATATCTAATTTTGCTTCCATACATCATCCCCGCCAAGGTTCTGTTGATTTGATTTGTGGGTGGGGAGCAAAGAACTGCCAGAAGAGAACAAATTCTGCATAAGCTACTATCAGAACAAATGTACTTAAGTGCCACTGCCCTGAAAGGAAATATTCAAAAGGAAGATGGATTAGACAGGGGTCCTTTCCTAACTGAGTTTTTCACTTTATAGGGAGCTAAGATAAAACACAACCTGACTGAAGGCAAAGAAGACAAATGAAAGCCCCAGGAGCAATGCAAACAATGTGCCACCCAAACACTCATCAGTCGGTAAAGATCCTTTCTGGTCAGGTGCTGAAAGCAGGGCTCCTCAGGAAGACAGGATGAGTGCTGCCACCCAGAATGGCAAGAGTCCTAGGGATGAACATAGTTAACAGGCTACAATGTGACAGGAGAAAATGTAAATCAAGCCCATTTATCCAAAAGCTCAAAGAAGGGAAGAAAGACGGCTACTATATGAAAAATGCCACTTAGGTACATGGAAAAACAGTTCCAAGTTTAAAGGTTACCAATCCTATTTGGTATACTTGAAAGAAACAATAGATGGTTCTTTATATGGAGTACTGCAACTGGGACTCTGTCTAAATATAAAGTTTGTACCTAGAGGCACCATGTTTCAAGATCATTCCCTAAGAATCAGAAATGGCAACAAAATGAAACTAGTTTTCCCATAGGGATTACTTTTATTTTCTGTCTTATTTTCTGCTGTGTGGTGTTTTATTTAGGGTGAGAACTTTCAAGGATGCAACCCGAAATGTCTCTAAACTGGAACATTCCTACAGTCATCAAAGACCCTTGCTACTATTTTAAGTAAACAATCCACATATCACAATTTTTTAAATGAAAAGGACAATACTCATAAGCCTCTCAATGAGGTCAGTCCTAGTGAATCTCCCCATTTAAAATATCAAAGCATGATATAAACAATGTCATGTCTTTCATCAGAAGATCCATACAACTGGCTGGAAGTAGAACCCCTGGGTGAACCTTCAGGCATAGAATATAGGAAAAGCAGGAAATGGATGACCCAGGAGTTGCAAAAAAGAAAAAAAGGGGGAAAAAAGCACATAATGAACATAATATTCTGCTTTTTCAGAGTAAAAACAGCACAAATGATTAGGTAAAATACACACAAAAAAATCAACTTTAAATATGCATGCCTGAGTTACTATCTCAGACTTAATTTGCAGGATTAACTCTAATGTCCATGAATCCTTCCCTTTTGAAGCAGCAAAGCTAAGAATTGTCAGGTTTTCACCATGACAACCTTTATGATGTGTAGAGCCTTCTGGAACTTGATGTGAGGGGTAGCAACCACAACCAGTTCAGTTCTGTTTCAGAAAGTCTCCTGACTTTCTATACTGTGCCAGGCCTAAGGCGTGTTAGGAGTACAGGGCCTTGCAGAGAGGTCAGGTTAACTCTACAAAGACCCCAAGAAATCAGTCATTTAAATCTACACAGCTGAAAAACCCATCAAAAGTAAGAATATAACACCTGTCAAACTTTTACTTACACTTCCGGCCCAAAGTTCTGGTGATACCTCTGCAAGTTTATAGTAGACATATACAGAGTCACCTTTTGTAAAATTCACAAAACGACAATCTGGTCCTCTGAAATCTTCAAGAGCTTCACCTCGATACATTAATACTGTATATAAACATTGAAAAAAGAAAAACAAACATTAGGATTTGATTTTTCACAGTCCATATTGACTCATCAGGAAATATGAATCCCACTATGAACAAAAATCAAGTTTTTCCAGTACTCTCTGGAATCACTTTTAATTCACCTGCTCAAAGTATCTAAAATCCTTAGAGATTTAATTGCTATAAAATACAATATTCCCTGCAATTAGACAAGGGAAAAGAAAGCTTCTCTATTTTTCTCTGTGCTGAGAAATAAAAAGCAAAGTGGCTACCACCAACCATGGCTGGTTTCAGTGAAACTCTTGGTTCTTGCAGGCCTCAATTTTTTTTCTTTTTCATAATCATAAAAAGCTTCATTTTGCAAATATGTAAATCCAAGTGTAGACACGGACAGGCTTAAGTATGACTTCATGCAGAGGTAATAGGGAAGAGGTTAGAATATCCAGGAACCCCCAAGGGGTTAATTAACTTGAACTAACCGCTAAAAGACATTACCTTTAAGTGGCTGCAAGTGCTACCATGCAGCCGTAAACACTGTCAATTTCATTTGCAGCAGAGTTGCTGTCTCTGTGTTCAGGATCTGGGTAAATTACCAGGAAATGTATTTTCTCTGAGGAAATATTGTTGACTATATCCAACATTAAGATTGTTTCAAAACATCCTCATTCATATTTTTTTAATAAACAAAATAAAAAGTGGGTATCCTATCTGACAAGGAACAAGTTTAACTGCGAGAAAAGGTCAGGCAATACCTTCATGCTTAAAATGCAGGACTAGAATCATAATTGATCTAGAAACTGGTAGAAGCAACATTTTTCTTTTGGTTGACCAAATACACAGTTTCTGATTTAAGACGAAATGGACAATAGATGTATGTAAAAAGCACAAAGAAATGGAAATAACACTTTTTCTAAAAGCCAATTAACAGTAAAATACACAAGAATGTGTGTTTTATAAAAATATATGTCTGAGAAACAAACACAGATTTGGAGAGGGTAACTTGTTTTTTTGAAGCTAAAATAGGACTATTTTCAGAACTGTCAGCATCCTAATTCATATATAATTAAGAGGCCAAGTTGAAGGTGAGAGACACTTTAAGGTGGGGAATTCTCATCACAAGTGGAAATGGCAATGTTTCTCTTGTTCCCCCTTAGTCATAGAGGATTTACAAATCAGTAATATATTAGGTGACAACATAATGTATACTATGGAGCACCTATTTAGTTCTTTTTTTTTTTTTGAGCACTTATTTGGAAGGCACACAAGGACACCTGACATACACACCTCACTACTTCCTACAACACAACACAGACCCACCTGTTGTGTTTGGTCACATCTGTCTGGACACAGGCCATTTCTCAAGTTATGTTACCCCACTG